>NC_087259.1:13263750-13592500 GCF_037042905.1 Lytechinus pictus | reverse complement strand
TAACCCTTTGACTCCTGAATTCTGTAATACCCATAGGATTTGTACAGAATGGCTCGGTTCCAGTTGGCATTGTGTTAACCCTTTGAATAAAATCCTGAATGATTGTACAGGAACTTTGGGTTAACCCTTTGACTATTGAATTCTGTAATACCCATAGGCTCTGTACAGTAACTGGCTGGTTCCAGTGGGTAATGGTTAAGCTATTGACTACTGAATCATGTAATCCCCGTAGGCTTTACAGAAACCACCCGGTTCCAGTAGGCAATGGGTTAATTTGTTTGAATACTCAATTTGGTAATACCCATAGGCTCTGTACAGGAAATGCCTGGTTCCAGTGAGCAATGGGTTAACCTTTTGACTACTGAAATCTGTAATACCCATAGGCTTTGTACAGGGATCACCCAGTTCAAATAGGCAATGAGTTAACTCGACATTCTCCGATTCTTTTTTTCTTCTCTTCCAAGACCGGTGAGATGCAGGTGAAGAATCCTCTGTTTGCGGAAGACGCTTACCCAAAGCAAGGAGGAGACGCTGACGGAGAGGAGAAGCAGTAATGATCGCATTGCTGAGGAACTTCAGGACCCTAATGATTGCGACCGATGTCAGATCAATCTCAACTATGGCAAGCCAGCCAGCCAATCGTCGGCAGCAGATCTCTCATGTTAGAACGTGTACACACCCATCCTTGCATCATCCGATTGTGTGTAATGTGGACAGCTCATTCACCTTTGAGATGATAAATCATGGCTTCTTTGGCCTTCCGTGCTTGAGATTGAATTGAATCAATCGCAACTCATTTTGAAAGAGGGTCTTTATACATCATTGCAGTGGCATAGCTAGGCAATAGAATCACGGAGGGATTGGGGTGGGTGGCCGAGGGGAAGGGGGGGGGGGTAAACTTGAGGGATGGAGTGGTTGGTGTTCAAGACATAAAAGAAAAATTCTTCCTGTTCCTCAGAATCAACTTGTAAAGAACTGAGGTTCCTCTGTCAATTTAAGGTTTCA
Source organism: Lytechinus pictus (assembly GCF_037042905.1). Taxonomy (NCBI): domain Eukaryota; kingdom Metazoa; phylum Echinodermata; class Echinoidea; order Temnopleuroida; family Toxopneustidae; genus Lytechinus; species Lytechinus pictus. The sequence continues at coordinate 13,591,495 of NC_087259.1, read as the reverse complement.
ATTGTTTTTAAAAATGGACGGAAAATCAAGCAAGATACCAAACACTTGTATTCACTCCACAGTGTATGCAAGGTGCTGATTTTCATAAAGACGTCATTCAGTCTTAATTTGACAATGTAAACAATCATGATTGTTTGGGGTCTTGAGGTGACTATCGTCTGCCCTTGGACTATACAAATAAAAAAGGAAATATTAATTATTTTCTTTTGTAGTCAGATGAGCTATGGTAAGGTACCTTATCAAATGTCAAAGCCGCATCTTTCCCCGCAAGCGGCTTTTCACTGGAAATCATCACAGTCACCACAGACAAAACAATGAGGACTGGGGGAAAGCTGCAATGGAAAGACACATAGGATCTTTTAAGCAGGATTCCTGCTTAAAGATGCTGCACAGACTTCTGACAATTCGCCTAACTGGATAACAAAATCTCTTCTTAGCCTGCGATGTATTTTTGAATTATGGTTTTATTTTCATTTTGTTTTAAGGGACTGTTTTGGGCTCTTGATGTAATTATGCTGTGTAGTGTTTTTCCTCCCAATTTGTTCTGCTATGCCACTGCAAGTTTCTGCATTTGTATTCAAGTTCCGAGTTACTGTTGTGGAATCTCTGGGTTATGTGCAATTTTGTTTCCAATTCCATGCTCTGCGTTGAGCTGGGCTAAGAAAATATCACCAGAATTTTTTTGTTTTATTTCATAATTATTTCCCTTTTTTGTGCAAGTACGAAGGAGATACGTCATACATTTAAGTGATTTATACTTACAGATAGAATATATACACTGGAATTTGGTGAAGTCTAATTGTTTAAAGAATTTAAATTTGGTCCATATCTATTGGGATCCTATTATACCGATATTGATTTGGAATAATCATTAACATTTAATTTAACCTTTTATTCACTTATGATGCTTAGCTAAAACGGTTGTGTGTTCTGCATCAAAAATTGTGATTATAAAATATATGAGGATTATTATTTTTTAACAGTGCATAGCAAGCTGACTATTTTCATGTTTTGGTATCATCATGAAAGAAGTCATATATATATATCTATATATCCTTAGATATGTAGATGCCGATGATTGTGCAAAGTGCTCAATGCTATATGTATGTATATATATATATATATATATGATACTCAAATAAAGAAAAAAAGGTTCAATCTAACATCCAGAAAAGAAACCATAAAAAAGCCCATTAAGTTTGATTACATAGCATTGAGAAAGGACCAATTTTTTAATGATGAATGCCCAATATTGCTCATTAGTACATAGATGGGGTTCTTATCAATTCACAAACTCGTTGAAATTTCCATGTTTAAAGTTACAGAATATTGTGCTTATTTTGTTCAAATTCATGAAAAAGACCCATTTGGGATCCATAAATGAATATACAAAGATTTTTTTTTATATTCTTTTAGTGATATCAGGGAAATCAGTTGAGCAAGCTGATAATATTTTGTGATTGTTCACTTTTTATGTTAAGAATTCACAATTGCTTGAAAAGACTGAATTTCTTAAATTACACTTTGTGCAGTTGATATATTCCCCAAAATAGAAGGGGAGGCAGAAGCGACATTCTCGTGCCGATATTTGTTTTTTTTCTTTGATGTTATTAAGACGTACTTGGATGTAGCAAAGTCATAATTTTCTGCACAGCTAGCTTGCATTAGATGGAGTCTTCAAAATGCAAATACCAAAAGAAGTAGGGCTTTGGAATGCTGCTGCATCTACATGCATAGGCTACGATTTCAGATTTGTGATTTTTGTTTTATCATGTCTTAGCCGCCTGTATACGTGCAATGTATAAGTTCAGTGTTTATGAGTATTTATTTATGTAGAATTCTACAAACAGTGGTTTAATGCTTGTGTTGTATCGTTCATTTTATTTTAGTATGTTCTGTTTTGAACTTCACAAAGCATGCATCTTAAATAGAGTTAGTGCGAAGTTGCATACTTAGATTGACCTGTGTTATGATTACGCACAGTCCATCATTAAGCGTTCTGAAGACAATTATTACATACCAAGACACTATTTTCTCTGCAGTAGCAGTGCATCATATTCAATGAGCAAAACGTGTAATACTGGTTGAACAATTTTGTTTTATTTGTGAAGTTTCTTCGTATTATGTTATGTTCTCTCTTATATCCTAATTAGAAAATGTGAGGTAGGCTATTTATGATACTCGACATTAACCCTTTCACATCTAAATTATGACATTAACATTGGCTTTGTGTAGTGAACACCCAACATTAGTAGTCAAAGGGTTAAGCCATTTTTTAGTTGCCAATTGAAGATTGGAGGCAAGACACAACAATACGACTCAGAACGGCCTTTATTTCGATGACTTGAAACTGTTATAAATGTAAGAAAGGCATTATGTTAATATGATTCATCTCATATCATATGGCAATGAGCTTTATTCATTTGAATTAGTGAATTTAGTGGTGGCATTACATTATATGTATCACTAAATGTTTAGGTTAGGGTATCAAAAGAAGGTCAGTTAACATGTCAGTATTCCATTAACTGATTCATAACCCTATTTCAAGTATTTTCTTCACATTATGTACTTATGAAACACATGAAAATCACTGTAAATCAATGCAAGTTACATCACTTATATTTGAAGCAAGTAATTCCTGTATGAGGCAGTGCATTAAGCAGCAGGATGTGCTTGTTATCCCTTAATTGTACTTAATTGTAGTTCTTATCATTAGTTACCACTACTATTCTGTATTTGAGGAAGATGTAAAGAGAAAAAAAAATGTTGTAAATAAGAAATATTTTGATTAGTGTAGGAAATTTCTTATTTTATTCCTTGTATTTTTTTTATTCCTCTCTCTTTTCCTTTCACTCTCTAACCTCTATCTCCCCTCTCTCTCTCTTCCCCACTCTCCCTTCCCCACTCTCCCTTTCTCTGTCCCCCTCCCCCGTCTCTCTCTCACACACAAACTCTCAATCCATCTTATTATCTTCTCTTCCCCCTCTCTCTCTTCATCTTATTCTCTTTCCCCCTTACTCTCTCACACACATACACTACAACCCCCCTCACGCACACACACACTCTCTTTCTCGCTCTCTCCATCTTATTCTTTACTCTTTACTTCTTCTCCTCCTCTCTTTAGCGTACTTCAATCAACAGATACTCCGATATTACATTAAAAATAAAACAAATGTTCTAGATTCTCGATTTCAGTCTTCGGAACTAAATGTCAAACCGTTTTTTAGCTTTCCGTGATGGAGCTGAAAATATCAGAAGGACCCCTTCAAGATCTGATCTTGAGAAATATCACGTTCTCTCTCCTCTTTGAACTCTGTTGAGCTCGACACCTCCCTTTAACAGATGAGGAAATGTACACCGAGTGATATTTTCGGGCAGTAGGTTATTGTGAATCTCGATACTTGCGTTTAGCAAATGCTGCGTATGAGCGTTCGGAATGAAAAATAGTGTGCTCAGAACTACCCTTCTTGCTGCTGAGATTTGCACATAAATTCTTTATTCTTTTATCTATATCATGATGTGCGAAGATTTGCAGTGTTGAGACAAACAGAAATATATATATAATCAGTGTAACGAGACGGCCATGATTCCATTGTATTCGAACCTGATAAGTTATGAATAATCTCTGTATCTGTTTAATAAAAAAATGTCTCTATTCATCCTTACACCTCTTTACTTTCCTTCCTTAAACTTATTTCTGTATACATATATATATATATCATTGTGAATGTGAATAAATTATGGAGTGATTGTCTATAGTACTAAGATACACATGACAAAATATGATCTTGTAAATATGAAATTGAGATAAGTTATATACAGTTTAGATGCAAATACATTCTAATAGGTGGATGTCTAATCGAGATAAAGATTATTACGGGAATATCATTTTTTTAAATAGATTTTATTTATATTAATAGACGGAGTATATATATGTATATCAATACTAATATTATATATATATAAAACTTCCGAATCTTGATAATGAAATAAGTATTACAAATGCTCCTTATTTTAATTTACAATATATGTGTATCATTCATATTTAATTATAGTGATACGATATGAATTATATTGATGACACATTACCAGTCTCCCTCGATACTTACATTTAATTAATTAACCATATTGTTATAAACAAAAGGTTTACAGTCGTTCCATTAATTTATTTTGTTTTTATTCTTGTTTGTATAAAGTATGGTTATGGAGGACCGTGTACCACATTTTGTATATTGAACAGAATTAATACTCTCAATGACAAAATTTTATATTCTTCATGTATTATGCTAATTTTCTGCATTCACATTTCAGATGTGGAAAGTACAGACGCTAATCACAAGTGAAGATACGGGTTTCCATTTTTGCACGATAATTTTAACAAAGAGCGATTGTCGTTATTATCAAATGCAACATGTGAGCATTCTTTTTTTAATTTATTCATTTTGTTGTGCTTTTTAGCTTCATTCTTTATTGAAGAGACCAAAGTACTTTGTTTTCATGATTCATGTTGAGCTTCAGATACTGTTCTACTCTATCCATGTTCGATCCATTTTTTATTCAGACATGCCCAGTATAAAGTGCTGTAAATTAATATCCTAAAGAGCTTCAAAATATATTTAGAATATGTTGCGGATATGGGAATATATTATACTTATTCTCATCAATATGTGAATATGTGACACCAATGATCGTTGGCTATTTATTTATTAGATTTCAAACATCATTTTGACTTCTGATTCTCCAAGTTTTATTTGTTTTAATTGAACTGTGATACACTTGTGAATAATTTCCAATATATTTGCAGAGTATTTTTGTGAGTAATCAATTTGCATCCACCCTAGTATGTTTTCAAATGCGTGTCAGAATTAAACATAATGATGGTAGTGTACAATTTGTACTTCTTTTGGTGTTTTTCTTTGGATAAGTAGTCCTGTTTACATTTTTTTTTTTCATTGAGCATCAGTCGGTCAATTGTTTTTGTCTTGCCTGCACAGCAGAGTGAGACTATAGGCGCCACTTTTCCGACAGCAACGGCGGCATCAACATCGCATCTTAACCTAAGGTTAAGTTTTTGAAATGACATCATAACTTAAAAAGTATATGAACCTAGTTTTATGAAACTTGGACATAAGGGTAATCAAGTATTACTGAACATCCTGCCTTGGTTTCAGGTCACATGATCAAGGTCATTTGGGGGTATATGTTGAATTGGCATCATAACTAAGACAGTTTATGGATCTTATGGATCTAGTTCATGAAACATAGACATAAGTGTAATCAAGTATAAATGATTGTTTTGCACACATCTTAGATCACATGATTATGGTCAATGAACATAGTATTTTATTATCATATGAATGTTTTCTTTTGTGAATAATAATTCAATAGCTGTTTTCAAAGTCAGCACTGCTGCTATATCGAATCGTGTAATGCAGGCGACACTGCCAGAGGCGTTCCACTTGTTGAGTTATCAATTCTATTTTTTTTTTATTATCTATTGGTTGATTAATCAACTGAATAGTTGACTGGTTTTGCCTTGTTCACACTGTCATGTGATCAATTACGAATGCCACGATTGGCCTCCCGTAACGGATCGCAAGAATTTTTGATTTATTCAAATTTTGTATGTGATCAGTACAATAAGCCAGTTCACGGTTAGCTCATGATCAACTTTTCTCAAATGACCTTTGTGATTTTTCATTCGGATAAGCACTATCATTTTCAAATGTAGATGTTGCGTAAGCTTTACCGGTAGAGTATTCAAATTCTAAGAACAAAAGGCATTGTATAGACCAGGTGACTAGAATAGTACATCAGGGATAAAGTTTGGAAATCTGTTTTATTGTCTGCCTTTGGCACATTTGATTATTGTTTAGGCTACTGTCAAATACCAGTGATTATGAAGGCTCTATTACTCTTCAGCTTGGATGTGATAAAATGAATATTTTGAAAACAATATATGAATAATCATCAAATCACAAATGCCTATGTCAGTGAATTTGAAAGCCACCTTCATGGTTTATCTCAAATTACCTTTTTCTGCTCGTGCGCAGTTTACAACCGTGAACAGGCTTATTGCCACGACTGATCTGATACGATCACTACGATGATTACACGATTAAGATCACTGTTTTAGTCGGTGCGCGAATTGTGAAAGCGGGAACGAGGTATTAGGTGAATGAGTGATTGGTTGATTGCTTAATTGGTTGAGAGATTGTTTGGATTGATAGATCTATTGATTGTTTCATTGATTAGTCTAATGATTGATTGATTGATTTATCTGTTGATTGAAACAAAAAATGTTCACAATGATATGCCGCAATAAAATGAACAAACACACGCAAAACTAAAGTAAACAGTGATTTTTTATTTCTCGAGATTGACATTTTGCTATACATTTGATGACATCATAGCTAATACTTATTTGTTTAATAATCAACTTATATACAGAACTAACATGGTGATACCTTATGTGATTGTTCACCGTGCTTTGTGTACTACTAGCACAAATGAATATATTCCACATACTGATATATTGGCTATATGATATGCAATATCATGATATAGTCCTATACATTTAACTTGCAGTTTCGCTCATTGATAAACAAGGCCTCGTACATCAAAGATTTGCAAGTTTTGAATGGTGATTCTGATTGATTTATAGTGGGAAAGAAGAACACACTGCTCAAACACCGATGTTGATTTAACACCAGCCTGGTATCTATATCGGTCCACACCAGAGAGGTGTTGAAACAACACCGGTTTGGTATTAGGCCAACACCAATTTGGCATTTAAGCAACACCAAATAGTGTAAAACCAATATCGGTTTGATTCTGGTGTTTCAACACCTCTCTGGTCTGGACCGATATAGATACCAGGCTGGTGTTAAATCAACAGCGGTGTTTTTCAGTGCACACATGAACATTGTGAACGTTGTCTAAGTGTAGTGGAATAAATGTAAGTTAATTCTCTTACGTGCGATCATTGTAGCAAACGGACCTGAGAATAATATTCTTGGGGAAAATTTGACAATTTGATTTAAAAAAAAACGTAAACGGCCTTTTTTCTTTTTTTCTTTTATCAATCAGCTAATAAGTAATCACTTTTTTTTTATTTAAATAATAAGACTAGTCATGATTTCCTCAACCAGGGGCGGATCCAGTTTCGCCAATATAGGAGGGGCCCCAATTTTTTTTTCACCCATATTTTCCCCGATCTGCCACTCAAATATTATTTTTGTTTGTTTCTTAGAAGGAGTAGTCCTAACAATCACTTCTTAGCTTTATTCTTTTTAAACAACATAAATATGTAATTATCTCATAAGCCCTATATTTATATATTGCGATCGAGTGCGAAGCGCGAGATTTTTTTTTTTGGGGGGGGAGGGGGGAATTTCATGCATTTTGTCCTGATAATTGAATATTCTGGGCAATGTTTGTGATCCTGAACAAGATGCGTATGTAACCACACTGCGAACGCGAAGCGCTAGGAGATATTTTTTATATACATTCTCGAAAAGGGAACTGTTAAGGACTGTTTGCAATTAGTCATGAAGACGATAATTATTTCAACGTTTAAACAATGCGAGCACAAAATCGCAAGCTAATTTTTTTTTACATTCCGACCTAAAATTAATGACGTTCTAAGCACTTATTTTTTCAAAAATTAATCATGAACGGGATTGGTATAGAATATTAAACAATTGACGCGAGAGCGGAAAAAATTGAGATTTCACACCTAAAAACTGGACACTCTATTTATGTTTTGTAAATCATGAAAAGGATTGGAAATTAGGTATCTCCCTACATTAATGCGAGCGAGAAGCGCGAGCAGAATATTTTTATTTTCTGATCTGAAACTTGATAATTTAAGCACGTTTTGAATAAAAAAAAGGTCTGTATCTGAATAAACATGCGTGTGCGTTTTTAGATTTAGACCTAGAATCCGGACATTCTGAATAAGTTTTAATCATTTCATTTCATTTAATATTTTCCGTTTCACAATGTTGTTCATGATATAATAAACATAACATAGCAAAGTAAAGAATATTACAAGACATAATATCATATATAACATAATTAGGCATATAGTTTGATGAACACAATTAGAAATATCAAGCTGCCTCAGATGATTTTTTTTTCATTTTAGAGTAAAACGGGGGAGGGGGCTTGCCGAAAAGAAGCTAAACTTGTATGAAAGGTAGGCCCCTAAACTTAGTTCAAGTACCTGATTTACACACACACACATACAAAAATAGGTTCATAATGTTAATAGTAATAATTATCTATGTACACTTTGCAAAACTATCATTAACTGAAAAGCGTTAAAAAATAGAATCAGGAAAATCAATAATGCAAGGGCGAAGCGCGAGCTGAATATATTTTAGTATTCCGATCTGGAAAAGGGTCAACTAAAAAATAAGCACTATTTCAAGCACTGTGGATGTAAATAAAGTGGATGTGGGTCGCACTTGATAAATGATGCAAGCAGAAGCACGAGCTAATATTTTCCCCCTTTATTTTGACCTTGGGCGGGGACATTCTAAAGGACATTTTGCCATCATGTGAAAATAATGATTATCTTCCTATTCCTCTTACTAAGCGCAAGATGAAACTTGTCGATGTTCCATTCTGAAAAGTGTACAATTTAGTTTTTAGGAATTCATGAAAATTGTATTATCTTATTTATGAATTTAATAAGCCTATAATGAGAGAGAGAAATCTGTTGATATTAAGGCCTGAACACTGGACTTTGTAAGCACTTTTGTAGGCATTTGGCATATTTTTAACAATGCGAACGCGAAGGCGCGAGCGAAAATTTATTATTTTCCAACTCTTCTTTGAAATCAACAAGGAAATCGCAATGTTTGCGCGTCAACATTGAAATCTTAACCTAAGTATAAGGTTTTTGTAATGACATAACATAGAAAGAATATGGGCCTAGCTCATGAGACTTGGATATAAGGGTTATCAACTATTACTTAACATCATGCCTGAGTTTCAGATCACATGACGAAAGTCAAAGGTCATTTAGGGTCAATGAACTTACACCATGTTGCGGGAATCAACATCGAAATCTTAACCTAAGGTTAAGTTTTTGAAATATCATCATAACTTAGAAAGTATAAAGACCTAGTTCATGAAACTTGGGCCTCATTACTGAACATCCTGCCCGAGTTTCGGGGCACTTTACCAAGGTCAAATGTCATTTACGGTCAATGAACTTTGGCCATATTCGTGGTATTTGATGAATTACCATCGTAACTTTGAAAGTTTATGGATCTAGTTCATAAACTTGGACATAAGAGTAAACAAGTATCACTGAACATACTGTCACATGACCAAGGTCAAAGGTCATTTAAGGTAAATGAATTTTGACCATTTGGGGGATAATTGTTGAATTTCCATCGTAACTATGAAAGTTTATGTATATAGTTCATGAAATGTGGACTTAGGTGTGATCAAGTATCACTGATCATCTTGCACAAGTCTGAAGTCACATGGTCAAATGTCATTTAGGGTCAATGAACGTAGTATGATATTATTACATGAATGGTGTTTTTGTGAATAATTATTTCATAGTCGTTTTCAAAGTCAGCAATGCTGCTTTCGCGTTATGCAGGCGAGACTGCCAGTGGCGCTCCACTCGTTTTAATAATCTCAAAGGTCGTGAATATATTCCCTACATCCGAAACAAAATTGTTTTCATCATATCATGATGTCAATGATATTAGTATTGATATCCGCTGGCTAATAAAAAAACACCTTCTATGATAATAATTAGCGAAATCAGATGTCGTTTTGTATAGTTTACAAGCTTAATGTGGTATTACCGAGAGTGCTCTCTTGAAGGAGGGGGGGGGGGGTGTCGGGGTGCAATATACGAACACTATAATCTTTCATTGACTGTGTGTTACAAATATGTAGTCTTACAACATATCTTTTGAGATAACTATTAGTAATACAGAGAGTAAATGAGCCTATTTCTATTTTGCTACTTGGTAACAATGGTTACGATGTGGTGTATTGAATAGTTAATTAGTGTGTTATCATTGAAGTGGGAATAGAATTTTAGGCTAAATAATTCTTTGTATATGTTTATCTAATATGTATACATTTTAACGCTAAAGAGACTGGGCTATTTTAACACCCCTGAATACGGGGGGGGGGGGGCGAATCAGCCGCCCTCCCCTTATGATCACGGCCGTCGATCGCGTGATCGCGACGAAAATTGGCACGTGCATTGCCCTTGTAATGGTATAATCTACAAAATTGTACCATCAACTTCTTCGAAAATCTCATTTCTAATTAATTCTGCTAATGTATACGTAAAATCAAAAGTTTGCTTTAATTAACTTAGTGAGGCCCCTATTTTTGGTTCACAGACTCTTTATAGGAATCTCAAATTCACGTTAAAAGATATCAATATCATAATTATTTTTGTACGTATTTTTATTGTTTTTTTTTAAATTTCTTATGTATTTCTTTGCTTATTTACTTTTTTTTGACGGCTGATTTATCGCGAGAAATGTCGAGACAATTAAATTAGGGTCAAGACTAGTTATTTATAACACACAGAGCAAAATGCCACGGCACACCTCACGACTGGTCCACGATCCGGTTTTGGAACAAATCGCACTTTTCTCGATATTCTGAAAAAATGAATGAAAATGTATTTTTATTTGAGGTTCAAATGAAAAATACTAATATAACAATTTTGGATTATTGCAAGCCTTTATTTTGGAGTAAAAGCCAAATTAGTTTCAAATCGTAGCTCATCATTCGATTTCGATGACGTCACTATACGACTAGATATTAAATTTGCCGCCTAATCAGGATGATAGCATAGTTACGAATTTGAACATGGGTATTCGTACGATGATTTAGAACATGATACCCAGTTCCCACTGTCACGATTCGCGCCACGATTTAAACATCGTACTTAATCGTGGAGTAATCGTAGTGACCTTATCAGATCGTATCAGATCAGTCGTGGTAATGAATTCATTATTCGCTTTATTTGGTTTCAGTTTTTACACATACCTAGTTCCCACTGTCACGATCCGCACCACGAGTAAAAGAGCATTTTTAATCGTGGAGTAATCGTAGTGACCTTATCAGATCGTATCAGATCAGTCGTGGTAATGAATTCATTATTCGCTGTATTTGGTTTCAGTTTTTACACATACCTAGTTCCCACTGTCACGATCCGCACCACGAGTAAAAGAGCATTTTTAATCGTGGAGTAATCGTAGTGACCTTATCAGATAGTATCAGATCACTCGTGGTAATCATGTTGATCGTATAACTTTTTGAATGGTTCAACAAATTTCGCGATCACTTACGAAAGGCCAATCATGGCTTTTGATCGTAATGGATCGCAGGGGTTTACACACTTTTGGACCGTCTCCCACGAGCCCACAACCACCCCCTCGCCATGTAAATGGTTTCGTACTTGGCTCTCTCAATTATTAAAGGTCAAGTCCTCCCCAGAAAAATAATGATTCGAATAAATAGAGAAAAATCAAACTAGCAAAACGCTAAAATTTTCATCAAAATCAGATGTAAAAAAGAAAGTTTTGCTTATTTTTCAAAAAAGAGTTATATGCACATCTCAGTGACATGCAAATGAGACGATCGATGATGTCTATCACTCACTATTTCTTTAGTTTTTTTTAATTGTTTGAATTATACCATATATCACTTTTTACATGCAGATTTGACTTTAAGGACCAACTTGACTGAACTATATAGTATTAAAACAATGCTAATTCCACATCTTCAGGGAGGAATGAATCTTTGTTTCACTTAACAATGAGGAGGAAATTAGAATATTTCATATGATAAAATACAAAATAAATAGTGAGTGGATGACGTCATCAGTCTCCCATTTATATACCGACGTGCACATAATTGTTTTGTGAAATTAAGCGAAACTTTAAAATGTCATAACTTTCTTATTTTACAACATATTTTGATGAAATTTTCATTGCTATGCTTGTTGGATTTTTCTCTTTTTATTCAAATCAACTTTTTGTTGGGGTTGACTTGTCCTTTAAACTTGAAGAAACAAATCCAGCGAAAAAAATAGCTTTCGGTACTCATCCCACATGGTGAAAGAAATTAGAAGGAGATGCGATTTTACTATTAATCTCTGGCGCAAACTGCTGGGAGGACAAAATATCGCACTTGCCCAGTTTTAGTGTTATGCTTGTTGGATTTTCTTTTTATTCAAATCAACTTATGGTTGGGGTGGACTTGTCCTTGTGGTATGTGCAGCACACCATAAAAGATTCTTCTACTCAGATTTAAAAAAATACATGTACCTTAACGGATGGGCGCTTAATAGAATTTCTTTTCAAAAGTAACTCGATACTTTACCAGAATTACCAGAATTTCAACATTACCAGAATTTTCTACTAAAGACTGACAACAGGCTCATGAAAATGAAAAGTGATCCAAAAATGACTACATACGAATATATTGTAAGATAGTATGTCTTGATTAATCAGATACGAGTCGTGAGATATTCACTTTCTAACCGTGATTCAATGAATTTCAGTCTCTTGCTGCAATGAATGCAATACGCAGGGGCGGATCCAGCCTTCGCCAATAGGGGGGGGGGGCGGAATTTTTTTCAGCCATATTTTCCCCGATCGGCCGCTCGAAGATTTTTTTTTCTTTGAAGGGGGTAGTCCTATAAGTAACTTCTAAGCTTTATTCTATAAATTAACATAAATATATAATATCATAATTCTTATTTTATAATGCGAGCGCGAAGCGCGAGCAAATTTCTTTTTTTGAAATTCTATGTATTTTTCCTAAAATTTGAACATTCTGGGTACAGTTTTTATCCTGAAAAAGATGTGCCTGCAACTGAATAATTACTAAACGCGAAGCGCGAGCAAAATTTTTTGATACGTTTTGAACTGATCGAAAAGGTAGGCCTACCTATTAAAGACTGCTTGCAGTTAGCCATGAAGACGTAACATATTTCAACAATGAAATAATGCGAGTGCGAAGCGCGAGCTGAAAATTTTGACATTTCTACATAAAGAATGGACAATTCTAATCAATTTTTGTAATCATGAACAGGATAGCTATATAACTAAACAATTGATGCGAGCGCGAAGAAATTCGAGGTTTAGACCTAGAACGGGACACTCTATTCATGTTTTGTAAATCATGAAAAGGATGAGTAAGAGGGGATCTCCCTACATTAATAATGCGAGCGCAAAGCGCGAGCAGAAAATGTTTGTATACGTTTTGAACTGATCGAAAGTGCCTTTTAAGGACTGCTTGCACTTAGCCATAAAAACGTTACATATTCAACAATGAAATAATGCGAGCGCGAAGCGCGAGCTGAAAATTTTTGACATTTCTACATAAAGAATGGAAAATTTAATCAATTTTTGTAATCGTGAACAGGATATAGCTATATAACTAAACAATTGATGCGAGCGCAAAGCGCGAGCGGAAAAAATCGAGAGTTAGACCGAGAACAGGACACTCTATTCATGTTTTGTAAATCATGAAAATGAGGAGAAAGAGGGGATCTTCCTACATTCATAATTCGAGCACAAAGGGCGAGCAGAAAATTTTTGATATTGTGATCTGAAACTGATGGATAACTGAATGAACATGCGCGCGCGTTTTATATTTAGACCTAGAATCTAGGCATTATAAATACATCTTTTATCATAAAAATAAAAGCGAGCGCGAAGCGCGAGCTTAAAACATTTAATATTCCGATCTGAAAAAGGGGTCAATTTCTGCTTTATATTTCAAGCACTTTGTGGGAAAATTGTAAGGTGGATATAAATTGCATTTAATAAAAAGCTGATATTTTTCATTATTATTACTTTGAGACATAGGACCGGGACATCCTTAGGACATGTTATCATATGAATATGATGACTATCTTCCTATACCTCTTGCTAAGCGCGAGATTAAATAAAAGGGACAATTTAATTATTAAATTGATATTTTATCTATTAATGCATAATGAGGGCGCGGAATCTGATAATATTATGGACTGAACACTGTACATTTCAAGCACTTTTATTATGAATAGGATGCATCAGTAATCAGTTGATATATTTTCAACCATTAATGCGAGCGCAAATCGCGAGCCGGAATTTTTGATAAACTGTCATGAAAAGGGGATTTTAAGTAGTTTGTTATATAATCAATATAATAATATGGTTTTTCAAACTACTTAACTTCATACCGTCCCATCAATCAAACGGTTCCCTATTGTCTAGTTATCTTTGCAAGGCTGGATGGAGTCCGCCCTTTCTTGTGTATATTGATTAATTATATTTCAGATATATATATTCTGTATTTTGTATAATTTTGTATACTGTTTTGTTAAATTTATATGTGAATCTTTTTACTTTGTACAGACATTTACAATTCAGCCATTGGCTGCCAAGAATGTTTTGATGCCTAATAAAGACCATTATTATTATATTGAGACATACATAACCCGCCAATCAAAATGCAAGCATGGCAGCGCTAGCTGATACGTTTTGACAATCAGACCTGAAAAGGGATATTTTGAAAACTCTTATGGAATACATGAAAATAATAGGTACCTGATAAATGAAAATTCGCGAGCGCGCAGCGCGAGCAGAAAATGTTACTATTCAGACCATAAAATTACACAGTACTTTTAAAAATCAATTTGTAAATCACACAAAATAATTATAGTTCGATTTCTGAGGAGAAATATGTTTTGTATATTGACTTCCAAACTTGATATTTAAGCTCCATGTTGAACAAGATATGTGAATCACTTAACAGGCAATGCGAGCGCGAAGCGCGAGCGAAAATTTTAAATAGTGACATGGCAGATTTTTTTCCCCAAGTCTTCCTCTCATCTTATCTATTCACTCGTCTTCCTCCTCTCCTTTCTTTTCCTTCCTTTTTTCTTTATTTCTTCCCTTTTTTTCTTCTTTTTTTGCTCCGCCAATAGGGGGGGGGGGGGGGGGCGGCCGGGCCCCTCGGCCCCCCTGGATCAGCCTATGCAGTACGTGTCTCTCTATGTAAATCTATTTATAGATGATTGTGATGTATCTCAGTTTTCCCATTGAAGGCAAATGTATTTTTAAAATTCATGACAGTGTTTTTCCGGGTGTTGTATCGATAAAATAATAATTATGTTTCTGTTTATGGTAACTCCCGTAGGAACTCGGCAGGACAGCATTTTGCTGGTAAGCGCAAAGCTGGCACATAACCAATGTTTCGGATGATGCTCAGATCCAACTGGCAAACATTGAATTGGAGAAGGAAAAAAATCAAAGAAAACATTGAATAGGAGAAAATCAAAGAAAACATGGAGAAAGTGAACCTTGAAAGGAAAGAATCTGAGAAAATATTGAAATGGAGAAAATGAGATTGGAGTACCAGTTAAAGTTGAAAGAAATGGAGTAAGCTCATGCAAATACTAATACTATCTCCGCTAAAGATAAATCTCCCCAAGGCTTTGATGTGGCGAAAAACATTCGCCGTGTGCCAAAATTTGATGAAGAGGGAGTTGATACATATTTTGTGTCATTTAACAAAGTGGCCAAGAGACTGAATTGGCCTGAGGAATACTGGACTCTTCTCCCCCAAAGTGTTTTTGTTGGAAAGGCTGCAAAAGTCTATCCTTCGCTCTCTGAAATGCAATCATGTGACTATGCTACAGTGAAAGAAACAATTCTCAATGCATATGAGTTGATACCAGAAGCGTACAGACATAGATTTAGGAACATGCAAAGACAATCAGGCCAGACGTATGTTATATTGGCTAAGGAATAAGAAATGATGTTCGATAAGTGGTACAGATTGCTAAAAGTTGGCAAAGATTTTGTTCACCTTAGGGAAGTTGTCCTCCTAGAAGAATTCAAAAAGAGTCTTCCTCTTGGCATTAAATCTCACTTAGATGACCATAGAGTTACTGAAGTCAGTAAAGCAGCCATAGTAGCTGATGAATTTGAGGTCACACATAAAGGTAGTGGAGACAGGCCTCCTTTAAAGAATTATTGGAAGAAGAAAGGTAAAGGGTCATTTGAATCCCACAATAAACATGGTGAGGGAAAATATGCTAGCCAGGACAAAGACACTAACAAGAATCAGGCTAGTGGGGGCACAGAATCAACCAAAAGGTCTGAGAGTCGTAGTTCCAAAATTTGTACGCATTGTCACAAATCGGGACATTTGAAAGAATCATGTTATAGATAAGAAAGACATGGGTTTTGCCAAGCCAACAAGTGTTCCCTCGATGGAATTTGTCCCATCAGAGCCTATTCAAGATTTTGAGTTTTTCTCTCGTATTTTGCTGGTAGAGTCAAACAGGTTGATAAAAGCTTTAGAAGCTTTTTGTATGATGGTGAAGTATCCCCTTGTTCTGCTGGTGCTGCTGGTATGTCAGTGGTGATCCTAAGGGATACAGGGGCTGCACAGTCCCTGATGGTGCCAGGGGATTTGGCTCTTCCTCCGGAGAGTTCAGAGAATGCCAAAGTCTTAATTCAAGGTATTGGCCAAAATTTCATGTCGGTTCTTTTGCATAAGGTCGACTTAAGGTGCGACCTAGTTAGTGGTCCTGTGACTGTTGGTGTCGTTCCGGAATTACCCATGGAAGGGTTGATTTATTTTTAGGTAACGACTTGGCTGGATATAGAGTTGTTGCATCTCTAGTGGTTTCGGAGAAGCCGGTTGAGGTAGCTGAAACTGAATTGTAGCAGGAAGATTTTCCAGGGATTTTTCCGGATTGTGTTGTTACTAGGTTTTAGACTCGAAGAGCTGAAAAGGATGATGCAGATTCTGCTGATATAGAGGAGATTACTGATGTCTGGTTTGCTAAAAAGTTTTTCAAGGATTTGAATGGGGATAATGTTGAAGGCTCTGTTGCTAACAGTGATAATTTGTTTAGTAAACCCAGAATTGAAAAGCTTGTCACAGAAATCATGTTCTGAGGCTTGTTACAACCGATATTGTCGCACCAACGCATAATGTCGCACAACGCATAGTGTCGCAGATTGCGACATTATGCCAGGAGCGTCCGACGCATAATGTCGCAGTCAACGCATAATGTCGTAGTTTTTCTAACGCATAACGTCACATGTCGCAACGCATAATGTCGTAGCAAATTTCTAACGCATAACGTCACATGTCGCAACGCATAATGTTACAGCGGTATTTTCTTCAGGACTCGAGTTCATACAGATAAGATATAAAATATGCTTTCACTAAGTATTTTGAGACACGAGAAAGAGAATTAAGTGATTTGGAAATCAGGATTACTCTTTGTATAAGCTGGTAGTTTCTTCATCATATCTGATCAGAACTCAGAGTTTCACACCAGACTTTATGTCAGAGCATAGTTTATTTCCAACTGGAATACAACATTCTGTGTAATTATTTGCACGCCATCAATGAATTGTTTGCAGTTACTTTGAGAGAGGAATTATCAGTTCTCATCGAGATCATCAACCTGTTTTAATGAACGTTTTCCAACCCATGTATTGCTGAAATTGACTGTTAATCATCATCAACATCGTCTACACAGACATTTCAACTCGTTACAGTGACTCTTATGATTCATCGTTTTCAACATCAATTTCATCATTGCCAGCATTGTGGACATTAATTAAGGAGCATTTGCCAGCCAACTTGGATATATATATCATTTGCAATATACATTTGTGGACTAATCAGAACTGACACTTCAAGAGATTTAAGATTATTATTTTTGTTTTGTTTAGTGTATGATTGATCTATTTCCTGTAATAAAATAAAGGAAATCAAATTTAAAACTAAAATTTCATTGTTATTTGTTGCAGTATCGTAACAGTAGTTACAGAGGCGGTAAACTACGACTTATTCTCGAGTCTTTGAGACAAATGATAGCTGAGAGATGGGTCTATAGTTGATTAGACAATCAGGATCAAGGGTGCTCTTCTTTAGGATTGGAGAAACAGGTGCAACCCTAAAGCACTCTGTAACTGTAGCTGATGACAAGGATGAATATTGATTAAAGTCAATTCTACGTAGATACTGGATCGAGAGCACAATATTTGCTTTGTGATGATTAGATGATCTTTACTATTTCGGCACTTGACGCTAGCTGAAATTCTGTCCATTGATGCCCAGGAGCTGTTTCAGATATCCTTGTTGAGGAAGCCAGTCCAATTATTGGTTTGCTTATTCTGTGATTTTTTAGTCACGAAAACTTTTCGATATCTGTTACATCCGAGGGTAATGCAGTGGATTTCGATTTGCCAAGAAGATTATCTACAAGTCGAAAAAATTGCCTCTGATCACCATTGCAATAGTCAACCTTTTCTTGATGTAATATTTCTTGGCATAAGACATTATTTTTCTGAGAAGATTACGCTCATTGATGAAACTTTGCCGATCAGTTGATTGTCGATACTTCCTCCAGCGTCTTTCAGCCCTCCTACTGCATTGTTTCTGTTGTCGTATGTCTGAAGTATACTAACGCATTTGCTCGCGGTCAACAATTTTAAATGTCTTAAATGGATCATGAACATCTATTATGTCCTTCATTGCAGACAGGAGATGTGTGCTGTGTTCAGATTTCACTATTCAGGATTGTTTTTTGCTTGCCACTTGTTTTCTGCTCCCCACTGGTGGCACTGCTAACCCTGCATTCTGACGCAGCCTTCTCAAGATTTACGCTTTTCCTTTCTTTGGCACCTTCTACGTCCGTACGGCTGCAGCATTTTATTTTTGCTCGCCACAGTTTCCAAACCTGGTTTGGAGAACAAAAACAAAA
The DNA here is from genome assembly GCF_037042905.1 of Lytechinus pictus. Lineage (NCBI taxonomy): Eukaryota > Metazoa > Echinodermata > Echinoidea > Temnopleuroida > Toxopneustidae > Lytechinus > Lytechinus pictus. The sequence continues at coordinate 13,572,711 of NC_087259.1, read as the reverse complement.
CGGTCATTTTTTGTAAGTTTACTTTAAACAAAAATTATGAGTTTTAATTGTATCAGTAGGTGGAAGTGTAAGGCTTGTGCTCTTTCTATGTAAGGGTCAACTTTGATGTTAATATTTTGTTAGATTAATCTTGTTAATCTTAATGGCTCTCATGTTTTGGTATAAAATCCCCTTAAAAAGTGCATGTCATTTTTCAAGTTCATTACTTCATTATATTAAGACATATGTCCTAGGAATGTCATGGTCTGCATCAACTGATTGCAAAGTGGTGACTTCCTGAACGTCCGTTGGTCTGGATGGTATTGAACAAAACATATTCTATTGGATGTATTTTACAGAATATTAACTTTGACTAGGTGCCCTTAGCCAACTGGTTTTGTGATAAGTCGTGGAACTTTTTAGAGGAAACAGAATATCCACCTACATTGCCGTTTCCCATGATGGAGACTGAGACACCAAGGCCAGAGAAAGAGTTGACAACGTTGAAAATATACCAGGTAATCGGGGTGTCAGTGAGAGCAGCAACCAGTCCGAGTGTCCACGTTATTCCCAACGTAAAAGAAAGCTGCAATACCATAAAAAAAAAATCACATGATAATGATTACTCATGTTGCAGTCGGATTATAATTATATTTGGTTACAGATTGACCACAGAATTTTGAGTCGGCCCACATTGTGTGTTTATAACAGCCGTACAAGGTGGTGGTTCATAAAGATGGAAACCGTCTTATTGAAATTTGAAACACAAATATTAATCAGTACTTTTGTTTGTTGAAGAGCATTCTTGATGCTTTCAGATAGATCCTTTGAACTATTCACTTTTAAAACATTTGTTCAAATATTTGCTACATTATTTCTACTTTGAATAAAAATCTGTAAGTTACCTTTACAGCTAGCCATGAGAGTGCCCTTGTCTGGATGTTGATGGCTGATTCGGCGACGTTGTCCATTTCGTTCTTCGTCTTACTGATACTGACCATAATCACAATAAAGAGCGCCGTGTTGACCACCATGAAGAATGTGAAGGGTGTTAGAAAGAGATATATGATGGGTTGACCGGGTAAGAGCCAACAGGTGCCGGTGATGCTGTAGATATTTCGCCCTATCAGGAAATGGACCAGGAGACCTATCGTGACAATGACTGCCGGGGACAACCACGCGTACATGGAATAGAAAATGAACTGAACATTGCCTTTGATCCTGAAGACCATTCTTTTAGAGTTGACTCGGAATGTCCGGGTGAGGTCTACGGCCAGAACGTTCGCCCAAAAGAACACACTTAACCACGCGTAGTGAAGGGATACACCAAATAATAGGCAAAGCCATTCAGAGGATGTCGGGAAACTTACCAAAAGAAGAATGTTCGCAAGCAAAAGCGAAACACTCAAACAGGATATGATTTTACCAGGTAGATTTCGAAGTTTCGCAAAGGTACACACAGTGACCAAGGTCGCTAGAAGAGAGATGATGGATATGGCATTACCAATAAGAGTCAAGTATGTCTGACTGTCGAGGGAGTAGTCTTTTATTTGGTTGCCCGTAGTTGTTTCATTATCAAATATAGACTTACAAACCCGAACAAATCTATTCCCGTCTAATGAGAATGCATCAGGCGAAATGACTATGCCACTCGCTTTATGCAGAAGACTTCCGTTGACTGAGTTTTCCCAGTCAAACTCCGAGGAATTAAAGGTTATCTGCTTGCAGAGTAATGGGCTGTTGCAACATTGAAAATCGAATCGGGACCACTCCTTGTCGTTCTGACTGAAGATGGTTAGTTTCCTCGGTATAAACTGGTCGAACATGTTTACGTTTAGGAACAATTCATCGTATTGATCATCCATATAGTAGGTGGTGTCTTTTGCCCATAACACCATAAGGAACAGATCCCCATGAGACTCCTTGCAGGCATCGGAATAGATGTCCAAGGAATCATAGGTTTGCCATTCGATAGAGAGTACCGACATGGTCAGTTCGCTGTCGTAAACCAGAAGACGCATCGCCCTTCGGATCGCAGAAGGCATACTAGTATAGTCCGATGTGTCGTCGGTCGGTTGAAGCTCGAAGGCAACATCGTAGATCTGATGGCTCGAGTTTCTTGTTGATGAAGATACCGATTTCAAACTTTGTATCTCAACATTCAGTTTTTCGCTTGACAGGGTAACACGAAACGTTACCATTATAAGGTTCAACGCTGACTGGTGATCTGAAACAGCACGGACTTTGAGTAACGCTGATCTTGATCTGTTTTTGATGGATTGTTGCGACCATTTCTGTTTCCAGAAGGAGTTATTCGTTGAGCACTGTTCAAAGCTACTACTTTTATTAACATCATTTACACAAACCCCGTCGATGACCAAGGAGTTGCCAGGACAGTGAATTATCCTACATTCTCTGAGAAATGGATCGAACCACTCATTGGTGCCACAAAACAACGAATTATGGGTCGTCGACAATTCCTGGCCTTTGTTATTCAACAAGGCACCATCTTTGGCAGAAAACATGAAAAGCAGCGGGAGAGACAGTGGTCTGATGTTGTAATCTGGTATTGCATTTTCGAAGGAACAGGTTATGTTGATCGATTTTCCAAGGAATTCATCTCCACAGTACGCAGAGTGGACATTCTTGTACCAATTTCCGTTAACAAGTATAGGGTATGTATACGTGTCGCATAACTGATGGCAAGTGCTCTGTGTTGATCCTCCATGTTGCATGCATTCGTTGTCGAACTGCATGCAAGATCGAGGTAGTTGCGTACCTGGAGCCAAGGTTGGGACGATATCGTACTCACAGAGTTTCATCAGTACATCTATTGTATTCAACAAATCCCCTCGATGCAAATGCGCATCACCTATATCGGTCTCACAGTCGAAAGCTATGTTCCACAGGTAGATGTCTTTGTACTGTTTTCCACTGCAGAAGGCGCAGTAGATGTTCCGGTAATGCGTATCATTGGTCACTGCCACAGGCAGTGACGATAAGAAGTCCCAATCCTCCGTCATCTTGCACATCTCCTCCAGCTGGCTGCCAATGTAAGACGGATCCGTGCATCTTTTCTCCAATCTGAAGTATCTGTTAAACCCCACGTGAACACAAGCTTTCGCCTCGGACCTATGGGATCTCCTAAGAGCCATGTCAAAATCTGGATAGTACGACCCGATAACGCTCGGTGGGACCATGAAATCATCAGTCAAAAACTCGTCATCAGGTAATCGAGTCTGATCACCTTCCTCGTCGTGACTCACCGATGAGAATTGCCAGGGGTCAGGTACAGGAGGAATTGGCGGTACCCACCTCGCTCTATGGTGATGATTCGGTGGAAGGAAGCAGAAGTGTTCGTAATCGAGACAACAATCGCCTAAACTAAGACACTCCGAGTCACACTGACAACATCTTGAGTATGGGATCGACGGACCGCAACGATCCTTGCATGAAAACTCAACTCTTGATTCATTCACGCACATGCTGAACAGCTCTTCAAGACCCAAATTGCCATCTAGATGTAAAAAAAAATTAGACAAAATGTAATCGTATTATTAAGATTCAAACTTACATTTTCGTACTATCTTGGAAAATAATTCCATGCTGAATTAAAAAAAAAATTTTTTTGATAAAGATATATATACAGGTTAAACAAACATGAGAACGCTGCCTAATGCATTACCAGGGGGAATTCTCAGTTGTTTTCCACCAGTCACTGGGAGTTTCGGCACGTTAGAGACAATACTCCCTCTTGGTGGTGGGCCAGCAGTGCATAGCACCACCTTCCCTACTGGTAACAGAAAATAAGGAAAGAAAAGAAAAGAAAGGAAGAAAGAAATAAACGACAATAATAAGTTGCTTAATTGCTGGCCACCCTCTTCCTTTGGACATACTTGCTCCAAATCCAAGCAGAACCCTTCTCTGCTGCCTCAGAAGCAGCCCTACAAGCATGCTTATTTTCTCTATTTGAGAAACCCAACTCCCGAAACCACCTAGGCAATGATTTTGCTATGAACCCACGACAACCAACCTCAAAGGAGAAGCAAAACACCTTCCAGCCCTTGCTTGTACACTCTGCCACAAGTTCAGAATATCTTGTGAGCTTGCGCTCAAAGGCATAGTCAAAAGTATCCTCCCAAGGGACGGTCAACTCTCCTAGAACTATTACCTTTGCAGAGTCAGTCCAAAAACAATATCGGGTGGAGATTTGTAAACATCACATACTGTGGGAAACTCCCTTTTCCGTCCAGGTCGACTCTCACCTGCCAATCACGAGCTCAGGACAAGATACTGGGCCTCGTAGACCTTGCCCTTGATCTTGGCCTAGCCCCCTCCTTCACAAAATCAATATGGGGCATACCCCATTTGCAACACCCTTCCCAGAATTATGAGATATCACCCTTTTTGTAACCGCCTCTTCAACAACCTTCAAAACCTGGTTATGCCTCCAAGTATACATCCCACAACACAGGCTAAGTATATGCTGGAGGGTACCTCTCCCTCCACAAGCAATACACTTATCAGGCTCGTTATACCACTTGCTGAGGTTAACAGGCGTAGGCAAGAGATCGTAGGTCGAGCGAACAACGAAGGAGATTCGAAGTGGCTCCATCTGCCATAGTACAGACCATGTCAACATTTTGGTTTCCGCCCCCTCCCACTTCGTCCACGAGCCTTGCTGGGCCTGGCCAACCGCTGTGGCCCATCTCTCCTCCTCCTCAACCTCTCTGATCTCCTGCACGATGAGGTCGCGCCGCTCCCGGGCTGAAGCTGCTGACAACCTCTTGGTAGAAGTCCAGCCCAGGTCCAAACGACCGGTTTGGGCAGCACCAACCATCTCCTTGTGTCTCGACTCAGCCTCTTCCACTGCCTCCCCGATTTCACATCAGGCTGGTAATCTCTAATGACAGGATCGCTAGAATCACGAAGCATCATAAAATATCTTGCTTTCGACACCTTGACTTCTTCAACTAATGACTTGACGGGGATGTTCAGCTTTGACTCACTACTATGGAGAGCAACGTTGGTCAGAGAATTTGGAACACCCAGCCACCTCTTAACATAGACATTGATCTCACGCTCCATGGCTTCGACATACGACAATCCTATCTCATAGACAGTTAATGGCCACATGATGCGTGGCATCAGCCCAAACTGAAGGCAGCACAGTTTAAGTTTGCCTGGGAAGCCACATTTATCAATTGACTCCAGACCTTTCCTGATCTGTTCCTCAGTGTCCTTAATTCTTCCTACATCTTTCAGGTCTTCGGTATACCAACGGCCTAAACTCTTAACCGGCTCCTCCTGGATAGATGGGATCTCTTCCCACACAACAGGAAGTGAAAGTCACTTAGCCTACCTCGTTTCAACACAAGGCTCCTCGACTTCCTCGTCTTGAATTTCATCCTTCCCCAATCCATTAACTCCTCGAGCCTAGCCATAATTTCCTTAGTAGCCTTCGTACTTGGACAGAGAATAGTAAGATCGTCCATAAACGCACGAATTAGAGGTAGTTCCTCTGCACCAGGGAAAGTCACACCACATCCGAATCCTCCAGCAGATCTAGCAAGGACATCCATGACAAGCACAAACAAAATGGGAGAAATCGCACATCCTATTGGAATACCAACTTCCAGACTCTGCCAGTCTGTGGTATACTGCTGAGTAGAGAACCTCATCTTAAAACCTTGGAAATACTGCATCACATACCTGGTTACCCGAGGGGGAATCCACAAGAAATCCATCGCAAACTCTATCAATGCATGCGGAACTGAGCCATACGCGTTGGCAAGATCAAGCCACACAACTGCAAGGTTCCGTCGCAGTTTCTTTGACTGCTGTATGGTCTGCCATATCATACTGGTGTGCTCCAGGCACCCATGGAAACATGAGATACCGGCCTTCTGCACAGAGGTATTAACTAGACCATGATCAACGACAAGGGAAGAAATCCTCCTCGCCAAAATACCAAACAGGACCTTCCCTTCAACTTTAAGCAAGGAGATAGGCCGAAACTGACCCAGTGAAGTGAATCCGGGACAACACCTTGCCTCCAAACTACCTTGAGAAGACGCCACAAGAACTTCCTCAATCTCCCACACTTCTTATACACATTGTAAGGGACACCATTAGGCCCTGGTGCCGAACCTGTCCTTGTCTTCTCCACACAGAAACATTGGGCGAATTCCTTGGTCTAAGACGTTTCTTATAGGCATCAAGATCAACCTGTGGCTCATCATTCTCCTCCCCCCTCTCGGAAAACCTTGAGGGTGTGTTTCGTTCTGTGTTTCTGTAGCAATTTGATACGGGTGCCCAAGAAAAAAAGCCGGTACCCTGAGTAGCTAACCCAAGGCACCTCCAATGTCAGTCTTTCCTGACAGTCCACCAGCCTATTCCTGGTTGCCAGCCAGACTTTCCTGGCAGTCACTGGTACCCAGAAAAACAAGTTAACAATCATGAGAACGCTGCCTCATGCATTACCAGGGGGAATCCTCAGTTGTTTTCCACCAGTCACTGGGAGTTTCGGCCCGTTAGAAACAATACTCCCTCTTGGTGGTGGGCCAGCAGTGCATAGCACCACCTTCCCCACTGGTAACAGAAAAAAGGAAAGAAAAGAAAAGAAAGGAAGAAAGAAATAAACGACAAGAATAAGTTGCTTAATTGCTGGTCACCCTCTTCCTTTGGACATACTTGGTCCAAATCCAAGCAGAACCCTTCTTTGCTGCCTCAGAAGCAGCCCTACAAGCATGCTTGTTCATTCTATTTGAGAGACCCAACTCCCATGTATATAGCTATGCAGTTTATATCAATTAAAATTTATTTTGAATAATACTTGAAATTCAAAATCGAATTTCAAGTATTATTACAACATGGGAATAATTTGTTTCACATTATGCTATTATTTTAATTTGTAAACAAATTGTCGGCATCACTCCTACGTGTTTAGGATCGCATGCTCGATCTGTGATGGAAAACTCGAGCATGCGATCTTAAACACATAGGAGTGATGCCGAAAATTTGTTTACAAATTATAATTTCCTCCTATTTAAGCCTATTTATTTACATTATGTTATTGATTATATAATTATCAAAGAAAAGTACGCTTGGGTTAGCACTGACCAATCTTGAAAAGCTCTCAAAAACGGTTTGTCCAAAGATTCTCACTTAAATGTTGTGTAAATGAAGTAAGCGATAAAACGAACTCGCCGTACATTTCTAATGATTTCTTTGCATTACTGGTTCATGGTACTGATATATGTAAGTAGAATTGTAAGAGCAATTACATTCATTTATTTAGTTATTTCCTCTTTAAGGATATTCATAGCATATAATGATTAAGAATATACCAGAATGTCTCAGTAAAGCTTTGTTAGGCATGCCTACACCTATTTAAAGGCTGAGTAATTTTTGTTATTTCTGAATAGAGATTGCTACACAATAGACTCCTAGTGGCAGTGAAAAGAACAATAGGATTAGCTATGTTGTTTACATTGTTAATTTCACTGAGGTCATTCAAAAGTCTTCTAAAATTAGACTGCTCTAGAAATTGGCAGAATGTTCTTTTTGTAGACAATACTAGAAGCTCTCAGAATAGTGAATAATTTGTATATAAGCTGGCAGTTTCTTCAAGGTCATCATCACATCAGATCAGAACTCAGAGTTTCACATCAGACTTTATGTCAGAGCATAGTTTATTTCCAACTGGAATACAACATTTATCTTCTGTGGAATTATTTGCACGCCATCAATGGACTGTTTGCAGTTACTTTGAGAGGAGAATTCTCAGTTCTCATCGAGATTATCAACCTGTTTTAATGAACGCTTTTTAACCCATGGATTGCTGAAATTGACTGTCATGAACTTCGTCTTTACGGACATTTAAACTCGTTACAGTGACACTCTTTTTTCATCGTGTTTCAACATCAATTTCATCATCGCCAGCATTGTGGACATTAATTTAAGGAACCTTTGCCAGCCAACCTGGATATTTATATCATTTGGAATATAATCAGAACTGACACTTCAAGAGATGTAAGATCATTGTTTGCTTTTTTTTGCTTAGTGATCTATTTCCTGTAATAAAAGAAAAGGAAATCAAATTTAAAACTAAATTTTCATTGTTATTTGTTGCAGTATCGTAACAGTACATTGAAACTTTATAAAAACAACTTTGTTATCGAAATAACTACAGGTTTCTTAAACCCTAGGTGAGCACAACTTTAAATTGTTTGTGTCAGCGGGATTTGAGGAGTGAGGGCAGTGAACATAACAATTATAAACAAAAGTTGATTTCAGACATCTCTAGCATTTTCCTTTAAACTGTTTTTTTTTTTCGTCATTTGATAAGGAGTTTACATTTCTGCATTTCACAAATTTCCAAGCACGACTTAAAGACCCAGACCACAGCTAAACTTGGAATTGACAAATAAGCTCCATAGTTTTTTGCATTTTCAGCGCCTGACAGCTAATTATTTTGCATAATACAGTTCCAAATGTCACGTTTCGCGTCCATGGCGTCAGATTGAAACCAATGTCTTAATCACACTATCGCAGAGGATAAATCGCCAATTCGTCTACTGCCAAGTACGTTCTATCGGAGAGAAAATGGTCTATTTTCATTTAGTCTAATGCCATTCCGTCCATCAACATTTCGTCTAGCAACCACGTGGTCAAATAACCATTTGGTCTAATCATCACTTCATCTAATCACCATTTCGTCTAAGACCATTTCGTCTCATAACCAGTTGGTCTAATATCCATTTCATTTTCTTTCACTTTGCACAATTAACACTTAGTTTAATTATGCTACATGGTATATGGACTAAATGGCTATTGGACCAGCTGGTCATTAGACAAAATGGTGAGTGGACGAATTGGCAGTTAGACCATGTGGATAGTGGACGAACTGATGGTAGACCAAATGATAGTAGACGAGTTGGCAATTGGACGAATTGGCATTAGACGAATTGGAAATAAATCTCGCAGGGTATCGTACTGATTAATTTAGATCGTGTCAGATCAGTCGTTGCAATCGTATTGAACCTATACAAAATGGACTGTTCAAGATTTTTTCGCGATCAGGTGTGAAAGTCCAATCGTGATGTTCGTAGCTGATTGATTGCACAACAGTGGAATGAGGTATTAAAAAACACAAATTAACGGCCGGTTCCGACAATTTGCTTTATCGAGCTTCTCAAAGGCCTGAATTGCGTTACGTACGGGGTTACGTAGCACTGTCTCAGGAGGGTTGCGAGTCCATAGATTTCTAATATAGAAAAGACGGATTATTTTTTGGATTTCCAGATCATATATTTCAATTTCTTTTTCAAATTGTTTTGGAAAATTGCACTGACAGTATTCAGTGCTCAAATGGATGGAAACCGTCAACTCTTCACTAGTTTTGTGTGATTTCTTTAATTGGTTCTTTTTTGGCCTGAATTGCTGTAACAGGAAAAGTTGCAAATAATCTGAATGCAGTAGAATTGGAAAGCTGTGTCACATAAGCGGGCCAGCAAAAAGTAGTCGAAAACTATAGATTTCATCCATTCAAGCTTGCAGGGAAAAATATTTATATCTCTATATGAAATGACGAATAATAAAATGCGAAATCTGAAAAGCAGAAAAAAATAATTCAGTTTTTCTATGTACAGTACAAACCTACGGAATCTCAACGCTTTTAACACAACATGACGTCATGGGCTTGAGACCGGAGAAAAGCACAAGAATGCCTATTATCGAAGCTCGATAAATGGAAAGAATTGTTTTGCAAGGAGAAAAAATTGAGAAAAAAATCAACACAATCTTCTTTAGCTAAAATAATGTGCGCTTAATTTCATCCATATAACTAGCTCACATTTGAGCCCCAGTGGTTTTTTTTTCACAAACTACACATTACATTGCAGAGATTTGAAATATATCCAGATGTACTGTAATTAGGGACCAATCGAATTCTGAATCTCATTTGAATCCTAGAAATCTAATTTAAATCTCGAGAGATTTGAATTCAAATAATATGAGATTTAAAAACGAATCTGTAGGAATCAAAATAAGTCCAGAATTTGATTGGCCCCCTAACCACAGTCCATCGGGATTGATTTATAATCCCTGCAATTTTAGATTTTATTAAAAAATTAGTGGTGCTCACCCAAGCCGAAATTGTTGCCGAATGTCATGTTGTCATTTGCTAAATCAAATCTACACCAATGTGAGAAATCGGGATATTACAAATATTTTCATTATAAAGGATATGTTCTAATATAAGTTTGACCGTTTAATACGAAGTGTATTTAGATCTTTATTCTGCAGAGATGGACGTAAACAGGGAGATAAAATTATAAACTTATCATATTTCCGACATTATTGACATGGTTCGAGGATAAAGCAGATTGAGATATTACGGGTAAACATTGAAGAATTGCAATATTTGATTTCTCACAGGAAAAGCGCGCTCGCAAACTTTTAATGGTGGTGGTGATGATGATGATGGTGATGATGATGATGGTGATGATGGTGATGATGATGGTGATGATGATGATGATGGTGATGATGATGATGATGGTGATGATGATGATGATGATGATGGTGATGATGATGAGGAGGAGGAGGACGAGGATGATGATCGAGAAGATTAACAGAGAAGGAGGAGGAGGAGGAAAAAAAGGACAAAGAAGAAACAGAATTACATGCTAAATGATGAAGATGATTATGATGATGATAATGACAAAATGATAATATGATGGTGATGATGATCGTCGTGCACTGTAAAAACTGTGGTGTTAAAACTGACACCAGTTGGTGTTAATAGAGGACCACACCCCGAGGTGTTAACATTACACCCTAGAGATTGAACATAACACCAAAGAGTGTAAATGTAAAAACCAAAGGTGTTGTAATAACACCTATAGGTGTTAAACTGACACCATCAATTTAACACTGGAGTAAAATAACTGGTGTGGTCCTCTATGTACACCGGTTAACACCACAGTTTTTGCTGTGTGGTGATAGTGAAAATAATAAAGATAAAATAACATTTAATGTTAATTTTTTTGTATCATTTTCATTAGAATTTATCAAAATATCTTAAATAAAAGAACATTCAATCATAATGAGGGACATAATCACAAAACAGCTCTCTCACTCTTCTACACCCTTTTACAGACAGAAAACCAATACAGCATAATAATATCCCAAGAGCAGAAAAGATGAAAGTATCATACCTGGTACATCACAGTTGACTTGAAGGCTTGATGATAAGAAAGCTAAAATAACCAACAATAGATGTGGAGTCTCCATCATGATCTAAAAAAGTCACCATGAAAAATGAAGGAATATTTTCAGAAGAGAGCTCACTTAAATATTATATCAATCATTATGCAGATAATCATGTGAAGGAGATTGGAAATAGCTTTGTAGTAAACATCTCTGATGGCCCTTGTTCGCTATTTTTGCCTGTTCTCATTCAGCATCAAGAGCTACGTAGGGCCTAAAGCAAAGTATATATTTTACATCTGCGAGTCATCAAACATCATGTGCACCAACTCACGGCATAAGATCCTTTTTAACTTATAAGGATTCGTATTTTAATTCAAGCCACGCCCCTTTTAATACAACTTGTTTCGGGGCGACTTCGTAGAAAGACAGTGTGCGCATGCGCCAAGTCAAGTGGATGTCACTTGACGAGAAGAGAGTGGATAATTTCTGTTTTGTTGTAATTATTTGCAACAACGAATTTGATTGGTACACAAAGACACTGCAGCTGACCAATCGCTGGACATAAGGGTGAATCTGTGCACAGTAACACCGGTCACCTTTAAGATTGATCGATTGATTATACACAATAATCAGTGCAATCAATCCAGGGGCGGATCCAAGATTTTCCAAAGGGGGGGGGGCACATTTTTCGGAGGAAAATAAGTTTTGAACAAAGAAGGTAATGATATTTTGTCCCCTTCAACCCAAAAAAGTCATCACTTTCAAAAAGGGGGGAGGGGCACACTTCTGTTTCGATGGCATTTTTACATTACAAATTTTAATTTTGATTCACAAAGGGGGGGGGGCACGGGCCGTAGAAATCAGTCCCAATCCATGATCAATCGGTAAACTTTGTGTAACAGGGCCCTAACGTTAAGAAGTACAAGTTTTTAGGCCTAGATGATTAATCTGTGGGGGTGGTAATAATGAAGACTTCTGAAACGCAAAAAGCTTTACCCTCTGGCATTGATTATAATAGTATACATCCAATTTGCAAGGTGATTTTCTCGAAAACCCCCTTTTTTAATATGCATAGGCCTACTTCTTCAAAACTTGCCAATTTTTCCTTCATACATATACAATGGAATTTAATCTAAATTAGTCTGCCACAAATTGACTTTGTATATCCAAGACATCCCCGCTGTAAAGTATCTCACACTGTGTTCACAGTGTTTAACACCTGCACTGTAAAAAAATATTGGGTAAAATTTTAACCAGCACGAGGGTAATTATGTGTCCAACCAATTTTGGGCAGTATTTTACCCAATGCGGGAAGCGTATTGTCCAGTAAGGTCTAAAATAAGCAGCTATTACTTTAGAATGGGCAAAATTTTCATCACACTGGATATTAAAAAATGCCCAAAAGAAATGCCCAATGTTGGTTGGACACACAATTACCCCCCATGGAGCATTTTTACCCAATATTTTTTAGAGTGTGCACTCTAAAATAAAAGTTAACCCAATATTGGGTAAAATGGGAACATGCATGTTTGTTGGGTGCCAAATATTTTGTAAATTTTACGCAATGTTGCGTTGAAATTTACCCTTCAAACATGCATTTTGCCCAATATTGAGGAAAAAGAAAATAAAAATCGTTTAACCCAGCAATATTGGGTAAATGTTTACTCTCTGTTTTTAGAGTGTGGTGAGATCATATTGATACTGTCAAAATGCTCAAATTAAACACACTGTGTTTTCCATATTTGCATTATACACTCGGTGAAAACACTGTGAACACTTAAACTGTGGAGCTGTACACAATGACAAACAGTGTGTATCGCATCTACATATATAGTCTACAATGTGAACAGGCTGTGAACACACTGTGTAACACTTAAAGCAGTATAATATTCTCGGATTTCTTCATTGATCATTGATCGTTATGATACAAAAATTGTATTGGTCTTCTAAAATGCTTAGGCTGAAGAACTCTGAAATACTATATTAGACATGGAGGGCCGACAGATTTTCAATATTTATATTTTTTTCGTCGAAACGAAATCATTGTTTACATAATTTTCATTCATTTTTTTCTCAAACCAATCTTATTTCTCCTCCGTTTGGTTTCGTTGAGGTATGCAGATACATTACAAGTTAACGTCAATGTTGACTTGTATTTTTTGTCTCAAGTAATATTAGGCCATTTTGCCAAGATTGAAATGAGAAGATATGTAAGTTTTATGCCTGGTTATAGATACGTAAATCTTCAGAAAAATAAATGTGTTCACTTTTCGGCGCTGTAGGCCTATACTAATTTTAAGTTGTGCATTATGGAACCTTTGCTGAGAAAGCAAAAACAATTTCACTAAGCTTCTCGTAATGTTAGGCATGAAAGTTTCGTTCGCCTAGTACGTTTGTGCGCAACTTTATACGAACAGCTTCGTGAAACTGTCCCCAGGAATGATGCCAATTAAGCAAATGAAAGAACACCGAAACCATGGTAACGAGGGTCGATGCCATGCTTAAGGGAACTAATTAAATTTTGAATTGATTTTGCGGGGTATCAGCATCGCTGCGCTGCCAATTAATCCAAACATATTTTATTTTAATTTCTTTTGTATTTCATTAAAGGAGATAGGAAATCGTTATCATCAATGTTTTAATGTGTTGTGCCAGGGGCATACAAGTGAGGTTTGGCGACCCCCCCCCCCAAAAAAAAAATAATAATAATAAATAAAAATGAAATAAAAATTACCTGACCATGAAAACAACAGAAAGACGGGGAGAAAAGGAATGGATAGTGAAACGGGAAGCGTGAAATATGGTGTTTTTTTATTGAATATTATGTCAAAGTCGATATTAGAATTTTATTTCAAAAAGGCCCCCAATATCCCCAACATACGCCAGGCGGTCTGATCAGGGAGTTGGGAGTATATATACTCCCTGATCTGATGTCCAAGTGACTTTTTATTCATGCAAGAGTCTGCATAGTGTGATTAGCTCCGATCTTTTGTTGAGAGTGTGTTTCTTCATGAAAATTGCTCCTCAAGGCAAAGGTTACAGATTCCGCTCTTCCGTTTCGCTACTTTTTTTTTACTACTTCGTAGTCGGTGTTTTTACCTTTTAATTTCTAGATTAATTTAAAAAGTCCCGTTTCGTTCTTGTATCTCTCGTGGTTGAAGGACACGGGTCGTGTGGTCCAGTGGTTAGAGCAGTGGACTCATAATCGCAAGAACGTGAGTTCGAATCCCTACTCCGCCTTTGTCTCCACTTTGATTAAACGGCCCGAGAGTAATATATGTCGTTTATAATGTCAGTCATTATGACTGATCAACCTAGGCGTAAAATATTTCCTATATGGGTAGTTGGTTTTATACCAGCATGGCGTTTACCAGCAAAAAGTTGTCCTGCCGAGCTCCCACGGCAGTTACCATAAAACAGAAACAGATTTCTTCTGTTCGGCGTATCTGTCTTAAAAATCTCCCACCGGTTGTTCCGTAATATTCTTTGCGGCCTAATCGTGACGTCACAGAAGCTTTGTCACACTTTTACTTTCAGGAGGCAGTTTGTCTGCAATAACAGTTAGATCTTTGCGATCCCCGCGATGGGGATCGGATATGCTAGATGATGGCAGTAGGAGTGAAAAACCTTTACAAAACTTGCATTTAGCACTTTAAAACGCGACCCAGCACTTAATGTTGCTGGATTCAGCTTTATACAAGGTTTGATACAATATCGAAAAACGTTTTTACTAGGTCCCACTGGTCGATGGACACAGAACGTTTTCATGAAAGGACCCAGTGGACGATCAAATTATCGGGGGTGGTTCCATCTGTTTTCATCCGCTCCAGAAAAGGACAAAATTATCAAAAATTTTGAGAAAACATAACAGAAAATAACCGACGTTGGTAGTATTTAGCGGGGATGTAAAGGCCTGGTCCCACTGACGGACGCAAAACGTATTCATAACGGATACAGCGGACAAGGAAAATTCCGGGGTGGTTCCATCCGTTTTCATCCGCTCCAGACAATGGACAAAATGGGCGAACAAGGAAATCACAGTGGACGGATGGTCGATGGATATAGAGCGTAAGAAACACGTAAGCAAAGAGTACGCAACGGATACATAACGTTTTCGAACGGATGGCAAGATTCTTTTCAGTATTACATCCTCTATGCATCCGTAAGTGCAGTGGGACCAAGCCTTAAACGGATGTTCATCGGAAGCCTAGCGGATGAAAGGGGTTAGAAGTGGATGGAAGCTCCGAAGGGGTCAATACTTTATATACCATGCAGATGCATACGCTTATATCCTTTCCATTTCCGCGCTACTAACGATGTATAGACGTTCCATGTACGTATACCTCATATTTTCTCCCTCTTCCCGTTGTTCCGCTGCAGTGGACAGTGCACTGGGTCACGTTATGGGGGCACCAGCAAACATTTTGAGTCACTTAATTCGCGCGCTCAATTGCCAAGTATACTAACTTAATAGAGACATGTTAAGGACTGTGCCATTAAACGAATATGTATTTCACTGACCAAAAAGGGACATTATAAGCAAATTTTTGTAATCATGATACGTACCTGTCTCTAAACAAACAATCCGAGCGCGAAGCGCGAGCTGAAATTTGTGTATATATTGACCCCAAACAGTTACATTTTAAGGATTATTTTTTAGGAATTACTGAAGAGCATACATATCTCACCGTAGTCATCTAATGTGAGCACCAAGCGCTTGCATGCGGATTTTGTTTGAATTACACCTAAACACATGAAGCACTTTTTGTAGTCATTGTATTTATGAACATGATACGTATCTTACTAATCAAATATTGCGAGTGCGAAGCGCGAGCTGAGAATTTTGAAATTCCGACCTGAAGGGGACATTCTAAGGCCTGTTTGTAGGAACTCACAAAGACCATACGTATTTCACTAACCAAGTGATGCGAGCGCGAAGCGCGAGCTGAACTTTCTTGATATTCAGTCCAGAATAGTGAACATTTTAAGGACTATTTTTAGGAAATCATGAAGAGCAGACATATCTCACCAATCCACTAAATGCGAATGTAAGCACGCACTGGAAGTGTTTTATATCCAGACCTTAAAAGGGGGCAAATACTCTAAATAGTCACGAAAAAGAAACATTATGTCACCACATAAAACAATAACTCGAAGTGCGAGGAAATATATTTGGTGTATATTGACTTGAAAACGGGACGTTTTAGCACAACATAAATATATATCCCATTAAACAGACAATGCGATCACCATGAATATGATGAACACATAGGCCCTAATCAAATTATGTTTCACAAATTTATGAAAAAAATATTTCTTATGTAATATAATATATGTAACATGACATATATAAAGTCTACAAATAAGCATTTTTATGAGTGCAATGGACATAATTCTTCATGAGGTGAAAGATCATTCATTTCATCTTTCACCGTACGTAACGCGTATGCGATGAGTAACGGATGCATATACTCCATATAGCGTTTTCCAACGGATGGCAACCATAGACTTATATAAACCTAATCTTGATGGCAACATATTTACGCTTTGCATCCGCTTTGCATCCGTAAGGGCATGTGGGACCAAACCTTTCAAGTGTTGATTTAACATTAAATCTTTTTAGAGTGAATGTTGTATTATATTATTTCGTGTTGCATAAATATCCTCTAGTGTAAGAGGGAACACCTTTTGACGAGCTCCTGACTTTCAACATTTTAACATAATAATGACCCCTCTACCAATGTGTTTTTTATGCGGATATTGTATATTTTTTAAGATTCGATAGAAAAAAACATCATGATAGGGCCTATGCGCGGAAGATTTTTGAAAAAAAAAATCAATGTAAACACGTGGCGAGTACCTGACATAAAAGACCCCCCCCCCGGTATGAAACCACTTCTTAAGCATTGAAAGAGACGAATATTTCAGGGTACAACATTTCTATGTCTTTCTCATAAGTAAATAAACAAATTCAAAAGAAAATCGCTTGGAGGATTCCATAACAAATCCCGACACTATAATAACATTACCGGGAGAGGGCGTTAATCTGTCCTCGGAGGAGCTCTCCTGGGTCCCGTCTTAAGCCCCTTTCACAATTGACGTACGACCATTTGCGACCTTTTGGTCGTGCGACAGGCTGCGCAACAGGCATCAATCGCTAGTCATCTCATAAGGTCGCACAGAGGCTTTCACAGTTGCAACAGCTGTCGTACAACAAAAACAAGGCAGTAAACCCCGTTGCACGAGTAAGTCGCATATGCTCTTATTGTGCTCGTGCGACCACGTGCGAGTGTTGCACGAGGGATTGCGAGTGGAACGGTCGCATACATGCGAATGAAACGGTAGTGCAATGATGTAAGCCGTGACCAGTCACGACCACCTCGAGTTCGTGCGACCGTCTACAACGACTGCGAGTGCTCGCAAGGCACCAAGAGATCGATCGTGCAACAGCAAAAAAAAAAACTGTTGCAGGCGGTCGTAAACTGGTCGGAAGTCAATTGTGAAAGGGGCTGAACGGTCGCATACATGCGAATGCAACGGTAGTGGAATGTTGTAAGCCGTAATTTCGATCGGTCTTGCAACAGTCTTATATTATCGCACCCAGTCGCAAGACTGGTCTCTGTAGGTCTCCAGCACATGTGCAAGTGTTGTACGACCTCCAGTCGACTAAATGCGACTATACCGAGTGGTGCTCTCGCACCAAGTCGTACAACGTTGAACAACACTCACACGATGATCGCCCGACCGATGGTACGACCTGTTGCGAGTGAATCAATAGTATTTGATCGCGTTTGGATTTTGAACATGTTCAAAGTTCAGATGCGACCAGTCACGACCACCTCGAGTTCGTGCGACCGTCTACAACGACTGCGAGTGCTCGCAAGACACCAAGGGATCGATCGTGCAACAACAATAAAAAACTGTTGCAGATGGTCGTAAACAGGTCGTACGTCAATTGTGAAAGGGGCTTAACAAAGACTTGCGATTGATCCGATCAATCGCAACTATGGAAAGCCAGCAACGTCAACATGTAAATACGTTATTGTTCAAAATATTTCTAGAAATGACTTATATTCATACATTTACTGTTTCCTTGACAATTCAGTGTGCTCCTTTTAGTTTTCAAAGGACATTTGAGGAAATTTTCAAAAGAAAAAATTATGACATTGATGGATTTCCATATACTTGAGATTGATCGGATCAATCGCAACTCTTTTTAAGACGGGGCCCTGATATGGTCCTCCGGTTCAACTTTCGATTGATAAAAAAGGATGTGACGGAGAAATATTTAAATGTTAGATTTTTTGAATAATAGTCCAATATCGTAAATATCATTGAACCTCTAACAAAGCTTTAAAAAGTCTTCATTGAAAATTATTCCACTGTAGTGACGGTAAAAAATAGTTCGAAACAGAATATTAAAAGAGTTTGTTTAGATAGTTGAGAAATTAAATGTGCCAACTGCTACTGGTGAAAAGAAAAAGGTGCTAAGTAATGAATAATAAAAATAAGATCACAGTATTCTTTCAGTACACCTTTCTCCAAGCAATATTAATATACATGCCTATCGTTTATGATAAAGACATGGGATTAGCTAATATTGAATAGGCCAATTTATTGTACGACTAGAAAATAATGCTGCTAATAAACCTCTTTTTATCCCAACTGCACGTACAGAACTATAAAAAACTATCTTTTTGTTATCAGGGCACACTGATTTTTAACAACCTTCCAATTCATGCCCAAACTTGCCTTTTATTTCAATCTTTCAAAAGACAATGCAAACAACTTAGCCTCACATTAAGACCTTTTAAATAAGAAATGTTATATTATATATATATATATATATATATATATATATATATATATAATATAACATTTCTTATTTATTTATATATTCTTATTATATATATATATATATATATATATATATATATATATATATATATATATATATATATATATATATATATACATACATATACATATATATAAACATACATATACATACATATATATATACATACATATATATATATATATATATATGTATGTATATGTATGTTTATATATATGTATATGTATGTATATATATATATATATATATATATATATATAAATAAGAATATATAAATAAATAAGAAATGTTATATTATATATATATATATATATATATATATATATATATATATATATATATATAAACATATATATATATATATATATATATATACATATATATATATATATATATATATATATATATATATATATATATATATATATATATATATATATATGTGTGTATATATATAATTTAACCCCAAAAATAATGATATAGATTTAAAATATTATCAGTCTGTAAAAATCATTACAAGAAATATCGAGTGTGTTACGTTAAAAGAAAATAAAAGGAGATCGAAATGGGAATAAACTGACCATCTGATCAATAAAAGTGACCACACAATGAATTTCCGGATTCCAAAAAGAACCACTTTAGAAAGTAGCTTTATCCTCGATAAAAAAAGAATGCATTGCTACTTGCTAGAGAAAGTAAAACTACTTATCTTTCAAGAAATTCGTCAGATAAAACTCTGTATTCGAAGAGGAAAATGTAAATTTGTACTTAACACAGGTTGATTTCACACAATATATCAGAGGGGGAAAAAACACACACCTGATTTTGCTTTGAATGTCTTTGTTTCCACTTCAACTGTACATTATAACAACAAATCACAGAGTAATGCGTTATCGAAGCAGAGTATATATAGGTTCATGCACAATATATATATTTAATTTTCAAAACAATAATATTCAGCGATTCAGCAAATCTTTGCATCTTTAGGCCTATAAAGTACCCTTTACGTTTCCTAAATGTTTCTAAAAGATCACTTACAAGGTCAACAGTTTGCAATCTTTGTTTTGTTACCCCTACCCTCTTTAATCCTCCTCAAAGGGGGGGGGGGGGGCGGGCTGTATACCTATCAATAATTCTTTGAGTATCGTTTTCGAAACTGAACTTGTACAAGGAAGATGTGTATATATCTGCTGGAGAATCGAAGACGACGAAGAGGACAATATTGGACCTTGACCAAGATTAATATTTACAATGAGGGACTAAATGTTCAGACTACGTTTTTCTTTGCTTGAACCGCTTTATGAAGTGGGAACCAAATCGTTAATATACAATTTTCAAGAATACGGAAACGAAAGGAATATTCCCCCAGCGATCTTACTTCCGTGTTGCCCTCGCTGAGCAGACGATACGCAGCATGTTGTTAAACTATCGATAGCTGGATGTCGAGACAAGGATTTATACACACAAATCACACACACTGGATGTAAATGAATGCTTTCGAGCATATCAGGGTCATCATCGTATTCAGTTACACATCCAAGCGGGATAGGAATATCGCAAAGTGGTCGTGGTGAGGAAAGAGAGTCAAAATAAGGAACGAATGTCGCCGAAATAGCGCATTGTAATTACATGTACACATCCAGTGTATAACTTAAGTGGTGGAAAAAAGTGTGTGCGCTCGTCACGCCTAAGGATAGAAGATCGCACGTGTTGGTGTATTTGGGTCCATTTGGGTATCAACAAAAGAAGGGGAAAACCGGAATTTGGGTTGAGTATTATAATCATCTCGATAAAAAGCGGTCATTTTGAGGATCAGCTTTGAGGAACAAGGAAGCACATCAACATGCCTCGTACAACTTTTGATCGTTCAAACGTGCAAGGTGAGTGAAATACTGAATTATTTTATACTATTGTTCCCGAATCATATTGCACGCTTTGTGATGACTTCTTCTATTCGAAACAGATAGGAACAAGTGGATAATGACATCTGCAGTCGAATGCGTGGATGTCTACAGGCGTGCACTCAAGGTCAGCAATTCTGATGTGATGTGAATACCATGGACCTACTTTTTACTCCTGATTTTTTTTTTGGTTCTGTGTACCTCATTTAAGTGTATCACATTATAAGGCAGGTGGTATAGGCCCGAGCAATGCTAAAGCCTGGCCTGGCTAAAGACTCTCTATCCATGCTACATTATTTACCATGCTAGCCCCCCCCCCCCCTGACGGGGAAAAAAAATCATGTTTGCGGGATTCTATTCTGAGGGTCACATTGGGTCGTTTCTCTTAGATCATGGCCCTGCATGGGAAACAGGGGTGCTGGGTTACACTAAACAGCACCCCTGGAAAATCAGATTGGTATGCTAAAATTAGAAATTACCTTCATCTTGGAGCGAAACCTTTTTTAATTGTTTATTCTTTTTTATATTTAATTTTCTTTTTTTCCTCCAATACCAGCCACCCCCCCCCCCCCTCCTAAAAAACTATCATTTGTACTTAATGGAAGATTTTTTATTAAACCTCATAAAAGATGGTAGAATAGAGGAGAACTATAGGCTTCCATTAGTCCATGATTATCACATACTCCGGAGATTACCATTTTGTTCTTACTTTAGAACTTCATGATAGTCAAGTATGGCCTATGGTACCCAGTTTAATTCTTTCTATCGTAATGTATCTCATATCCTTGCTTAATAAGTTTACTGAACAGTGTTTACAGCATAGACATCAAGAGGTTCACTTCTTGTACCTACACAGAGCAGTAATATGAGCCCAGTCGCCGTACAACATAGGCCTATAAATATATATATTCACTCAAGATATACCCGCATATCTCATTGTCTGGAGTCACAAGTCACGATCTTTGACACGACACGTATCTCGATATAGCTCGGTTCGTACTTGAGGCATACTATGTACCCACCCCGAGATGTTATTGTATCAACATATCACAATCATTATCTTATGATAAGAATCGGTGAATAAACAACGACCAAAATAGCAACTGATGACAGGGGACGCTTCGAATTGTTTTTTTTTTTTACTTGTACGGAACACATGACCCCCACCCCACTTCATCATCCACCCCTCCCCCGGAGCCCAACCCCCAAGGGTTGTACAATGTAGTAGCATAATAGGACTTGGGTGTATGATGTGAGATCATGCGATTATCATGATCGTTGTCATTTCAGACGATTATAACGTGCATGGGACAATAATCAGTAAATTGGTTTGTGAAATCCCACAGCATGGGATATATTGCACAGCCGCGGATCTAGGATCTTTGACATGTTAAAGGGGTCGCTTTTCGTTCCAAAATTTTGTATCCGCGCCTGTTGCATCATTATGTGAGGTCAGGAACCACCATTATTTACTAGTTTAAAATCATCAATGACACATGGTTTTACCCATTGGATAATTTTGTATGAATAAAAATATGCAATTCAGGGCCTAATCGCAAGAGTATCGGCCTTCACCAGAAGAATATGGATAATTGCTGCCCACACCTTTTCCTCCGTAATATTTCAAGCAAATTAATAATTTGAAATCCGTTATATGTATCGATGTAATCGTTGTATTGTAATCGCACATTGCCTTTGGAAATATCCCATATACATTAAACAGGAAACTGCTTCTCATACTTTCTTCTCTTGCGACAGTCACTGCTCTTTTTTGTTTCCTTGTAATATGTGGCATCATGAACGCAAGATCTGTATAGATACAGTACGAATTCGTAGGTTTATTTCAGAACAATAAACCATATCGATTTCTGCTCAGAATTTCGTCCTCTAAACCTGTGAATAATAGTGATAGAAAAACAAGGACGAGCGTTGGACAATATATTATATTTAGTAGGCCTATTGGATCGTGGTTTAATCAATGCAGTTTCGAAACCAAAAACCTTTCAACCTGATAGAAATACATGATGTAGGTGATAATAAAATATGAATGCTAACGAATATACACTAGGTCGTTATATCTACACTATGTGGTGTTTTTATATAACTTATCCTCTTATTTCCTTAAAGGTTTGGGTTGAAACTCTGAGCTACGTTTTCTTTTCTCAACCTGTTCTTTTTTCATCCATGTTAAAAATATTAACTCCAACTTGAATCAAACTTTAATATTTTTAAATAAGACATTTGTATGCTAGCCTATTCCTTTAACTTACTTTTTCGAAACGAAAATACTTGGCCATAAATTCTGGTTAGATTAATTACATAAATTTGTGTAATGTTTACTAATCAGTCGTATAAGGTAATTTATCACCGAAACTATCTCTTCATTTTATGTATGACGCAAGTTTGATTAAAAATAATAAATGATTAGTTGTTTTGCATTATGGGAGTGTGATCTATTACTGATAATCATACTCATTGTAGGCTAATATAATTTTTGCTATTACCTTATAGAACATGAAAAAAAATTCACCAATTGTATAATAAAAGAGTGTACACCCATCGTCTCAGACACCATGAGACCAAATTTATGAGCGAGGGCACCTGTAGCTATGTGACACTATTGGTTACATAATACGGAAAAGTATTCAGAAAACTTTCGATCATGTTTCATATCTAATTAATGAATTTTGTAATTATTATGATGCTATTATAAAGGCCAAATTATATCTGGTTTACATTTCATTCAATAAAATACAGCTTGTTACACTCTAAATTGTAGGGATGTAAAAGCAATCGAAGTAGAGTGTAATTGAGGACCAATCGAATTCTTGAGTTTGTAGTTTTAAACCTCGAGGGATTTAAATTCAAATCATTTGAGCTTGAAATAAAGCTGTAGGATTCAAACTAAATCCAGAATTCGACTGGTCCCTAAGTACAGTCCAGGTGGATTTATTTTAAATCCCTGCAATTTGGAGTGTAAGGCAACAAAAATGGTACTGTACTTCGTGCATTTTAGCATAATGAATTGAATGTTAGATTTACTAAATTGTTTATTTTCAAACAAGCATTAGGCCCACTGAGAATTATTGCAGCCAATATGTTTGATTACACCAGGAAGTTACCACCTAGGTCCATTATTACAACAAATTTACGAGATAACATATTACAAAACAGATTGATATGAATTCTCCAAACATGAATAACATTAAAAATTGTATAATTACTTATTGCAAACATGGAGAAAATATATTCAACCGGAAATTATCATATACCAAAAAATACATCAGTATCATTAGTACTATATTGCATTTTCATGGTGATTTGTCTGGTTTGAGATACATCATTATGGTCAGCTTCGATGCTATTGAAGCGGAATTAACCGGATTTCCAGTGCAATATTTTTTTCCAGACGACCATGTAAGAATATGCATATCTCATAACTCATAAATTGCTAGGTTAATATCATTAGATATTCGCACGAAAATCGCGACAATAATGAGTACTGTACGCCTATAGCGCGATGTTGATATCAGACCTCAGACGTGATATTTTACATGGTCAATATTTTAGACAAATATAACAATTTTGTTATCGTTTTCAACACGTTTTACCAATCTTACAAAAATCTACTATGACTGTAGTCTTGCATGGTTTTTATTCCATGCCCCGATGTACAGGGAAACCTGTTTTGATCAATATGAATGAAATTCTTCACATGTGTTAACGATTTATTTTAGTGAATATTGTTATTCAAGCGTGTAACTATAAAAGCTTGATTTACAATAGGATTTGGGGGAAATATTTCTCAACAAAAATTGTGATGGAGATTAATTATTTGGGGGAGTTCCCAAACACTTGATAAGTGAGCTACCTGTTCTCGACACGGCACAATGACCCTTTTCATCAAACTGGAAAGGGAAGCAGTGAGAAAAAAATGAACTGTTTGTATATGTTCCATTCTATTATTATAAAACCCCACGTAATTCCCCGTTTCCACTATTCAAAATACAAGTAGTTTTCTCGGCCACTGGAAAAGCATGGAGGTAAAAAAAGGGAAGCACGACCGGGAAAATATGATGGTTTTCTCTTTTATCTATTCTGACAAAAATCCCCAAAGCCTTCCCCTTTCTACTCTGCCATCAGAATAATCTAAAATAACCTAAAATTTGAAAATTACGCAATACGCATGCAGTTCTGTGGACTTTGTTACCTTGTCCTATTGTCATGCCTGTTCATGGGATAATGTTCGAATAGTAGGGAAGGATATTTGCTCCGGCGACAATTGCTCCTGGCTTTATTTCATCTGTGATATAGGGTTAGGGTTGGAGTAGGGTTTTATGTTATAGGTTTTTGGGTAAGGTTAATGATAGGGTTTACTGAAGTTGGTCATTCCATTATAGTGTGTGGAATGTACAGCGGGGCAAATGACATGGAACCGAAGAAACAGTGCCAAATTTGAGGGTTTTTTTTTTTTACTTTGTATTAAATTTTACAAGACGATTGGCGAAAACGTAAAATTTATGTCGGGCCCTGATTGAAACTTTGATCAACAAGTGGGTCTTCACACAAGACTAGCACAAAAACAACTTGCTGTTTCAATTTTGCCTTCAATACACAAGACACGGTAGGCTGCGTATTCAGACCACTCAAGTCAGTGTGTGCACAGCAGACAACGCATGCGCGATGTTCACAGTCAAATACGGGGGGGGGGTGTAGAAAGTTCAAATTTAAATGAGAATTGAGTGACATAAACCTACAACCATTGATTGCCATCAAATAAAAGAAAACTGTTCTGGGTGATTGATAATATCTAACAATATCAATGATGAATGATCATCAATTCAAGTAAATGAACATGTATGAGCTATGACCCCTTTATTTCTTTTGAGCGGGGTATCAACCATTCCATTTACCTCAACCCTTCCCCTTTACCTCAACTCTTTCCCTTTCTTCTCCTTTATAGGTCTTCTTCTTCCTCGGCCCTTATTAAAATCCTCTAGGACCGCCCGACCCTCCCCCTTCTTTCTTATTTTTGTTTGATAGAAATGATTATGATTAGGGCCAGGAGGCAAATTAATTAATACGATTAAAACACGAGTATCTAATAGCCTACAACTCGACCTCGTCCTACCTCAATGGCTTCACCCGCCCTATCTGCGTCATCTGTATTGGATTTGAAGTTCTCTCTCGCAAAAAAATTAAAAAATAAGACACGTGAAAAAAAAACCCGTGATCAAGAAAACATTTACGATTAAAGAAGTTCATATAAGCCATACAATCGGAAGAGCCGTGGTGTAGTGGTTCTGACTCTCGCCTTTTAAACAGACGGTCGTGTGTTCGAATCCTACCGCGGTCTAGCGTCCTTTGGCAAGGCGTTAGTCCACAATTTGCCACTCTCGACCCAGGTGCTAAATGGGTACCCGGTATGATGCGAAAGATATTTTATGTTTGAATTTGCCAGCGCCATAATGAGGCTGCAAGGAATGCTCCCCAGCAGGGAGTGGAAATCGTGCAATTTTAGTGCGGGATTGAAATGAATCCAATGACTGGGGTAATAATATGCTGTAAAGCACTTTAATTCTGGGAAAAGCGATATATAAAAATTTGCTATTATTATTATTAATTCCATTGTCCACAACTTGATGTTCTGTTGGTATATTAAACAACAACCGGACTTCTTCCAGAAATCTAGGGTTATTGTTCTATATTCTATCAAATGGGTCCTCTTCTCATTGTTCACTTCTCTTTCTAATTCAAGACCTTCCGTAGGATATGAGCTGTTCCAAGCAAGCTTGCCTTCTGTATCGTTTCAAAGGACACCTCGACTCCTAGAACAGCCAGAAAGCTTCTGTGTCTTGTTGTCACTGTTCCTAGGGCTCCGATGACTATTGGTACCACCTTCGTCTTCACATTCCATATCCTTCTCAGCTCCAATGCCAGATCGTTATACTTCTGCATCTTTTCCTCCTCTTTACGCCAAGCTCTGCAGTCTCATGGAATCGCAATATCTATGATGAGACATTCCTTATCCTTCTTCTTTAAGAGAACGATGTCTGGTCGTCTAGCTTCAATGACCTTGTCTGTCTGGATATTAAAATCCCATAAGAGTTTTACATCGTCGTTCTCTACTACAGGCTCTGTCCGATGGTCGTACCATTTTTCTGCATGGGGTAAATGGTACTTCTTGGACAGACCCCAATGAACTGCAGCTGCTACTCTGTCGTGCCTTCCTTTGTACTCAGTCTGTGCCATTTTGCTACATTCACTCACCAGATGAGACACCGTTTCGTCTTTGTCATGACACATTCTACATGAGGGAGATATATGCTCCTTTTCAACTATGGCTCTTCGGTAATGTGTTCTAATTGCTTGGTCCTGAGCAGCAACTAGCATACTTTCCGTCTCCTTCTTTAAACTTCCTCGTTTCAGCCACTGCCAACTCTCTGGTCCAGCAAACTCCTCTGTCTGTCTTAAATGCTGTCCGTGCATCACCTTCTCCTTCCATCCTTCCAGTCTCATTTTCATTTGATCAGCCTTCAGCTGTTTCGCTGTCATATCCTTTCCTTTCCTCATCGAGTCTTTGACTGCCGTCATGATAGTATCCATCTGGCCTTCAATATAGCAGTATAGGCTTTGTTCCTCATATCTTACAGTCTCCTCTATTCCAGCCAGACCACGTCCTCCTTTCTCTCTTGGCACATAAAGTCTATCTACATCAGACTTTGGGTGAAACATCCCATGCATAGTTAGCAACTTCCTTGTCTTTCTGTCCAAGTGTTCGAGTTCAAGCTTGTTTCATTCAGCTATGCCAGCAGCATATCTCACTAGGGCTACTGCCCAGGTGTTAACAGCCTTCACCATGTTTCCAGCATTTAGTTTGGATTTTGGATATACTCTGCCTCAATCTTCTTCTTCATTTCTTGATGTTTCAACTGATCTGCCTCTAGTATAGCTACCACCGTCTCCGATTGATCTGATCTCTTCTCCGTTCGGCATTTGGAAGCTGTTGTCATTGGCTGGCGTACCTCTCTTGAGAGTAATCATTGCACATTTATCCAACCCAAACTGCATACCGATGTCTTCGCTGAAGATCCGCACAGTGTTGATGAGAGAGTCCAAAAGTCACTTTGTGTCTTACCAAATAGCTTCAAATCGTCCATGTATAATAGATGGTTGATTTTTGCCTTGCTCTTGAACTCATATCCTAGCCTGGATCTTCTGAGCACCTTAGTTAATGGTGTCATTGCCATCACAAACAGCAATGGAGATAGACTATCTCCCTGAAAGATTCCTGTCTTGATACCAACCTCTCCAAGCACTTCACCATTACTTTCCAACTTAGTTCTCCATCTCGCCATACTTGTAATGAGGAACCTTCTGATATTGTCTGCTACCCCTAACATTTCCATATTATTATTATCATTATCATTATTATTATTATCAATTATTATTCCTCTAAACAGGATCGAGTCCGTATTTTTCTTGAATAACTTTGCTCTAACAAAAAGCACCAAGTAATTTCAAGTGCAGGTAGGAACTTTACACTACTAATGTCCGAGAGTCTTTCTTATCAATCTGGTTGTACCCAAGATAGCTGCCTTCTGAATGTCGTACATCCGAAGGTGAGGAGAGATCTTGGTTATGCAGGCTTCCATTCCCTTCTTCACCATTCCTGAGTGACCAATGATGACTGGTGTGACCTCTGCCTTCACGTTTCACATCTTCTCGATCTCAATCCTTATGTTTTGATACTTGAGCCGTTTGTCTCTTTTAATTATTATTATTATCATTATTATTATCATTATTATTCTCATTATCATTATTTTTATTATTATCACCTAATGCCTCTCTCTCTCTTTCTTTCTCATTCCCCTCTTTTTGTCTATTTTTTATATCAATTTCCCTCTTTTTCCCCTTTCTCCCTTTCTTTGCTTCCCTCTCCCCTTTCTCCCTTTCTTTGTTTCCCTCTCCCCCTTTCTCCCGTCTCTCCAATACACTCTCCCTCTCTCTCTTCTGTTTCTATGGAAACTATAAAACCTTAACCCTTTTCGTATATCCACACTGAAAATAGCCCCCCCCCCCCAAAAAAAAAAAAAAAAAAAATAGAAGAAGAGCAAACCACGACGTGGATAACAATAAGATATCTTCTTATAAATGCATTAGCCCTGTATGGTGATGACACACCATTCCTTGTGTATGAAGCGATCATGAGTCACAATAATCATCATATACATCGCATATTTTCTTCTAACCATCTGTTTGTTTCCAGATGACCACGTTGATCTTGAGTGCGTTTCACAACAGGACATGGTTTCACCGACCCCAAAAGTGCGATCTCTCTGACTGTACATGCAGTCTCCTGTTAACTAAGACATGCATTTATCAATTCAGAATAAATTATAAGAATAAATGCAGTTCATAGTTATTTAATGATTTCTTCTCTTTTTTTTTGGGGGGGGGGGTGGTAGATATTCATACTATATTCCAAAGACGAACGATTTTATTTCTTCAGAGAATGGTCTTTACTCGTTTGATCTATATCAGTATTTTCTTCCCCGCGTTAGATCCATATCTACAACGATGACACTCAAATTGAAAAATATGAAGAAATAAGATGCCTAGTAATTAGATTGTAGATTTAGGTTTTATACATGTCCGTGCCACAATAACAAAATGAAGGCCTACACAAACAAAACATGACAAAATTAAGTCAAATATATTACAAAACAGTATCAGACATAATAGAATGAAAATATAGTTATATATCTTTTGGAAAGGAAGAGAATTTAATATCAATATTAAGATATCGATATTAAGACCATATTCTTTTTTTGAGTGGGATCCTCCATTTTCAAAGATTATATATCATATATTCCTTTGTCTGTATTTTTTATGATAAATGTCTGTTTTAAGTCGATTTAAAGAATTTTGGTATTAATGACATTGACTTGTCATGATTCTATTTGCTTGGTTTATGTTTCGTTGAAAATGAAATTAATGAAAATGAAAAGGAACTGAAAATCCGACACAGTTTCCAAATGAAGCACTCCGCGAAAGACTAAATCTTTTTGTTGGTTGTTACTCTTAAAAGGCAAGGGAGGATATAGATTTTGTTGCCTAAACGCTTCATCTTTTCCAATATCTAACATCACCACCTATGTGTGCAACCCAAGAGATATTAAATTCATATCAATGCAATATATTACAGTTTCACTTCGCTCTCAGTTTCCCATGGGTAAACCGATGTGTCAGATGTATTTTGGCGGGAAATGTTTTCACAGGGTGGCGTTGCGCGTGCTGAGAGCTCCATTGATATATCAATTAGATTTAATTTTCAAAAAGTGGTTCAATTATTATTGTTTTCATAATAGTTTTTTATTCTCTTTAATTCTTATTAATTGTCTTTATTTTTCAATAAGTATTCTCTTTTTTTTAATAATAACAATATGCAACATTTATATTGCCCTATAATAATAAAAAATGCAACATTTATATTGCCCTATAATAATACAATATTGTTAAGAGCTGTATACGATTACCCTGGCTTAAGCATTTGATCGGGTGTTCGAGCTTTCATCAAATGTTTTCCTATTGGGTAACCATTTAATATACTTGGATGGAGAGTGGCAAATGTATATAAACGCCTTGCCAAAGGACACGAGTGCTGCGGTGGGATTCGGAACCCGGATCTCGTGGTTCGAAGTCCGAAGACTTATCCACTGAGCCACAACACCTATGTAATTGTTAATATAACTTTCTCCTAATTGTCCTTCTTTCAACTCCTTTCTTCACCTCTCTGTCTTAAAATTAATCCTTCTTTTTCGCCCCCTCCTTTTGTTTGTTTTCCATCAGATTAGAAACTGAAGCTGTTTTGGAAAATAATATTTTGTAATGATCTTTTTTTTTATTGAAAATCACAGAAAAGAAGACATGCAACATAACATTAATGACAAATTGCAGAACAGAGACTAAAAGCACATAGGCTATACCGTCATGTTTTGTGACCCTCTATTACGAGTACTATTGATGGAACTAAAAATAACCGAATTTTCTTTACCTCACACTTATACACACTGAACATTAATGTAAAAGATACTTCGTGTGAAATGTAGATGTGACATTTTGATACCCCACGGTTCCCAACAGAAGTGTAGTTTCACACACCTCCCCCTTCTACTGCAGAGATCAGGCCAGATTGGAGGGGCACTTGTTTGGGAGATGCATTGCTAGTATTGTATGGAGTATTGTATAGAATGGAGGAGAGGGGGAGGGGGGGGGGCAAATTTGGTATGTTAACTTCGCGTACCAGTGGAGAGAGAGGGGTATACGTATAAACAAAAATATGAAAAGATTGTCATTGTTAATGACCCAGTAAGGAGGAGAAGAGGCAGATATATATATACAAAAGATTGTACTCTTTTTAGTACAAGTTGTAGCAATATAGTAACATTGTTAAGTGGTGATGGTTGTAGTAGTAGTTTTAGTAGTATGATACAGTAGTATAGTAGTTGTTGTAGCAGTATTAGTAGCATTACTATTTTAAGTGGTAGAATTAGAAATAGAAGTTGTAGTAGTGGTAGTAGTAGTATAAGTAGTAGTAGTAGTAGTAATAGTTATAGTAGTAGTCGAAGTAGTAGTAGTAGTTGTAATAGTGGACGAAGGTGCAGTAGTAGTAGTAATAGTAGTAGTAGTAGTAGTAGTAGTAGTAGTAGTAGTAGTAGTAGTAGTAGTAGTAGTAGTAGTAGTAGTAGTGGCGGTGGTGGTAGAAGTTGTAGTAATAGTATAGAAGTAGTAGTATTGGTAGTAGTGTAGGATAGTAGCTCTTTCTTTTTTTTACTGTGAGTTTAGTCTCTTACCCGAATAAACTGTATACAAGTTATAATTTGGGATATACATACTTGATGAGCGTGCTTGTATCTCACTTTTCTTTGGCTGTAATAACTGATATTCAGCCAAAGAAAAGTGAAATAAAACACCCCCTTCATAGACATTGAATTACAAAGTAATTAAATGGGACAGACGTTGTGAAACATTATATTTCAAAATAAACCTATTTATGTTTTCTTCTCACTCTTTTCCTCGTTCTCTTTTTACTATACTCTTGCTATTGATAAGGTACCGGTATGGAACTCAAGTCAGAAGTACATAACTAGATATACTACTATTACTTTTAATTCTACTACTACTACCACTACTACTATTACTACTACTATTACTACTACTACTACTACTATTACTACTACTATTACTACTTCTACTACTACTACTACTACTACTACTACTTCTACTACTTCTACTACTTCTACTTCTACTACTTCTACTACTACTACTACTACTACTACTACTACTACTACTACTACTACTACTACTACTACATTCCATCGCTTGTTTTTCTTTTTCTACTTCTTTTACTAGTAGGCCTATATTTTTACTACCATAGGCCTACTACCACTGTCATTCATTTAACTTCCCTAACCATATACTCATAAATGTATCATATAACTAAGTATTTCCCATGTGTACTAATCGATAGCATGCCTGCATTGTAATTCCCCCTTGTAACACCTGGTTGAAGAGTCTATTACAATGTAGATGGATTCTACGTTGGCGCCATTTTCACACCCGATCCATCATGAAGGACAGTGTTATTATTGAACCCAACGGTGGACGTGAGAAACTACTATCCCATCTCAACAAAGGGCAATATATAAAACTATTTCATCTAAGTGGCACATAGGAATCAGTTGGTCGTGGATGTGGGTAACTGATGAGTTCCATATTTTCGAGAATCACGTGATCGTGATAGTAAGGATGAAAATAAGAGGATTTTATTATGATACACACTTAAAATGTTGGGCAACATACTGTCCACTGTGTTGGGTAATGTATGTTGGTAAAATATACATACTGTATATATTCTGGGCAATTATTATCCAATTGAGCAAATTTATTGCCTAATTATTAGTTTTTATTACCAAATTTGGGCAAATTTTAGCCAATAGTTGCGTGGACAGTAGGTCCTATGTTGCCCAGGGTTGGTTAAAAGTTTGACACTTTTGCCCAACTATTTTAAGAGTGTAATAATTGCGATTAACACAATATTCTGAAGTGATAAATTCACTTTGAGTTTAAGATATCTTGTTACTAAATAAATGAAAATGAATATATAAACAAATGGAAAGTGAGGCGTAATTGATTTATTGTGGACGGGGTTAAGGAATGGAGGAATAAATATAAAATGAGTGATGAGAGGGATGGGGGAGACATATAAATAGAGAGGTAGTGTTGGGGTATGTGGGACGGGATAGAGAATGTATAAGCAGTAAGGTGTGACCATGGAGGTACCTCCATGGTGTGACATTATTGGCCTCGTTGGCAAGAAGACATGATAATACAGATCACTTTGGCTCTCGTTTGAACCTCCAGATAAAGATATAAATCATTTTATATTTACCTGTAATGAAAACCGTCACTCGACCCTCACCTTCCGGCGTTTGATATGAGAAGTTATAAGGTCTGAAGATCTCACGGGCAATGTTCGTTTTGCTTTGATATCCAGGTACTCACTTTCGGTTTATTTTCATTTGGTCCAATGCCAATTCGTCCAATTGTCTACTGTCATTTGGTTTACCATCAGTTCGTCCAATATCCACATGGTCTAATTGCCATTTCGTCCACTCACTATTTCGTCTAATAACCAGTTGGTCCAATAGCAATTTAGTCCATATACCATTTGGTCCAATTAGACTAAGTGTTAATTGGGCAAAATGAATGAAAATTAAACGAATATTAGACCAACTGGTTATGAGACGTAATGGTCATAGACGAACTGGTGATTAGACGAAGTGATAATTGGATCAAATGGTTAATTGGACCAAATGGTTTTTAAACGAAATGTTAATGGACGGAATGGCATTAGACTAAATGAATTTGACCATGTGGTGAGTGGACGAGTTGGCAGTAGACGAATTGGCAATTTACCCTCACTGTCTTGCTACCTACATGTAAATAATATCGTATGGGCACATTTTTTTTATTGGCGTATTTGTGGGTTTAGTCACTGTTTTGGGGAACAACATTTAAATGAGAAATAGGGAAGGAAGAGTAGAAGTAGGAGAAGAAGAAGAAGGAGAAGAAGAACAAGGAGAAGAAGAAGAGGAAGGAGGAGGAGGAGGAGAAGAAGGAGAAGAAGAAGAAGGAGGAGAAGAAGAAGAAGGAGGAGGAGAAGGAGAAGGAGGAGCAGGAGACCAAGAAGAAGAAGGAGGAGGAGGAGGAGAACAAGGAGGAGAACAAGAAGAAGAAGAAGAAGGGAAAAAAAGAAGAAGAGGGAGAAGGAGAAGAGGAAGAAGGTGGAGGAGGGGGTTGAATGCAGACCACAGAGGAGGAGGAGGGGAAGTAGAAAAAGAGGAAATTATATGATATTATAAGAGAATCGTGTATATCTCTTTTTTTATTTAAATTTATATATCGTGATCCTATGCAGTGTACCGTCAGCTTATAAGTCATTTTCTTTAGTCATCCAATCACATTAATGATAGTCGGACTCGGTTATAATATTATATTCACATACCTTTGGATTATTCTCACATTTCACATTGTGAATATTCATAAAATAAATTAAAATGCTATGATTTTGCGATTTTATTTCGATAAAATTGCATTGTTCATGCTCTTGTTGACTTAATAATCACCCAATGATAATCACTTAAGCCTGTATTCCTAACTGGTTTAATTTAAACTCTGGTCTGAAGTTGTGGTGTAGCTATGGAAAGCCAATTGTTACACAAATCACTAACTGTAAAGGTTCGATTTATCAACTCATCTGTCACCCTGATATGTCATAGCTCTCTGGGAATAATAACTGGATTTGTTTTCCTTGCCATTATTGCATGATAAAATAGCGCTGTGAACATTAGAAACGTACGATGTTAACACAATTTTGGCATGTTTGGCTTTCCATAATTCTAGCACAGAGTTCGACCGTGGCCTATAAATTGAAACCGGATTTCAGAATACGACCCTATACATGTATACCTCGGAAAGAACAGCTACAAGGAACCATGGAGGTATCCCACAATGAAGTCCCCTTGCGTTAATGGAGGAACTTAGTTCAGGAAATCTTATTGCTGTAATCCGAGTATTGTCTTGCTTATCTTGGTATGATAATGCAGTATATATCTACCCAGTGTTATACAAGGAAACGATACGATAATCTATTATTGCATTCCCGGAGAATGTCGATTACTGATAACTTGGTTTCGAATGTGCTCAGGACCAAATGTCAATTGGTATAATGTTTCATTTTCATTTCAATTTTGGTTTCTATGTTTAGCGTGGTGAATCACATTTGAAGCCATGGAAAAGAGTACTCTGGGTTTTATTCAAGATCACCTGCTAAAGCTGTGTTATTGATTATTTGAAAAAAGTATTTCTTCCTCTCCTGTACCTCGATTCCCGGTCAACAAGATCATATTTTAAATTTTCAAATAAATGTTTTGTCATTAGAATAGGTAGACGTCAATTCCCATAACCCAGTTTCACATATTCCTTTCTCGATAATGATCAGCATCGACCGGGCATGGTGGCCCAGTGGTAGAGCGTCCGCCTCATGAACGGGAGGTCGTGGGTTCGACCCTCGTCCGAGTCATACCAAAGACGTGTAACAATGGGACCTTCTGCCTTCTCTCTATATAGGCGCTCAGCATTTAGATTGGAGAAGGGTAATAATAACATGTTATGTTATGCAGGGTCCGCTTGTCGAGCAGTTTGCTAAGTGAAGTGGCTACCCTGGGTAAATTATCGAGGGATGATTTGATACAATGACGTACAGATGGGGTGCCTTGGGGGCATCGGCCGCAAAAATTTTCACGACTGAACAAAATAAGAAAATGAAAGAAAAGGAGTGAAGTAGGGTATCATTTGCTGAATGTTATGTCAAAATCCATCACGGAATCATATTTTTTTATGAAAAGGTCAAAAGTTTTGCTAGGTCGCAGCTGTTTATAAATTTTGCCCAACTTCGCCATGTCTGCCCCCTATTATTATTATTTTTTTTTTGGGGGGGGGGGCTCATAATACGCCACATATTCGATATCCAAGTTAGATCAATTTTATTACTTTCTCTTTCTATTCAGTTTCAGAAACAAGTGCATGAATAATACCATTTGATATAGCGTTCGACAACTGAACTGGATATAACATGTACAGTAGGCCTATTATGAACATCCGTATGTTTTCACCTCCGGAATCATAACGGGCGGTTTCTTTATGTTGGGACAATTTCATATTTCATTTATCCTTCCTCATATCATGTAAACGTGACATCAACAACACGTGTGAATAATATTACAGATATTACACATCAACATTCAGGTTTTAGATCATTGTAATGTTAGCTTATGTTGCAAATAGCTATCATAAACCGAGAGAACGGAAATTAGAAACAAATCCATGTGTAGGCATGACTATGGAAAAAAATTGCAAAGACATAATCAATATGTAGATCAGGCATGTTCACCCCTTCATTTTAGTCATGACTACCACCACCACATTATCTATCAGTGAAAGTGCTACATTTTCCTGTTTTTTCCTTGGCACATCCGCTGTCCCGGATTTCCCTCTCGGGGAATATAATCGAATAAGATCTCAGACTGTTCGACAAAAATTTAAAGAGAGTGTTCAAGTTTGTTTTTACTTGAGTTCTATATATTTCATTTTGCTCTGAATAATTTCATCAATAGATAAAGAGATGAAGAATAAAATGAAACAGGGGCGGAACCAGGATTATCCACAAAAAAGGGGGGGGGGGCATTTTGACAGGATAATTTTGACAGGATGGGGATAGGGGAGGGGGAGGTCTTCACTACCAAAGTGAGGTCATTTAGTTCCGTATGCATGACATATTATTTCCCTAGAAATATTTTCGGTGCCTCTGAAGGGGGGGGGGCGTGGACGGGATGTGACCCGACCTGGATCCGCTACTGAAATGAATCAAAGTGAAAACGGAACAAATAAGTATACAACATCATTATTGGCGGATATAGGGGGAAACAGCGACCTGGGCAAGTGCGACATTTTGTCCCTCCCAGCAGTTTGCGCCAGAGATTAATAGTAAAATCGCATCTCCTTCTAATTTCTTTCACCATGTGGGATGAGTACCGAAAGCATTTTTTTTTCGCTGAATTTGTTTTTTCAAGTTTAAAGGACAAGTCCACCCCAACAAAAAGTTGATTTGAATAAAAGAGAAAAATCCAACAAGCATAACAATGAAAATTTCATCAAAATCGGATGTAAAATAAGAAAGTTATGACATTTTTAAGTTTCGCTTATTTTCACAAAACAGTTATATGCACTTTCTGGTCGGTATGCAAATGAGGAGACTGATGACGTCATTCACTCACTATTTCTTTTGTATTTTGTTATATGAAATATGAAACATTCTAATTTTCTCCTCATTGTCAAGGGAAACAACGATTAATTCCTCCCTGAACATGTGGATTTAGCATTGTTTAATACTATATGGTTCAGTCAAGCTGGTCCTTATTGTCGAATATGTAAAAAATGAAATATTGTATAATTCAAACAATAAAAAAAAATAGTGAGTGATGGACATCATCGACTGACCCATTTGCATGTCACTGAGTTGTGCATATTACTGTTTTGTGAAAAATAAGCGAACTTCAAAATGCCATAACTTTATTATTTTTACATCCGATTTTGATGAAATTTTCAGCGTTATGTTTGTTTGATTTTTCTATATTTATTCAAAACAACATTTTTCTTGAGTGGACTTGACCTTTAAAGATAAATACCGATGAGTTAGTACAGAATCCAATCAAAGGACCACTCAGATGTCTGTACGTATGAATATACGTAAAGAAAATGGAAAATATATGAAGTAATACCTTTAAAAAAACCTTAAAAAACTCGTTTGTCATATTAAGAGCATGTTGTTGCAATTTTGCTCTCTTTGTCTCGGAATATGGAGTCATTTATTGCACTGTTTGTCTGGTTTTCTTTCCCTTTTCCTTTCAAGGCCTTTATCAATTTCAAGCTATTTTGTCGATATATGTATATATATATATTTATGCGATATGTTTTATTAATTAAAAAAGATTATCAGGTATAATTATATTTCAATTACAATGTTAGAGTGTCCAGTATATATATGCATATGTTATTAATTAGGTCATTTATATATTGTTACGTTATGCTGAGAAAATATTATTGCACTTGTATATACTTTTGTTATTGGAATGTGGAAATAAATAAATCAAATCAAATTTATACTGTCCATCCATGAGCGAAACGAGCCACGTGGATAATAATAGGATTGGTTAATAAACATGATTCAACATTACTGATTAATAGACACATGTATAAATAAGCAAGGTGTAAGTCTATATAAATACACATTTAATCACAATTTTGTTTTCTATCTTCTCAATTTAGGTGGCAAGGACTGGGGAAAGGCGAAAGAACGACAAGAAGGACTTTTAGATTCAGAAATCGAGGTGAGGATGAACCCGACGGTCTCAATAACGTATATAGAAATGTATTGTCAAGTACCCTTCCAGACAAAGCACAACGAAGAGGCCTTTGTCCAGGGGCGGATCCAGCCTTCGCCAATAGGGGGGGGGGGGGCGGTAAGTTTTTTCAGCCATATTTTCCCCGATCGGCCGCTCGAAGTTGATTTTTGTCTCACCTGCAAAGCAGAGTGAGACTATAGGCGCTGCTTTTCCGACGGCGGCGGCGGCGTCAACACCAAATCTTAACCGAAGGTTAAGTTTTTTAAATGACAGCATAACTTAGAAAATATATGGACCTATAGTTGATGAAACTTGGACATAAGGTTGATCAAGTATTACTGAACATTCTGCCGGAGTTTCAAGTCACATGACCAAGGTCAAAGGTCATTTAGGGTCAAGGAACTTTGGCCAAGTTGGGGGTATCTGTTGAATTACCATCATAACTTTGGAAGTTTATGGATCTGATCCATGAAATTTGGCCATAAGAGTAATCAAGTATCACTTCACATCCTGTGCGAGTTTCAGGTCACATGACTAAGATCAAAGGTCATTTAAGGTCAAGGAACATTGGCCATGTTGGGGGTATTTGTTGAATAACCATCATAACTCTGTAAGTGTATGGATCTATATAGTTCATAAAACATAGACATAAGAGTAATCAAATATCACTGAACATCCCATGCGAGTTTCAGGTCACATGACCAAAGTCAAATGTCATTTTGGAGGTTATTAATAGATTGCTGTAATAACTTTCAAGTTTCAAAGTTTATAGATATAGTTTATAAAATATGGATATAGGGGTAATAAAGTATTACTGACAAGTCTTAGGTCGCATGATCAAGGTCAAGTGTCTTTTATTGTCAATGAACATAGTATTGTATCATCATATGAATGTTTTTTTTGTGAATAATTATTTTATAGTAGTTTTTCAAAGCCAGCACTGCTGCTATATTGAATCGCGCGATGCAGGTGAGACTGCCAGACAGAGGCGCTCCACTTGTTGTTTGTTTCTTTGAAGGGGTAGTCCTAATAGTCACTTCTTTGCTTTATTATTATAAATTAACATAAGTATATGATATAGGCTAATCTCAAGGGCCGTCTGCACCAGCCCGAGTTTTCAAATTAGCGATCTGAACAATCTCGAGATTATTTTTGATGGAGACGCAATTATCGCGCTAGCTCGTAGGATTAATCTCGAGATTGCAATCCCAAGTCAACTTGGGATTATTTGCAAAATAGTGCGCTATTTTACCAATTATCCCGCTAATTCGCAGGTGCAGACGCACTCGGGATTATTTATTCACGGCGTCAGACCATAATGCATCGATGCCTCGCTCGAGCAAGAATCGCTCTTCTTGCGGTAGTGGAGACGGGGTTTCTTGAATCTCGAGATTAATCGCGAAGAGGGCCGATCGGGCTAAAATCTCGAGATTGAGCTAACTCGGGCTGGTGCAGCACCGCCTTCATACGCCTTATTTAAATCGTGCGAGCGCGAAGGGCGAGCTAATTTTTTTTTATGTAGGCTCTATTTTGTTCTAAAAATTGAACATTCTGGGCAGTGGCGTAACAGGCGGGGGGGGGCAGGGGGGCAAGCTGCCCCCCCCCCCTGGCGGAGTTCACCGGGAAAATATTTAAAAAAACGGGAAAAATAAAAAAAGGGAGAAAGAAAGAAAGGGGAAACGAAAGATAAAAGAGGAAAGGGGGAAAGGAAAGGGAAAGGGAAAAGAAAACAAAGAAAAAAAACATAAAAAGGGAAAACGGAAAGAAAACGGGAAAAGGAAGGAAAGAAGAACATGTGAGAAAGAACAATTCGCCCCGATATACAAATACATTAGCATGATTAGTAAGACAGGGAAATAAATTAAAGATGACAAAAAGGCAAACAAAAGCGGGAAAAAGAAGTTAGAATGGAATGAGCCAAAATCTAAATTGGAAAATAAAGAAAAGGGACAAGATAACACAACCGGGCTGCATGCCGAGTATTGAAGATAACGAGCGGGAAGAAAGATGGATGGTATATAGCATTATGTCGTATGAAAGTCTATCATAAACTTGCTAAATCTCCAAAGGCTCTGTCCAAGAGTCAAGACCCCGTGCAGTGGGGACTCTTTATCTGTAACCTTTAAAGGGCTCTATAAGGGGCCCCTATATGGACCCTTCCTGCATTAAGCTTTGCGTTGGAGCAGTAGCGTAAGGGGGGGTCCACAGACAAGGGGAAATGCAAGAAAATAAAGGAGGCAGCGAAATATATATGACATGAAATTTGCATTGATGTAAAAATCTGCCACATAATTAGAATTTCATTTCAAAGGCCATTTTTCTTTCTGGCTCCCTTCGCTCGCTGATGACTTCTTACAAATTTTCCTACATTTGCTATGGTGTGCCCCCTCAAAATATTTGGATGATAACGGTACACAACTGCGTTGAATTTATGTGTTGTGTGAAAGCTATATAAATATACGTGCAATTTGATTAAAATTAGTGACAATCTGTAAGGTTTAAAATGGCTTTGATATCAAGAGGTTCCGGGGCTCCGCCCCGGACCCCACCCATAAAGCACTGTTGTATGGATGAGTTTGGACTATGGCCCTCATAAGTTCTACAACCAAACAAAAAAGGAGGAAGGAAAAAAAAAGAAAAAGTGATTTTTGTTTATCTCGCTCGCTGCTTCTTGCCACAAGCGCCATACTGGGCCCCTCGAGCATATAGAGCTTCGCCCTGATGCGCACAATCATAACAAAAATCCTGTTCACCGTGGCGTACAAAAAAAAGAGAGAGAAAAGGAAAGAGAGAAGGGTGAAATATGATATCTTTTTAACATTATGTCAAAATATATCACAAAATTGGATTTTTGCAATAAAATTCGCTCGCTCGCATTTATATACATTTTTTTGCCCAATACACCATATCGCCCCCTCAATTTTGTTTTCCTTATGACGCCATTGCCTGTTCCATGATATGACCGGGGGAGCGTTTCATCAACATTTTTGTCTGACAAGTTGTCAGATCTGACACCTTTCCTTGATTCTGATTGGCTGGGAGGCACTGTTACTATGGTAATTGTCGGATAAAACAAGACTTGTCGGATAAAACGACTGACAAGTCCTTTCATGAAACACTCCCCGGGAAATTTTTGGCTCTGGCCACCGACCCCTGTTATGCCCCTGATTCTGGGCAATGTTTTTTATCCTGAATTAGAAGCGCGAGCAAAAATTTTCAGTATACGTTTTGATCTGATAAAAAAGGGACTTGTTAAGGACTGCTTGCAGTTAGCCATGAAGACGTTACATATTTTAACAATCAAATAAAACTCGTCACCACGGACAAAAAAAAAGAACAGTGACTTTCAATATTGTGTGTGTCATTTTGCAACTTTAGAATTTTGACCTTGCCCCACATTTCAAGGCACTTTACCTCCATGTGAACCATAATCATATCATGTAGGGTATTATATTAAAGAGAATTAAATTATATATTCATTGGTATCAATCACACATTGATATTCACTAAAACCGAGGAGGGATTATCGATCAAAGTTAGATTTCCAAACTTTTTTTGAGGAGTTTATATGGTGGAAAGTAGCAGTTACACCAGGGAAGCCGATTCCAAACGGAGGAAAGTTATTACTTATTTTCAATGGCATGCAGTATCGATAGTTTGGAATCGGTTTCGTTGATATTACTGTCACTAAAAAAAAATCTTGTTACAGAAGGTTTTTTATTTGTATATGTTTATAATGAACATAGGAAAGTGACGATGTACATGGCATGTTATACTTGATGCCCTAACGTTGACTGCAATGGCTGAATATTTTTTTTATTGTTTTTTGTGTGTAGGCTATAATACAAGAAAATGATTACAAGGATGTCGAAGACCTAGAAGAGAAGTTACAATCGTTTAAAGGTAAAGTTATTGATTGAATGATTGATTTTTTTTAAAGCTGAACACGAAAGATTAAAGCATTGTTGCTCCGTTGTATCACGGAATAGGTGATAATGGTAAAAGTGGTATTAAACATGTAAGGAGAAGAAGAAGAAGAAAAAAAAAGAGGAGAATGAAGAGGAGCATAAAGAGAGGAAGGATAATAAGGAATAATAGCAGAATAAGGAATGGGAGCAAATATGAAGAGAAGTAAGATATAGTGATGATGATGGTGATGATGATGATGATAATGATGATGAGGATGAGGATGATGATGATGACGATGATGATGATGATGATGGTGGTGGTGGTGTTGATGTTAGTGGTGATGATGGTGGTGGTGGTGGTGGTAGCGGTGGTGGTGGTGGTGGTGGTGATGATGATGATGATGATGATGGTGATGATGATAATGGTGAGGATGATGGTGATGATGATGGTGATGACGATGGTATTGGTGGTGGTGATGATGATGATGGTGATGATGATGTTAGTATAGTGGTGAGGAAAGGGAGGTGATCATGATCATGAATGTAATCATGAATACTGAAAAGTCGAATTATAATTTCATCATTATTGATACCACTTATATTTTATGAACAATTATATAAACAAAATGTATTTTCATAATATCTAA
Organism: Lytechinus pictus; assembly: GCF_037042905.1. Lineage (NCBI taxonomy): Eukaryota > Metazoa > Echinodermata > Echinoidea > Temnopleuroida > Toxopneustidae > Lytechinus > Lytechinus pictus. The sequence continues at coordinate 13,529,676 of NC_087259.1, read as the reverse complement.
CTTATCATTTTATTTTCAGGAAAATTTATATTATACGATCTCGATTGCAACGGAGAACTCGGTAAGTATAATTTATTTCTATAACCCGCCCCCCCCCCCCCGCCCAGTACTGTAACCCAGGTCTGTTTATGTAGAGCATTTAGTTTCAATTGAGAACAACAAAATTTATTAACAAGAAATTTGTCAATGTAGGGGGTATTGCAAGAAAATGTTTTCAATCAATTGCATATTTACAAGTGATAATTCAAGTTAAATCAAAGCAAATTAGTTTTTTTTTTAATGCCTTTAGGGGAATACAAAGTACATTTACAGTCCACTTAGATATAATGATTGTATGTTAGAAGTATTGCTAAAGTTAGTAACGCTTACAGAATACTGGCCAATGTTTTATGTAATTTAGGAGCACACTTTACCACGACAAATGTATTTAGCTTATGAATAAATGATAAATTGATAATTCTGATGTGGATTTAAAAGTCATGAAGGCCTACAGATAAAGGCCTCCAGCGATTAGCATTATCATCGCTCCGTAACGACTTGCTCGAAGCTCGTCTAATGCCAATTCGTCCAATTGCCAACTCGTCTACTATCATTTGGTCTACCATCAGTTCGTCCACTCACCACATAATCTGCTTTCATTTAGTCTAATGCCATTCCATCTAATAGCCAGTTGGTCCAATAGCCATGTAGTTCACATATACCATGTGGTCTAATTAAACTAAAGTGCTAATTGAACAAAATGAATAAAAGAAATGGGTATTAGACCAATTGGTTATTAGACGAAATGGTAATAGACGAACAGACGAAGTGATGATTGGACCAAATGGTTGTAAGACGAAATGTTGATGGACGGAATGGCATTAGACTTAAAGAAGGTAGACCATGTGGTGAGTGGACGAGTTGGCAGTGGACGAATTGGCAATTTATCGCTCTTTACAATAAATGAATTTCAACAGGAAAGTTATTTTTTCTCTCCCAATGCGCCTATGAGGGAACGAAAGAGTTTCGGTTTGGCGAGCCTTTCCTGTCTGTCAAAGCGCTTTTCGCTGGACCATAGGGGGCGACATGGTGTGACCGACCTATTATTACACTTATTACTTTTTTTCCCATTATATCTGACAGTTACCATAGTAAGTTACTATGGTAACTGTCAGATAAAATTATTAACTTCTCAGCCAATCAAAACCAAGGAAAGTTGTCGGACAACAAAAGATTATTGATGAAACTCTCTCCAGACCTTATTTTTTGGTCACCAATCGAGCACTTTACCCCCCCAAAAAAACATGAACAATAATCTATTATATCTCCTTTGTTGGTTTTATTTTCATAGATGATAATGATGTGTCGCATATGATGGAGAAATTAGGGCAGCCCAAGAACCAAATCGAGATCAGGAAGATGATCAAAGAAATCGACCTCAACAATAGTGGGACCATCAACTTCCGGGAGTTCGTTACAATGATGCTAGGTAAAAAGAGCAGCATCATGAGAGTGTAAGTGAACCCCTGATTTTTCGATTCATCACCCTCTCATTCTATCACCGATGATTTAAGTCATCTTTCACATCCCTCTTTGAACGGACAGGACGTGGTAACCTGTAAGATGTAATAATATTACTGTCAGCGTTGACTAAATTCAAGATGGTTGATTGACCTAGAATCACTGGCCTATCACTGCTGGCTGTCACTATAGCAACTGTCAGAGGATGACTATTTTTGGTGCATCAATTGTTTAGCAACAGACCTATCCCGTTCATGATTACAAAAAAATATTTCACGTTAGAATGTCCATTTTTCAGATAGGAATATAAAATATTTTCAGCTCGCGCTTCGCGCTCGCATTGTTTGATTGTCGAGGTGGGTTTTGCCTTCACTAGTCAATGCAAACAGTCCTTAACAGCCCCGTCTCAGGCTAGTATATATAAAATTTCAGCTCGCGCTTTGTGCTCGCATTATTTTTTAAAAGTTAGATACACATCTTTTTCATGATCACAAACATTGCTCAAAATGTTGAAATTTCAGGACAAAATACATGAAATTTCTAAAACTTGTGCTCGCGCTTAGCGCTCGCATTACTTAATGAGCTACAGTTATCTTGTTTATAAGAATGTAGCTAAGAAGTAACTGTTACTTAAAACCTCAGTATTTAGTTAGGACTACCCCTTCAAAGAAACCAACAAAAACCAACTGTTAGCAGCCGATCGGTGAAAATGTGGCTGAGAATATCCCCCCTTCCTCCTATTGTCGAAGCAGGATCCGCCCCGATTTTCATTTCTTTCTTTTCCCCCCTTTTTTCTTGGTGGTTAAAAGTTTGGAGGGGTCCTTGGGCCTAAGCCCCCGCCCCGTACGCCAGTTCCCTCTTCATTTCCATCTGTGTTCATTTCTCTCCATTTCCCCTTACCTCTTGCCTATTCCCAAGGAATACTTGGGAGAACCACGCATGTCATCATCGCTGTCATTTCTGCGATTAGTCATCCGCCAATCTGGTTACCATGGCGATGAAAGCAACGCACATGTAGAGTATGATCTCGAATTAGTCACCCGTCTTGTGTTTCCTGCCTGTCCAGTGCTGTGACGAGGTCCCCGCGCAGAACGGGAACGTGGAAGTTCCTTTTTTGCGGGAAACCCCGGCGTTTCTCCTCCACTACCTACTTCTATGGCCTTGCTTGCATAACAATGTGATCATCAGCTTAAGAATGAATCCCTTGAAACCAGTTGAAAACAACAAAAAGGAGACAGATAAAAGAAACTGCTTGATGGCAGATTGAGAAAAATTGAATGAATAATACGTTATGAGCATTTGGATATTGCTGAGATCACTAATGCTGTGTAGAAACGGTCCCTGGTTATACATCTTAACAGTTATTATGAATTAGTAGGCTTGAAGAAAATTAAACCACGCGTACCATTGAACATTTCATCAAAACTGGGTGTGAACTGAAAAATTTCAGAGACATTTATCTTAAACATACTATTACATTTGGATTCAAATCTGTGTTCATGATATTAACAAATGATTTTTTATTGAATAATGACAATACTGAAAAAATGCTCAACGAGTCCAATCATGCATTTTATTAGGAAATATTAAACCATAATATGTTTGTATGATTATTGTAATCACCTCCGTCATCTTTATACGCATAACTTTTTAAATGTCGTCATTTTCTTATTTTACATCCGATATCGACGAAATTTGAACATTTTGCTTATTCGTTTTTTTAATAATAATGTTTTTTTTCCCTTCCGTTTCTTCCTCAGGATTCTAATGTTTGAAGAAAAGAACAAGCCCAAGGAGAAACCAACAGGCCTACCTCCCAAGAAATCCTTCGCAGATCTTCCGTGAAACTCACCCCAAACCAACAAAATATGCAATTCATTTTGGTTATATTTTATTTAATATTCGAAATCGTTGGCTGTATCGCTTCTGTACAAATCTCGGGATGTATATAGGGGCATGTTGAATTTTGGATACAGCGAAATGGAATACTGTGTTTTATGTTTATTGTTCCGGTCAAATGGCCAAATTTTTACCTTAAAAGTAAATCAGTGTGAATTGATAACATACTAAAACCAAATAATCAACTCCTTTTGAAGTTTTTAGAAAACAGCTTTTATAGTACATTGCATATTTTAGTAAACTGTTATTTTATTTACTTTATAGTACTTAGTTAATTTTAATGGCAATCCTTCACGATAGATTTTTATCACCATTACTTATTTATCATTTAAATTACAAAAAGTCCCTAAATTATGATAAAATTATCTTTCTATATTAATTTCACATCGATTTGGTAAGACAATTTTATCAATTGATTAATTTACCATCTGATCTACTTTCATATCACAGGGTCAGAGAAGTAATTTTTTTTTCATAATGAAGATCATCAGTTGAATATATTTATGAACAAAGTTATAATATATGTATAGATGATTCGTGCTTGAATAGCTTGTTAAATAGTCGCTTGTACGTACTGTATACATTATGCATATATTTGCCTGATTTATGTGTACAATTGGCATTCATGAATGAAGTATGTTTTTTAACAGCGAAAAAATGGGTCAATTCGATAATACCTTGGTTTTTAACAAACCGAATATTAATGTGTTCTCCTTGGGTACAACGTAAAAATGAGGCTCATTTTAACCGTATATTTCATGGCGTTTGTGATCTTATTTAATAATTGTTGTCATTTGAAATAATGAGGTTTACTTTTTGAAGACTTAGATTATGATGAAATAACGTTTTAGAAAATGTAATACAGTGGCCGTGGAACGAAGGGGGGGGGGGGGGTTCGACCCCCGCTATTTTCAGTAACGTTGTACCAAAACATGTAAATGACCATCAAATTTGATTTTATTCATGTTCAGCCCACGCTTCAAAAGTCGTTCCGCGGCCTCTGCAATACTGTACGCGCAAACAAGTGGTTTTGACTCTCATTTCAATCAGAAAGTTACGAGTTCGAAGCCAATGCTAAAGCTGAAAATTGATTTCCGTTGTGCTGCATTCCACCTACATTCCTACATACAAATGGTATCAATTTCTTGTTTTGTTTACATTGTATGGGGTCAATGTGTGCACAAGAAGACGAAACATCGGTCGTCAAAGACATAATGCCCACATTCCATCCCCACCCCCCCCCCCTCCGTCGTATGTCCGTTGAAAACCAGGAAGGTGAGATATATACATTTTCTTCATTCTATTCAACAACCCCACCCTACCATTTTCATTCGTTTATTCTGCAAAAGATGTTTGCGTGAATTATGTCCTCCTTGTTCTGATTACCTGTAAATTGTATTTTTCGTCTCATGTTGTATAGCAATAAGACTGGGTATATCAACTTCAGTATTTTGATTAGATATCATGCCTATTCGTTTTTATGCTCGGTCTGTGAGACTCACAGTTGTAATCATATTCACCTTTATCATGGGGTATGTGAAAAATAGATAATCATTGTATTTGTTAACAATATTGTTTTATTTCAATTGTTTGGTGTTTATTGCTCTAGGTGTTCTGTTCGTGTAAAAATGATGCTTGGCTGTGGTGATGGTAACGCACGGAAGCTTGAAAGTGCAGTCTACTTGACGAGTGAGCGAGATATGTTATTTTCCCCAGGTCATAGTAAAAGTCTTATGTCGACTTATCAACTTTGCCGTGGTCGACATGGTGCCAATTATGTTGCCATAACGATTAATAAGAACTTACATGTCGCCATGACAACATAATATATCTTGGCAAGTCGACTTCTTAAAAAGTTATGTATGGCTATGTCGACACAATTTCTTTTAAGTCGACAACTTGATATTTTATGTTGCCTTGTCAGCATAGGCATATTACTTCTTTAAGAAGTCGACTTGGAAAGATATCCAATGATTCCATAATGACAAGTATCTTTGAAGATATTGACATGGCTACATAGGACCGTATGTCTCCATATCAACTTCTATAGGTAATTAATTAGTCGAAGAGATTAGGTTATTAGTCGACTTGACAATATTAACTATCTGACCTTCTTGTCGAGTACATGTAGATGGCACACTGGTGTAATACTTAGCGGTATCAACATGTTGATTTACAGTATTGCAATGAATGTGATGCCTGAGGAAGTATAATTTATGCTTTGGGAGTATTGATGACTAATATTATGAGGGTAAGAAAAGGCGCCGAGGAGGGTTAAAGAGAAAAACGTTTAAAATGAGACGAAGAAGAAGGAGAAGAAAATTAAATAAGAGATGACGACACGATGAGGATCAGGATGAGCATAAAGATGATGATAATGATGATGACGATTAATGATGACGGCGATGGTGATGATTATGATGATGATGATAATGACGATGATGACGGCGATGGTGATAATTATGATCATGTTGATGATGATGACGATTAATGATGATGGCGATGGTGATGATGACGACGATTAATGATGACGGCGATGGTGATGATGATCATGGGCGTCAATCCAAACTTGAGCATGGGGGGACACAATAGCAACATGCAAGCATGTCACTTTTATAGGTATACTTTCCAGATCCATTACACTTTCGTCATACTCCACCGCTACATGTACCGTATGTCACAGGGGCGGATCCAGCCTTCGCCAATAGGGGGGCCCGGAATTTTTTTTCACCCACATTTTCCCCGATCGGCCGCTTGAAGTTAATTTTTGTTTGTTTCTTTGAAGGGGTAATATATCTATGTATATAATATCATACGCCTTATTTAAAAAGTGCGAGCATTTTGTTTATTTTATGTATTTTGTTTTAAAATTCAAACATTTTGGGCAATGTTTATGATCCTAAACGAGATGTGTATCTAACTAAATAATTGCTGCGAGCGCGAAGCGCGAGCAGAAATTTTTAATATACGTTTTCATCTGATAAAAAAGGATCTGTTACCGGCAGCTTGTTAGCCATGAAGACGTTACATAATTATTTCAACTATCAAATAATGCGAAGTGCGAGCTGAAAATTTTGACATTTTTACCTGAAGAATGAAAAAGGTTAAGTATATAGCTAAATAATTAATGCGAGCGCGAAGCGCGAGCTGAAAAATTCGAGATTCAAACCTAAAAGTTGGACACTCTATTCATATTTTGTAAATCATGGACATGATGAGTAATTGGAAATCGGCTTCATACATTAATAATGCGAGCGCAAAGCGCGAGCACAAATTGTTTTATTTATTTTTGATATACGCTTTGATCTGATCTGTTAACGGCTGCGTGTTAGCCATGATGACGTTACATATTTTAACTACCAAATAGAGCGCGAAGCGCAAGCTGGAAATTTTGAAATTTCTACCTCCAGAATGGAAATTCTAAGCACTTTTTGTAATCGTGAAAAGGACAAGTATATAACTAAACAATTGATATTCTGGACACTCTATTCATGATTTGTAAATCATAAAAATGAGTAATTGGAAATTTTCCTACATTAATAATGCGAGCGCAAAGCGCGAGCAGACAATTTTTATATTGTGATCTGAAACTGGATAATGATTTAAATAGAGAACAAGCTGTGTATCTAAATAAACGCGTGTTTCAGATTTCGACCTAGAACATGTAGAATTAGGGTTATTTAAATACATTTCTTATCATGAAAATCAATAAAGCGAGCGCAAAGCGCGAGCTAAAAATATATGATATTCCGCTCTGAAAAGGGTCAATTTAAGCTCTGTTTTTCAAGCACTTTGTGGGAAAATTGTGAGGTGGATATGGATCACAGTTAAAAAGAGCTGATAAGTTTCATTATTATTACTTTGAGTTTTGACATAGGACCGGGACATTATGTCATCATATGAAAATGACGACTATCTTCCTATTTCTCTTCCTAAGCATGAGAGCGCGAAATCTCTTAATATTATGACCTGAAAACTGGACATTTAAAGCATTTTTGTAATTATGAATAAGATGCATGAGTTGATATATTTCAACAATCACTGCGAGCGGAAATCGCGAGCCGAAATTTCTGATAAACTGCATGTGATCAAATGGGGATTTTAAGTAGTTTGTTTTAGAATTAATATTGAGATAAACATAACTCACCAATCAAAATGCGAGCATGCAGCGCTAGCTGATACGTTTTCACAATCTGACCTAAATAGGGATATTTTGATAACTTTATGGAATACAGGAAAATAATAGGTACCTGACAAGTCAAATTTTGCGAGCGCGCAGCGCAAGCAGAAAATGTTAATATTCAGACCATAAAACAAACATTTTTACAGAAAATCAAATTTGCAAATAAAAAAAAATAATGAAAGTTAAATTTTCGAGCTGAAATATGTTTTGTATATTGACTTCAAGATTTGATATTTAAGCTCCATATTGAGCAAGATATGTAAATCACCTAAAAGGCGATGCGAGCGCGAAGCGCGAGCAAACATTTTATATCCCGGCATGAAATATTTTTTATTATTACTTTCCAAGTCTTCCCCTTATCTTATTCACTCGTCTTCCTCCCTTTATGTTTACCTTTCTTTTTTTCTCCTCTCTTTTCCCTCTCTTCTTCTCTTTTTTCTTTCCCTTTTCTTTCTTTTTTTTTTGCTCCGCCAATAGGGGGGGGGGGGGGGGGGCGGGCCCCCCTGGATCCGCCTATGCTGTCATGCCGTGCATACCAACATGAAAAAAAACCCACAACGCACGTGCGGGTCTCCATGTGGGTGCTCGCGTGTACCCCGGCGTCGTGCCTACAGGAAAGGCTCATAGACGGCTAGCTGCGCTGCTTTTGAATGCGAATTTACCCACCGTTAATTGCATCGAAAAGTTACATGACAGTTGTTTTTTTCTTTATATTTTATTAAGGGGAATCAACTCTCATTTCCCTGAGAAGGTTAAGGTATGCACATATTCCCCCCTTCTTTTGTGACAAAAACATGGGGGGACATTTGATATTGTCTCCCCCCTGAAAAAATCATGGGGGGACACGTCCCCCCGTCCCCCACCGATTGACGCCCATGATGATGATGGTGATGATGATGATAATGACGATGATGACGGCGATGGTGATGATTATGATCATGTTGATGATGATGACGATTAATGATGATGGCGATGGTGATGATCATGGTGATGATGATGATGATGACGATTAATGATGATGGCGATGGTGGTGATCATGATCATGGTAAAATGTCCGGGGCAGTGCAACAATGGAAGTTCGCGGTAACCTATATGACTTCTCGTGTAATGAAAAAAAAAACAGAAAATGAAGAAATTCAGATAAAAATACGATAAAAAAAAGGTAATTCCAAAAGGTGATGACGTGGTTCTGTCTAGAGTCTTATGTAATCATCTTCTGGCGCCTTTGCCCTCTCAAAATACATTGACACTTCTCTTAATAAAAAAAAGAAATGTTTGAATGAAGGAATTGACTCCAGAGTCTTTTTGTTCGATATACATGATTTTGTTTGTTAACTTTAAAAACTACTGATTACTAGTATTTCACCAAGTCACTTCTGCAGACCTGCGTGCGTAGAGAGATGGCGGTATGACAATTGACGAATTCGATATGATTGCCCCTTTCAAAAACGATTAATTCAAATTCCATATTAAAGGACATAGTTTCCTTCTTTTGCTCTATCATCTGTATCGTATAGATGGTAGAGTAGAAGAAGGAAATAAAGTAATAAAAACAAAAAGGAACGAAGAAAGGGGAAAGGATGAACATTCAAAACGAATGACAGAAAGAAAAAAATAAAAATGTAGAAATGAACTGAAATAAATACAAGTAAAAACCCAAGAAACAAAGAATGGAAGGAGGGAAAAGGAAAACAAATAAAGAAAGAGGGACAGACTAAAAAGCAAAAGAAAGGTCAATAAAAAGTGAGAGTAATGATTAAAAAAAAACTCAAAGACATGAATGAATAAACAAAACGAAGAAAGAAAATTGATGGAGAAAAAAATCAAACAAATAAACAAAGAGGGAGAGACAGAAAGAAACATATGAACGAATTAATTTAGCAGAAAAATTTAACAAAAATGGAAAGAAAAAAATTAACGAACTTAATCATATTAAAACTGAATTTAAAAACATTTCATTTTTTTATATTTTACTCTATAATTATATTAAAAACAAAATTGCCTATCGTTCCAAGATATAACTCTATTTAATACAAACCAACTCAATTTCAGGGTGGAGTTCTCTCTCCCTTGATAAAACTATTGAAATTAATAGATCACACTGCCTCACTTTTCTTTTTTCTTTTTTATAATTTACATCTAAAAGCGAGTTCCCGAAGACCTGCTATTTGAGAAACTGCTTTAACATGAAAAGCAAGTATTTTGCTTTGCGGTTTTGTCTTATATAGTGCTGTCATTCCTTATTTGCTCAGTATACGTGAAGTCCAACAACTCTTTGTTGATATAGTAGCAATAATCCGAGCGAGTTTCTGGGGTCAAACTGAAGCTAAAACCATTTTCCAATCTTCATTTTTATCAAGCATGATTTTTCAAAGAGCTTGCAATTTGATTAATAAGCGACAACAAAGAAGTCATCAATTACCCCAGTTAATAATAGAAGACCCAAATCTTGAGTGATGAACAAGAAAAAAAAAGAGGGTCGAGTTTTAGGAGGAGCGCAATCTAGTTGTCAAATGAAAATAATGATTTTTTTTTTAACAGAAAATCCCGCCGAAATGGACTGGGAATAAAAAAAAAACTCAACGAGGCGTGCAAATTAACAAGCCAAACCGAACCGTATCGAAGGGAAGAGGATTTTGTTATAGAGAATCTTGCGACGAAGAGATACGAAATTGTTTATAGTATAAAGAATTGGGTTTCTTATGAAAACTTCGTGATTAAGTACTTCCCCAGAAGTATTTAAACTATTCTTTCTTTTCAGTTTGTTCTTCTTCTCCTGGGAAAGATAAAACACACATTTAATGGATTCGATGCATCCAGGTCAATTTTAATACATTTTCTCATTGGTAAATCAGGAACAGTATCTTATTGAGATCGCCCCCCCCCTTAAAGTGAGCTTTATTTCAGCTACAGTTTGCAGGTTGTTATTGGTATTATGTCATTTCAATTACATCTGGTTTTTCCGAGTCATCAATTCATCTCTATGACCTCATGAGGCCATTTAACAACTTTTCCTTCCGGGAAATGAATTTCGATTGAAAGAATGTCTGTATCTGGGCTAAATCTCGATGCCAGTTTGTTATTTAAAGTACAATTCGTGAACAAGCTTCAAATACGATTGACTTGATTAATGTAGAGTTTGAATATAATGGTAGACGATGGTTATGGTTGTTAAAAGAATATAAATGCTTACCATGAATCGCGTTCGTTCTGAAAATTCAACTTATTTTAAGCTTCTAAGTACTTGATAATACGACCCCCTCCTGAAACATATCCCCAACATGCCTTTGGAAAATTGTTAACAATTTGCCTCTGAAGGCTCAAAAGGGGAATTGTTCAATTGTTTTATTGGTTCTAATAACTTTACCAAGACAGTCAATGTTGAGTATCTTTCTAAACATACAGAAATATTACAGTTTATGTGCAATAAATCACTCTTATTTTCCATTTTCCTTCAATAAGTTTTTGTTTGTATTTCAGTTATCCATTTGCTCTTTATTTTCGTTTGTGCAGGAGGCCATTCGTGTTGAGTTTGTGGTCACTAGGGTAGCATCAAATATTCAAATTAAAAACGCGTGTCCCGCTAGGTCATGGTCACCTTAATACCGCGTTGGGTCACAAAGCAATGTAGTTTTGATTATAGTTCAATGAAATGGCCGAAATACAATTATTTCTAGAAAATTCTACTCGATAGGGTCCCTTGATAGGGGAGATTGATAAGAATTCTTGGAAAAGAAAGACCTAGGGCAAGAGGCCAAATTATTTTCCCAAAACGTTGACCAATCGACTTTGCGGGATGTGGTTCAATGAACTGAGCTAACTATAGTATACATAATTCTCGTCATTTCTATTCGGTTTAAATCAATGATTCAGATTCTTCAGGTCCGGTTAATAATTCCAAAAAAGGATTTTTTATATCTGTTATGTCGAAGACCAGCTCACTTGGTCATGTTGGTGTTTGCCCTGGAAGGAGATATGTTTGGCTTCAATGATTGAGTCTGATTGAGTGGTTGCTTTGCCAAGGGATAGAAAATTCAAGATCCACAAAAGTTGCCAACGTTTATATCCCTTTGCTGCACGGACAATAGCTTTTTTTTTTATTGGTGGGATAATAGACTTTAACCCGTATGTAGCAGATCACACATAAGTGTTAACCCAAAGAGGAGTTAGGCATTGTGTTTATCGATTGAGCAAATGTGTACTTTAATCGGAAGTTGGAGAAAAGGCAGAGTAGGTGTGGAGTCCAACAAAAGTCAACCGTTCGGAAGTTTCTAGGAGGATGCGTGAGGATTAGATCGAAAACAATCGCAATGCATAACGCAGAGCTGTAGGCTTGTAGACGTCTTCATCGAAACACCTGTATTGTTTTTGTTTCTTCTTCGGAAAGGTCCGAGTCAACTGGCAGACGCATTGCCGGTGCACTTGGTCTCTTTACTTTTGAGACAAACTTATTAGGAATTTGTAGAGATAGGAATAAATCACCAACATGTCTGCCAAGGTAATAGTGATCTGTATGTTGTTGGGTATACTCAGCGAGGTTGGTTCGGTGGCTCACGGACGCCTCAAGAACAAGGGTGTGCAAGCCAGGAGCTGCGTGGTGTCCGACTTCCAAGTTCAAGAAAACTTCAACATCCAGCAGGTAAGAAGCAGATCTGTTTCATTTTTCATATGTCTTACTTTTTAGATATACCTGTATTGTTTGATTGGATTTGCTTATCATTTGGAAGAGTGGTTTAAAATCAGAAGTAGCTAAATTATAGTGGCGTTCTGGGAGGGGGTGCGGTGCCAAGCTAGGGTATCGTGGATGTAGCTGTAACAATTTGTAAAAAGTGAATCCGGGGCTTATGTAACACGCTCCCAGTGTATTCAAAGATCGACCTGGAGGATGCAAAAAGAGAGAGGGAGAGAGAGAGGGGGTGGGGGGTGGGGGAGAAACGAAAAGAGAGAGGGGGCAAGTACGTCATCCAACTTGAAAGAAGCACCATCGTACCTTATATACGATCTTTTGGGCACGAGGCAGTTCTTCATCCTCCTCAAAAGTCCAAAAACGGGCCAGCAGCTCAGTAACTCAGTTGCGTGTATCTAAGAAACAATCACCCGGGGAAGAATGACCTGATTTTCTTGTTTTTAAAGGGTGCAACTTCCACTTGATTCGCCTTTAAAATCAAACAATAACACGACGGAGTGTTCTATAATAATCCACCGATTGTCCAGGGCCATAAAACCAAAGCATGCTGTTAATTGGTTTGACTCATTTGTCAACTCTAAACCGTCCTTGCATCTTTGACGAAAGTTAACATCATTTGTGCTAAAAATTGTTTGTCTCTTTTGAACTGCGAGGTGACCCCTTTCATCTGACATAGATAGTTATTTTTGCAGCATTGTTGTTATAATACAGAACTAGGTTATCATCACAATTGATCAACGATAATGACAGATGAACGTCATTTTGACACGGTCAGTAGTGACTTAATTACAGTGGTGCCCAATGATACAGGTTTAAATTGCGCTGGAAAGAGGGTAAAGTTTATGTCAATCCAAAGACTTTTAATTTTCAAAATTTGAATTCACTGTCAGTTAAAACGAAAAGGAGTCGCAGTGGTGGATCTAGGGGTAGTTTGGGGTTTATCCCCCGGTCCTTGGCATGGTCCTGAGAAGCGGGGGGTGCTGCGTGTATTATCTTTCATAGGCAGCACTCCATGAATTCTGGTATGGTGTTAAAAAATGGAGAAATGTAACCAAAATGACCTATGTTTTTTGTGAAAAGCTTTTTTTTTGTTTTTTTTTGTTTTGTTTGCTTGTCAGCTTTCTCCGGACAGAAATAAGCTCTATTTTGTAGTGAAAACTTTTTTTGCTTGTTAAATTCACATCAACACCCCAGTAAAAAATCGTTCGCAGGGCCCTGGTCCTTGGTTTCCCATGAAAAAAGGAGAGGGTCAAACTCCAACACGAGATTTACGCCAGAGCTTTTACAATCTTCACTGCATATGAACATGATAAACTACAAATATGTTTACAATCTTTACTGTACAACCATGATAACTCACATTATGTTTACAAAGTTCACCGTATAATCATGATAATTTACAATAATTATGTTTACAATCTTTAATGTTCATAACAACTGATTACAAACCATGTGTTCTACAAAGTAGGCTTGAGGAAAGATTCCATAAATAATGTATAAAAAATAAGAATTTATATAGTTAGTTTCCATTTCTATTGATTTTTTAGTGTACTGCCTCGTATGATAATTGTGTTCTAAATCATAAAAAAGGGGCTGTGGAACAGGGGAGGGGGCTGGGTAGTCTTCAGTCCCCATTTTTTTTCAAAAACCGTGTACAAAGACGTAAAAATGACCATCTGATTGTGATTTCTTTTGGGCATAGTCACCCCCCCCCCACGTTCTAAACCGTTCCGCAGCTCCTGTGAAATACAGGACGCGGAACAAAATTGCTGAAAACGGGACTGTCCTTTAAAATCCGGGACGTCTAGTCTCCCTGGTTAGAATGGTCTTTCCTTTGTAAAATGAAATAATTACTGTACTTCGAGAGAGGGCGTAAAACTTGTTAAAAACACAAAAGAATCAGTCAATAAAAAAGTGATATTAACAGTACACTGAGTCTTAATTTTGTATAATTCATTTCACTTGTGCCTTAAACAATATTTTAGTCAGAGCTTAAGACAGACGTCTTCATATATATTTTATTGAAAGAGCTTAAGTCTGACCTCAATAAAGAAAGTAAATTTGCGGATGGGTTTACGGATTGACTGGAATAAACAAAAAAGGGAGTAAATCTCACGAATAACTCGATCAAACATGTCAAATGTAAATACCGACATCGGGTGAATAGACAAAATTCGCACAACAGTGTAGGTTTCAGAGTTTAGGACTGAAAATGTGATCATTAAAAGGGTTCCACGTGATTCAAAATCATTAAAGGTCAAGTCCACCTCAGAAAAATGTTGATTTGAATCAATAGAGAAAAATCAGACAAGCATAATGCTAAACATTTCATCCAAATCGGATGTAAAATAAGAAAGTTATGACATTTTAAAGTTTCGCTTATTTTTCACAAAATAGTTATATGCACAATTTAGACACATGCAAATGAGAGAATCGAGGATGTCCCTCACTCACTATTTCTTTTGTTTTTTATTGTTTGAATCATACAATATTTCAATTTTTACAGATTTGACAATAAAGACCAACTTGACTGAACCATAAAATGTTAAACAATGGTAATTCCACATGTTCAGGGCGAAATAAAACTTTGTTTCACAGGACAATAAGGAGAAAATTAGAATATTTCATATTTCATATAATAAAATACAAAAGAAATAGTGAGTGAGTGTGTGATGTCATCAGTTCCCTCATTTGCATACCGATCAGGATGTGAATATAACTATTTTGTGAAATTAAGCGAAACTTAAAATTGTCATAACTTTCTTATTTTCCATCTGATTGTGATGAAATTTTCAGTGTTGTGCTTGTTGGATTTTTCTCTTTTTATTCAAATCCACTTTTGGTTGGGGTGGACTTGTCCTTTAATCTACAGTCTACAGGGAATGTATTTTTTTAATGGCTCGCTACGACTGATTTTGACAACCATGATGATAATGATGAAAATAAAGGAGGGGAAAATAAGATATCCTTGTGCAATCTTGTTAATAACACTATTTTTTGTAAATACAAATAACCTCTGGGTCCCGTCTTACAAAGAGTTTCGATCGATCCAATCAACGCCAACTACACTGTAAAAAAATATTTGAAATTACTCAATAAAATTGAGGCAAAACAAAAATTGCCTTAAATTTTTCAAGTATTTATAAGTTTGACAGTTTTAAGTAAAACATACTTAATTTTTGTGCATCCATTTTACTCAAGTAAATTAAATTACAACAGCTTTATTCAATTAAGTAAAGCAATCACTGAAATATTAAAATAGCAAATGGGGGAGTAGACTTTCGTGATTTGAAAGTCCGCTCCCCCATCGTCCCACTTTCAGTGGCATCATTTTCATCTTAGACATCTTTTATTTATCCAAATATTAGACTTTATGCATTGTCACTTACCTGTACATGATATGTACTGACATTTATATTTACACGCGACCGGGTCATCCTAACAAATAAAATAGCGAGAATAATATTAACATTTTCCGAAAACCTGAAAAGAAATCTGAAATTTTCTGATGAGTACCTATTAATGTTGCTCTTTCTTTGATTCAACAAAAGAATAAAATATTCTGCACACCCTAATCCAAAACAATTTAAAACACTAATAGATATGACAGTTATTTAAAGATTTTAACATTTACTTGTCGTAATTATTTAAATAAGGCGTTAATTTAAAATATAAAATCGAGAAATAATTACAAATAATAAATTCTACTTATATACTGTACATTAATAAGTGTAAACTACTAATTCAGATAATTTTACAGTGTATATGGAAATCCATCACTGTAATCACTTTTCTCACAGAAAAAATTGCACTGTCCTGTCTTGTGTAAACAAAAAGGATCACACAGAATTTTCAAGAAATCTATGAATGTAAGAATATACAGCATATCTAGAAAACAGGTGGAACTAACATGCTTATTATCATGATTATATGATGACGTTGCTGGCTTTGAATAGTTGTGGTTGATTGGATCAATCATAACTATTTGTAAGATGGGGCCCTGGTGGGTGTTTCATGAAAGTGGTCAGCACTGACTAAATTGCCAGTGCTGACAATTTCAGTGAAATCCTTGGTTTTGATTGGCTGAAAGGCACTGGCCTCTGACTGTTACTATGGTAACTGTCGGAGAAAGACAACTTGTCAGTGCTGACAACTTTCATGAAACGGTCCCCCAGGTTTATCTAAATTGATATATTCAGCCATCAAAAGGTCGATTATTCACACATGCATACGTACACCCACCCACACACACACTTACACACATAAAAAACGTATTACTTTATGAAAAAAAACCTTACTCTGCATTTCAAATTCTATTTTCTTTTTAGTACGTGGGGACGTGGTACACCATCTCGCAAAATGGAGAATCTCCCGAGTCGTTCCATCGCAGATCGCACTACAGCTTACAAGAGAACGGAGCCCTTGCTATGACGACACGAAGAGTTTCACCGTAAGTTATATTGATCTCTTTGCCCCTTTTCAAAGAATCATGGGGGTCACTACACCCCATCCCCCACCCGCCCCCGCCCACCGGCCTGTGATCAAATGGCGTCACAGGTATAGAGCGCTTAAACAGGATTTGTCAGCTTCTATTTGGATGATTTGTTAGGATTTTAAGAAATTTGAGAATTATGACGCAAGTGGAAAAAAATTGGAAGCGTTCGCAGGATCATCCCTGTGATTTCATTAAGGAATGGCGTATGATCATTGCCATTATTTTACTCAGTACAAATATTTTAAATATAAGATGTAGGAAACACTTGAGTTTTCTAAATGACACGTCTGCATTTCAAGCTGTAATTGCTTTTTAAAAATGGGTGATAAAATAATTAGGAACGTTCTGTTTTATTATACGGGCGGGTACCCGGCCATGTGATGGATTGAATTAGCCCCCTCCCCTCCGGATTCGGTAATTTTGGTGCATTTTCATTTGTACTTTTACTGTTGCTTTAGAATAAACGATATAATTATTTCTCTTGTTTGCAAACAGGAGGGATACATAGAAATATACATTTTACCATTCTTGATATGAAGGAAAACTGGGCCAATAAATACAATAAAAGTACTGTTTATCACAACTGTATTAGAAATATACGAGATAAGAAACACAGGAATGCAAAATATGACAAAACACATTCATATAAAAGATCTTTTTATTAAATACCAAGTCCGTCCAATATCATTTCGATTTGAATAGATAGAGAAAAGTCATACAAGCATAACGTTAAATATTTAATCAAACTCGAGAGTAAAATAAGAAAATTACGTAATTCCGAAATTCCCTTTTGATAAATATACCTAATTTGGTACAACACTCATAATAGGACATTTTTTTTTTTGGGGGGGGTGCAGCCACCCCAACCCGGTACACTCACTCATGTTTTTAACTTACCCACATGGCTTAACTTTCTCTGACATAACTTGATATTACAAATTTAAATAAAACAGCAATGCTATAAACAAGACCATCAAATCTAAAGATTACATTTTTAAGAAAAAAAAAGGTACAACTGTGCACAATAATATTACACTGAATAATTATAAATGTAATGTACGGATATAAATAATTCAAATATTAATGATTACGATGTATTTATATTTACGAGTATACGATAAGAGCAATTCTTTCGGATTCCGGAACTGTTTTGTAAGTGAAGGGGTGGGGATGAACAATGATGTGTGGTCCGGTCTCGTACTCGAGACCGGACTCGGACTGACTAGAATCGGACACATGATTGGGCATGAACTTCTATAAAATCAAAGTTTGATGATAATTTTCACGTATTTTTTTGTATATGGTTACTGAAACAATGGGGACTGAAGCCCCCCCCCCCCCGTAAATTTTAATTCAATTATTTGAAAAATAAAACATTAACCAGATCGGTTTCTTGTCAAGCATCCCTGAATCTGGGTCTTTTTTTTTTCCTCTCTTTAATTAGTTACAGAACTTGATACGAAGCTTACGAATTATGACACGCATAATGGAGAATATTATAAAGGAGGGTATAAACTTTGAGCAAGATTGAAAATTGTGACATTTTAGTTGTCAATAAAGTTTTAAGAATAAGCATGCAAACCCTGAAGAAAAGTTAGGTAAGACGTATAACCGATACATGAATACCATAATAATAAGAACAACAACAATATTAATAATAATAATAATAATAATAACAATAATGATAATAATAATAACAATAATAATAATAATAATAATATTAATAATGTCCATTTATAGTGCTGTGCCTTGATATGTGGTAAGATATTATTACCCCGCCATATCGGCGCGAAAGCGTCAATAACCATGAACACTAATGAATTAATTTGAAAGGAAATACATTCCCTTGCTTCATTTTTTATGCAAGCAGAACCATACGAGAAATAGAATAATCGGATTTTGAAATAAATCTGGCCAAAGAAAGGGGTTATTACAAACATTTAAAATGTGAGATCACAGGACGAATTTGGGCTAATCATTATCAAATTGGCCTCTTTAATCTTCATGCTCTCTTTTAGTGTATTGGATGGATAACATTTCGAGAATACTAACATCTGCTCACTAAAGCGTATTAACTTGGCAACGCATCATTCGTTCATGCAATGATCCAATGAGTAGGACGCCTCTATGGTAGACAGCACTGGTTGACATCGTAATATTCCTGCCATCCTCACTGTAAACTTCAGACATTTCATAATCGTTGGATCCAACTCTTATTCGTAGGACCTGAGATGGGACTAGTCCTTCCTTTGTATCCATATATGAAAGAGCCGTGGATAGAACTTTGATGCACCCAGCCCATATATCACCAGATTCGTCCACAAAAATATTGTCGGGTGTCGTTCCGAGATCAATGACGTAAATACCCTGTCATTAAAAAAAAAGTAGGACTTTAGAGTTGTTTCGTTTGATTTCATTTTAAACAATATACATGTAAAATATTTAAAGAAAATTAATCAAAAAATCTTGGAATCTATTAAACATTTTACTCCATTACATACTGCTGATCTGTTCTGTGTAACAACAAAAAAAAAAAAATTGATATGCTATATGCATAAGTAAGTATAGATGAAACTGATCGGCTGCAGATTTACAAGTGATACATATAGCCGGGGGGGGGGGGGGTGAGGATATACCTCCCATCTCCAATCTTCGAATGTGAGCAGTTTTCGTAAATTCCTGAAAGCACATGGGCTATGTCCGTTTACAACATTAATGCTACACATATTCGAAACTACAGATAACTTGACAACCCCCCTACCTTCGAAAAGGGGGCACAGAGGAAAAAAGTCTACATACCTTATTTGGTGTAAGGGAATTGTCGGCCGTGTTTCGTTCGTATACACGGATTTGCCTCGAAAAAAATTGAGAAACGTAGAGATACCTAAATAAAAACGAGATAATTAATCAGTGTTACGAATTCATACAATAAAATAAGTGGGAATAATGACAAAACCATTTGCTTGCTCATTGCATATTCACGAAGATAAATGTAAAATTGTTTCATCGAAATCTTACCAAACTTTTTTAAATGTCCGCACCTTTTTATTCATTGTCCGTTTCGATGAAATTTTCAGTGTTTTGTTTATCTGATTTTACTTTCAAATCGTATTATTTTCAGCCTGAAGAACCCCTTTAAGAAATACGAAAAAGCTGATTAAAAGAAATAAAATAATCAATGTATAAATCAATGATAACTGACCTGCCATCCTTAGAGATATCAATACCGTTTGGACCGTTTAACGATTCCGATACTTGCTTGCAGCCAGTGATGTCACAAAAAAGAATGTATCCCGTTCTCAATAAGAGCATCTCTTCAAGAGACCTCATACGTGGGTTGAGGAAGTAGCCTTCATTGGTAATAAAAAAGGATTCCGGTCCTGTCGCTATTAAGTTTTTCACACTGTAACCAAATAAAAAAGAGGTATTTTTCTCTAGACTGAATAAATATACAAGCTTTATTCCGAGATTTAAAAAAAATCAAACAAGTAAACAGCCTCTGACAGTCTCGCCTGCATTACGCGATTCAATAAAGCAGCAGTGCTGACTTTGAAAACTACTATAAAATAATCATTCACAAAAACATTCATATAATGATAAAATGATACATTCATTGACCCTAAATGACATTTGACTTTGATCATGTGACCTAAGGCTTGTCAGTGTTACTTGATGACTATGACGGGCCGTTCATGCCATAAGCCGTCATTCATTCACTCACTCGAACATACCGAGTGAGTGAATAATTTGTACGTTTTTTACCATCACTCACTCGGGAGGGGAATGATTGTACAGTTTTATCCAATCAGAGAGCTAGAATCGTAATCGAGACCCCTCACTGAAGTAGTAGTACATCCATTCGAGTGGATGTACAACCACTCGACTGAATGTACAATCACTCGAGTGAGTGTACAGCCACTTTTGTGAGGGAGGGGGGAGGTCCTGATAAAGATTCTAGCTCTCTGATTGGATAAAACTGTTCAATCACGCACTCTCCCGAGTGAGTGATGGTAAAAAAAAAACGTGCAAATCATTCACTCACTCGACATGCTCGAGTGAGTGAATGAATGACGGCTTGTGGCATGTACGGCCCGTCATAGATGACCCCCATGGCTGCCCACATTTTCCATAAACTATATCCATAAAAATTCAAAGTTATGATGGCGATTCAACAATTACCCCTCACATGGCCAAAGTTCATTGACCTTAAATGACCTTTGACCGTAGTTTTGTAACCTGAAACTCGCACGGGATTTTAGTGATACTTGATTACTCTTATGTCCAAGTTTCAAGAACTAGGTTCATATACTTTCTACGTTATGATGACATTTCAAAAACGTAACCTTAGGTTAAGATTTTCAAATGTTGACAATGACGATGATGATTATGATGATGATGATGATTGTGGAGACGATAATGATGTTGATAATAATGATAATGATGACGATGCTGCTGCTGCTGATAATGATGACGATGATGATGATTATGGTGATGATGATGATGATGGTGATGATGATGATAATGATGAAAAAGAAGAAGAAGAAGATGATGATGATGATGACGATGATGATGATGACGACAATGATGATGGAGATGATGGTGGTGGTGGTAATCGTCGATTAACCCTTACCTTTTCATTAGAGGATCTCTCTTTGATTTGAGAAATGCTAAAGACATCGTGCTTCGATCAAACTCAAAGATATCCACGACATCAAATCCAACATGGTGGTTTATGACAAAAACAAATGTCTTTTCTGTACATTCAAAATGAAAGAAGAAACAATGGCAAAGATATCGAAGGCATCATTGCCCAAATTCATGGCGCAATGTTATTTCGATTGCCCGGGATGGGGCAACACCCCTGCAGTTTATATATCAAAGGTAATATACAGTTAAGCGACCCATATCTCTCATTTTGACACTGTTTAACTACATACTAGGCTTATATTCCCTTCCCCTTTAAAACTATTTTCTTTCCCCTCACTTTTCAAAACTTGCAACTCATAGGGACTGTTTCATTCTTGCTCTCAGTTCTACCCGTAGCACTGCTTCTAGCCAAAACAATACTATCATTTTTTTTAATCATTATTTTTTTAATGAAAATTGAATACTTGGCGATGTACTAATCTTAATTGGCGAGGGCGGCACCAGTGCAGTTTGATGATGGGGGGGGGGGGCGCAAGCCGACCAATAAGTGACATCATTTTTGTATTCAATTGAATAACGGGGTGTTGAATAGTTCCTTGAAAAAGATCTCCCTTTAATATACTCTTTTGTCTACTTTGCATTTCCTGGCCCCTACTTTATAAATCACGAAAGGCACCCCCATTCATTCATTGGCCATATACTTAGGTGACATACGATGATCAGGGCAGAGTTTCATAAAGCTTTATGTCTGTCGTGACCGTATACAAGACGTTGTAATTGTAGGACTCCGTATATTGTTTATAGGATAATGATACTGACAATAATAAGAATATTAATAATAGCAATGATGATGATAATAATACTATCAAATTATAATAATAATAATAATATCATGATAATAATAATAATGATAATAATAATAATAAGGGTATTTGTACAGTGCATATATCCACCTTGAGATGCTCAAAGTGCTCCTATATGAGTTCGTATCAAGCTTTATCATTTTTATTAAGATTATTAGTTCAGAACACTTTCAGAACATAATTCACGCATAATTCGTAGAAAGTAAATTTAGAAATGCGATTCTTACCTGTGTCTTTATCTTCGAATGCTGCAATGCCATGTGGATGAAGCGTGTTGATGACGTAATCACCCTTGATCTTCAACTCGATGGCTCCATTTTCATGATTGTTGACGTCATAACCAAATAGATGACCTCTTGGTGCTCCTTCGACACGGTCTTTGAATGGCAAATAGCCCTAAGAACGGGAATAGAAACGGAAAGGATCATGGGTCATTCTTAGGAAATGTCCACTGATTGGACCTTTTTTGCCAATATATTGCTGCTCCGTTTTATTGCACTATGCGAATCTTTCTTCAAAGCTTTGCAACAAGTTCAGTTGAAGGGTGCAAAATTACAACGCATCACTATAGACATTAATCCTATCAATATATTGAATTGGGTTTGCCACGCGAATAAGATCTAAATGGTATACATGATCGCGACATTCTTGCAAGGAACAGCTATGATACAAAACATGGTAAAATTAGTCTGGTTTTATAAGTTTTTATTCTAGAAATGGGGGGGGGGGGATCCCCAAATATTCATGACTAACAGGGGCGGATTTACCCCCATGAATACGCTACTGACGACTTAAAAAAAGAGAAAGAAATGGAAAGGAAGTAGGGGGTTAAATGTGGTATTATAGTTGCTGAATATTACCCCAAAAATCATTGCAAAATTAGATTTTCAATTAAAAAAGATTTTAAAGAAAAAAAATCGCTCATTCAAAACTATTGTGCCCCCTTAACAGCCTATGGCTCATCACGTCACTAGTTTTGGGAGGGGCATTTTTTAAGTGTTTATATAACCTTAGAAAGTTATATTTTCTTTTCCTATCATTTCTTTTCCTTTTCTTTTCTTTCCTTTTCTTTTATTTTCTTTTCTTATTTCTTTTTTCTTTTCTTTTTTTCTTTCCTTTCTTTTCTTTTCTGTTTTTTTTTCTTTCCCTTCCCTTCCCTTCATTTCCCGTCCTTTCCTTTCTCTTCTCTTCTCTTCGTATGTTCTTTTTGTATTACTTTCTATTGCAAATTATCCCTGTTACAATATTATCATGAAATCATAATTATGATCTACCTCTGATACAATCACAATGCCATCTGATAAAAGCTCCAAATCCTCCGAGCCATGTTCTAAAAAAACGAATGAAAATGTAAAATTACAAATTATCATAAAAGTACTTTAACGGCCGACCCAGTAGAACTATTTATCATCACATTTAACATTGGCTGTTCTTGGTAATATAAAAAAATTATCGGAACCTTTGAAAGAAGTGATTGTAAACCGGCTTCCAAGTACGGTATTCTATTTCATTTTGATTAGACATGTGTAAACATGGTCAAGCATGTAAACATGTAATCACTAATTATAGTCTGACATTACACGTATCAGCAACATTAAAACAAAACTTACCTATTCCACGAACAAACTGGCAGTCACCTGGTTTGACATTGTAAATTGTTTTCTCTAAACCCAGAATCTTTCTGGAAGAAGAAGTTAGAATTTGTATTTTAAAAAAAGAGAGAAAAATATGGGTGAGACATTTTCATAATTCAACGATTGGTGACAAAATATAGAGACAATGAAAATACTTTTTTAAGGAATTATTTAAAGCCCAACCTCTACACCTCGGATTCACTGAAGATAGCCAGTGTCTGTATAGGGCATAGAAAATATGATTCTCATCTTTTGAGTACCAGCAGCTATAATACGATCAGTTATGCGAATGAAATAATATCTACGTGTACTGTGACAATCGTTATTTCGAAGGTTGTTATGTATGTCTTTCTTTAACAACAAATCAATACATAGCTGTATATATTATCCACATAACATGCAACATTAAAATAACATTACACCAATATAATGAAATGTTCTATGCAATGAATGACAAGAGATTGTTTAAAAAAATTTTAAAGTAGTAGTAGTAGTAGAAGTAGTAGTAGTAGTAGTAGTAGTAGTAGTAGTAGTAGTATAGTAGAAGCAACCATATCCTGATTAATATTAGTTGTGATATTGATGGCAATATAAACATGCATGAAAAATTGCATTATACAAAGCGTATAGCATAAAAGGTCCTTTCATCATACATTTTAAAGCGTGGACTCGTTTTCGTGCTCTGTGAAATATTACTTCTAATACGTATCACTACAAAAACTCACATGATAGCAATCAAATGACTGACCACAGCCGCAAAAAGCACCACAAGAACCAGACGCTTCCACATTTTCAAATTTCAATTTTTCTCTTCTAGCAGCTCGAAGTGAAGATCGGGGAAAAGAGCTCAAATTCACAATCACTGCGAGGGTTCACAGTGACAGACTATTATAATTTATGATAGTCATGACCATGGACCAATGACACAGACAACTCGACTTTATCACTGGAAAGTTGCAGGTCAAATTTTAAAACACATTCGTGTGTGCACTCGGAAGTAAACGTATATTTGTTGACCTGAATGAATAGAGAAAATCGAGCAAGCATGAAAATAAATATTTCGTCAAAATAAAAGGTTAAGGCCATTTCGGCTATGGTTACAAAAAGGTTCGTTCGAACGTTGTGTTCGTTGTAAATCTGGTCCAAGCAGGCGGGGGGGGGGGGGGGGCTGATAGCATTATATAAGAATGAAAATTCAAAGTTTCGAGAGGGGGCACCCCTATACACCAAGCGCTGTGTATAGTCTACGGGATACATTTAGGTGTAAGCAATACTAACATCTTTCTCTTTTGGTGATGACAGTTCAGGCCTATCATAATGAGATGATTTTTTTTAATAAGATTCCACTATCATTTGAAACACTCACCAAATTGTTATTAATGCGGTTTAAGTCTCCAGTAAAAAAAAAAATGAAATTGTAAAGATATGGGAAATGTTGTTGCCCTGCGTGTTTTATTAATGGGGTTTATTTGATCAATGTCTTCAGTAACTCATTTTAAGTAGTAGTAGTAGTAGTAGTATGGGGTAAGCCTATTATATTTATATTCAATTCAATTCTTTAAATTCTTTATTCCATTTCCATTCAAAACATAAAACAAAGTAATATAAAGTAATACAAATCAAGTACAATTTTACAAATGAGTATTCTTACTTCGTAAAACAAAAAACAGTATAATATTGAGCATAAATGGAAATGAGGGGGGTCCACTAAAAAGCAAAGCTTGTAAAGTGTTGATCCCCTTGGAAATGAAGAAATATACACAATTTTCAATCGCCTTATCCACAAGCATACGAGGATTTGACCCCCCCCCCCCCCATACACACACATTCATGCCAGTTTATTTAAAGGATGTTTTGGTTTATGATATACATATACATACAAGGGCGGATATCTCTCCCTAAAGGTAGGGGGGACCAGGGGCTAGAAAATGTGACAAGCCAAAAAAAAAAAGAGGTTATCACCCAAAAAGTAAGCTCATCTCGTCTAAAATACATGTTTTATTTCGATTTTGAATGATGTATTTCTTTCCATCATAAAAGACTAAAAATAGTTGGGGGACATTTGGTATTGTGTCCCTCTACTATTTTGGGTAGGGGGGCGGGAACGTCCCCCTGTCCCCCTGGGATTTCCGCCCATGTATGCATAGTTATTATCTAAAATTCATATTCATAATTGGGCTCTGAATTACTATACTCTTGCGATGCATGAGCGGTTTTAACATTTGCAATAAAGCCAAACGTAGCAATTCATTTTGTCATGGCCATTTATTCTTGTAAGGTTGAAGTAATTGGAGAAATTTTGCAAGTTTAGAATGAATAAATTCAGCCAATTCAGTCTTCTGAATCCACGCATTAACAAAAGTGTGAACCATTGAAAATATAGGTCTATCGTTTCTGTCTTGAAAATTGTTTGAATTGATGCACATTTCTTGTACAGGTCAACCCCCTCTCCGAAAAGTGGGAATATATCTCCCTCACACCTACCCACCCCCCCCCCCCCCCAAGATTTTCGCCAGTGATTCGTATTCGAGATTGCGCAATGACTAACACGCTTGAGGATATTCTGCCGTCTGGCCGGATGAATATTTTTAAACTGGTAGAGAAAATTAAAAAAAAAGAAAAAGAAAAAAGGAGTAAGGAAAGGAGGGGCCTAAGTACGGGGGAGTTTTGTCAAAGCCAGAAAATGCATCAAATAGATTTTAAAGAATAAAAATAAAGAAGTTACTTCGGAATGATTTAATCCAGGGGAGCCGTTTCATCAGCATTTTTGTCCGACAAGTTGTCAGATCTGACAAATTTCCTTGATTTTTATTGGCTGAGAGGCAGTTTTTACCATAGAAACTGTCGGATAAAACAGGGCTTGTCGGAAAAAACGTCCGACAAGTCCTTTTATGAAACGCTTCCCTGAAAATGGATTTACAGTACATGTACATGGAACTTGTTTCCACAGAAATAAAACTTTTGACCAATCACAAAACATTTTAACCTTACATGCACGTCACATGATCGATAGCACAATCGTCTCTTTCGCTGCGGTTATCGACGAATTTAACTTTTGAATTTGAGGTAATGTTTCCAGTTTCCACAGAACAGTGCCACAGAACCGTTTGCTTTCCAAACGATTCTGCAATTTTGAAGGATGTATGATTTTCTATTATTTCACAATTTTTCTATTTTTATTGTAATGCTAAAATTGGGTGACCAACGGCCGGATTGGTGGAAATTATATTAGACTCTCTAGTATTAGTCCCACTTATTGGTTATTTTGTGCTGTGTTGAGAGCTAGAGTCTGGCGCAGTCTGGACTTTGCACTTTTCACGACACGGCGAGCGCTCTTGCCGCTGCGCTGCCGGTGAAGCGAGCTGGAATCGACTGCATTGTGGGAAAGTGTTCCTGTGAAACAACTCATATATGATAAAGCTAGATAATGGACTAGAGTGTCTCCAGTCATAATAGAGTCCTAGTTTCACTGCTCTGTAAAATTTAAATGTAGAATCATAACTTTAAAATGTTAATTGTTATTGTTAAAGTTAAACTTGGCCAAAATCGTGTCGAGAACCACTCATTCAATGAACAATCGATTTGTAATTGTATGCGAGCACTTGTGACTTTGTGTACAAAGTGAATGGAGGAGGAAATAGGGAACCGTGCACTGTGCGTGTGACTGAATAGCGCTGATGTGCGAAGTGAACAGTGTTTCCCAATGATGTCACGATAATGTCTTAATGACTTAGTCTTAGCCTAACTTGTGGTCACGTCCAGGGGCCCATTTAATAAAGAGTTAAAACTTGTATAGTATCCTTGATTTTGATTGACTGCTGAGCCCTGTTGCCATAATGGCAAAGTTACAAGTTTATACAACAGTTGTACTCTTTATGGGCCTTATCGTGAAACTTGTCACCTCTCTTCTTGTTTGTGTCGTTGTGTGTGCGCTCCTTGTGTACAAAGTCGATGGGAGTGGAAAGATGTCACCAGCGCTGACGAAATCAACGGCAGTGAATGGACTGGTGACTTATTTCACGATAATGCCTCTTTATGAAACGGGGCCCCAGATCTAACAGTCATGCAGTCACAATGCTATTGAAGTGGTTTATTCCCAATCCTAGCTTGAACGTAAGACTTATTATTCTGCTGGACAAGTGATACACTAGTGCCATGACCTTTAGCTTCGGTCTTGAGGCATTCATACTCATTACCAAATCCCTCTGAGAGGACTTTAAATTGTTGGTCATGTGGTCACTTACTTGCAACCATTCATGCCTAATAAAGATAAACCCTAATCAAGTAAAAACAAATATCAAAGAATAAATCAACACCACCCAACTAATTCTGGTCCTAACCCCTTTAATACGTAAGAAGTCATAATATCTTGCAATTACCGTATTATCTTCTCAATGATTTATACATAGGCAAAATGGCTGTGCGAGTGGAATGGAGTTTCAGGCAGATGCCCATACCCCAGAAGGTTCAACGACGCCCGCTAAGCTCCTCCTTCAGCCAAGGGGAGTGCCCATGCATGCAGGTGAGAATGCATACATATTTCCATGTGGTTTTATTCAGCCTCCCCCCCAATCTGTGCTTGTTCAATATGAAAGGAGTACATGTAACTCCTATTTAAGATAATAAACTGGGGCATTTTCCAATCTGAGAGGGGCACATGACATTCATACTTTTTATGAAATATGGGACCTGTACAGGGGCCGCGGAACGTTTTTTTAAAGTGGGGGGGGGGGCTGACTATGCAGAAAATCACAATCCTATGGTAATTTTTACGTTTTTGTACAAAAAAGTGGGGGGGAGGGGGGGCTGAAGCCCCGCTTCCGCGGCCCCTGCTGTAGATGGCAAGAAAAGTTTTAAACCAATGGAGTAAGATCGTGTTTACAGTGCAAAGGGCTGAGTACCGCAATTCAGGCTATCCTCAGCGTGTCTCTGCATCCTTTGGGGTCGCTGTAGTCCTCTGAACATCGGCATAAAACAGTCGGGGCTCTACAATGTAATCCATAAATTTGTTAACTTTGTACTGTTAAAAGGTATGATACTGAAACGTCATTTCTAGGTTTTGTTATTGATAACAGTTTTAAAGGACAAGTCCAACACAGCATAAAGTTTATTTGAATGAGAGGATTCAAATCCAATAAGCACAGCACTGAAAGTTTCATTAAAAATGGATGTAAAAAAAAGTTGTGAAGTTTCAAAGTTTTTCTTAATTTCACAGTTATATGCACATCCTGGTCAATGTGCCAATGAAGGAAACCAATGAATATCATTATAATAAACAAAGTTTGATTCCTGATTGAATATTTTGGATTACCATGTTTGATTATGCATGTTATTGTAAATGATTGAGTTGCTTCCTTGTCAAATCAGAAAATAGTAATTATCCAATGAATAAAATTTTAAGTAATAAAAAAAAGAAAGAAATAGTGAGTGACATCATCAACTCTCTCATTTGCATATGACTGTGTTCTTGTAACTCTTTCGTGCATGATAAGCTAAACTTTTTTACATCCGAATTTAATGAAATTTTCAGCAGTATATTTATTTGAATTTTGTTCTTGTTGATTCAAATCCACTTCTTGTTGGGGTGGACTTAATACCCTTTAATGAAACACTGTACTTGCCGCCCAGGAACCTGTTGAGTTATTCTTGTTATACATCATTTATTGTCTTGTGTATGTACATGTGTTTTCTTAAGATTTAGTGCAATATCCTCCCAAAGTTTTTAGTATTGTCTAAATCTATGCAGGAAAGCCAAGTTAATGATTCCAGGAAGTATGGGCTTTTCCCCCACAACATTATTTTGGCAAAATGTCAAGGAATCCTGGAGAAGATATTGGTTCGATTTTAACCTTTGTGAACTGAATTAGTAATCAGGATTTCCCTATGTTCTCTCTCACTCTCTGTCAGAGTTAATATGATTATTTGTCAACTGTATGTGTTATTTTCATGCAAGGTATATTGGGAGTCTTATATTTAAAGGGATGCTCAAGGCTGAAGATATTTATACCTAAATAAGTAGAGTAAAATTCACAGAGCAAAATGCTTAAATTTGATCAAAATCGGATAAGAAATGAAGAAGTTATTGAATGTTAAAGATTTGCATTATTCTGGTGAAACAGTTCTAGGCATGCGTCTTCATGAATATTCATTAGGTGGGCTGATGATGTCACATCCCCACTTTCCTTTTTCTTATGTTATTGTAAACATGAAATCATAATTGTTTCATTTTTTTCATACATGTGTAACTGATGTGTCTCCATTATGATGAAATAAGTTGCAGCAAGAAATAACTAATGCACTTAATCACTTGTCAATCCAACTGTTTTGGTCCGTGGTAGAAATTTTTTGAATAAATCTAATTTCATGTAATAAAATACAAAAGAACAACAAGTGGGGATGTGACATCATCCCACCCACCTAATGAATATTCATAAAGACATGCCTAGAACTGTTTCACCTTAATAAAATGCAAATCTTTAAAATTCAATAACTTTGTTATTTGTTATCCGATTTTGATCAAATTTTCAGCATTTTGCTCTGTGAATTTTACTCTAGATATAAACATCTTCAGCCTGGAGCATCCTTTTAAGGCATTTATTACTACCAAATTCCCAGTGAGTTGATTGGAACTGACTTCTTCTGGTAAACAAAATCTTAAACATATTTCTGTCATATAGACATATACTTCATCTATACAGTGTTCACTCCTATATTGAATAAGTCTTCACTGGTTGCCCCTGAAGGTATCAATGCAGTCTTGAAAATCCAGACACCACCTCTAGGGGCAACATGTACCTGTATTAGTGTGCTTTTTGACAGACATCCATTTAATGTTTTCATTGTAAAAGTTTGAACCCCTGTTGAATGTATGGGTTTCTCTTTCTCTCTCCTTTCTCTCTCTTTCTCTCTCTCTCTAATGCTGACGTGCCTTGAGCGAGCATCTTAACTTTTATTTTAAAAGTGCGCTATTCATGTCTTATGTATTATTTTTATTATTGAAAACCTTTACAGAGGACTACTGGGTGATATACACAGACTACGTAGACCATGCCTTGGTGTACAGCTGTTCCCAGAAGAACGAAGATGGGACTTGTCCAGAGGACAGAGCTCGTGTTTGGTTCCTTGGACGATCAGGGACACTGTCAGTACAGGCAAGGCATCACATGGAATCCTTGCTACTAGGCCTCTGTGTGGATGTCGGCAGGATGCAGGATATCCCTACAGGTTAGTGCAGTCCCAGTGATGCCCTGTTTCACAAAGCTTGTAAACAAGCTTCTGTTATGAGCTACTGAAATGGTGCAATATGATTGGCTGACAGCAAATTTGTTGTATGTTTTTTATATGTGCTATTGCTAACCAGTTTTCTGAAACGGCCAAGAATCCTCTGCCTCTCTCAAACCTGGGCCCCGTTGCTGGCAAGATACTGTTATATGAACTTGCCATCCAATGGTAACTACCATGGCAACAATGCTAATCAGCCAATCAGAATCAAGGTTTCAGGGAAGTTACCATTGGATGGCAAAGTTATGCAACTGGCCCCTGGTGAGGTAACAGAGCCATCACTGCTAAGAATTGAAAAAGTGCTCACCAGCTTGCGTTTAATTAAACTAGGCCTGTATCAGGAGATTTTCAGATAATTCATGATTTTCCAGAAATGGGCATATTTTTTATGGTGATCATGATTTGACAAATTGAAGCATTATAATCATAAGGCCATTGTACTGATTATTTTTTGTAGAGAATCCATGAAGATAAAAGAATTATTGATGTTTGTTATTTCCAAAGAAGTCATCACTGGCTATTATGTTTTAAACATGACATGAAATAAACTTGATGCTGTTCTGCCGAGTTCCTATGGGAGTTACCATACACAGAAACAGAATACATGTAAACAGAAATATATAGAATACCGGTATGTATGTCAAAACTCAGGGGTTAAGATATACATTCCTAATGCTGTTTTAAGTAAACAGCTTCCAGTGTACTTGTTTATGACACATAATCAGTAATGCACTTTTATCTATGTCTTTGGAATACACATACTTGATATAAAATATTGCCATTTTATTTATGATATTTGATTACGCCATGTGATTGTCATATAGGGGAATGTTGGGTTATTCCACTCACCAAATTTGATCATATTTTGATTTGTTTACACAAGGGAAATAAATAGCTACAGTATGTATGCCATAGTACTGGTTGTTTCTTACAAATCCCTCAGTTTATGCCTCCGCCCACTTTAGGCTTTGTCTATTGGGGTCGTCTGACTGTCTATTTTCATTCAAGATCGTGTTATGTTCTCAGATTTTATCCAAGTATAGGAGTAAAGATGATTTTAATCTGGTTTTGGGGCCTTAATGTCAAGTGTTGGTGAGGTCACCTGAAAATATCACTTTTCTCATAAATAAAGAAGCGATTAAACAACCAAGTGGCTCATGTCAATATTTGACAATTTTAGAAGTTAGGTGTAAAAATTGTGCTAGTTTTTTTACAAGTTTTTAATTTTGTTTTTTAATGACACACCACCTCAATAAGTGGTCAACATAGAGTGATTATCATTGTGAATGAAGGAGGCATAAATACGTCCTATGCAAAAAAAAATGCTAGCATTATAATCTTTGCACAACGTTACATTGAAAAAAAATTCAGGCACACAAAAATTCATGAAATATTATATCGGTTGTATTCTGTGTAACAATACACAAGAAATATTCCTTATATAATATTTTACTTACTTTGATCAGATCATGTTTACATCTTAGAGTTCAATGTTCAAAGATCGTTTGCTCACAAATAGTTTATTCTCTCATGACATGAACTGTAAGCAAGTTGACATACATTTTTTTTGAAGAAATGCTGCTAATTGTCAATGTCCTCTCTTTAATAACGGTATCATAATGAGAACAACAAAGACATGAAGTACCTTTTAATGGGATAGTAAGATTGTTCAGTGACATTTGCTCTGCTCGGAATTCCACACACTAATCGAATGACGAACTTTAACCCTTGATTTAACACTGTACCCTATCCTAACCCTTACCCTTGACCTAAATTAAAACCCTATTGCAACCCTAAGCCTAAACCCTTCATCTTTTTTAAAATAAAGATGAGAGCAATTGTCGCAGGAGCAAATGTCATGTTTAACTGGAAAATATGCTGTTGTATTTTAATTTGTCAAGTTGCCTTTTTAACCTTGTCCTCTTGACTTATCAATTTTTGTAAGTCAACATGACAGCATAATCTTGTCCAATCCAGGGGCCTGTTTCACAAATGGTCAACAATTGTTTGTACGGTAACCATGGAGATATCAATTTGCCTCTATACTGTAACTTTGCCATTATGCACAAAATTTACCCACTTTGTGCTGCACTCAACCCATGTGAGGCAAATGGGTACCCGGTAGGATTTATTTCTTGAATGCTTTAGCGCCTATATGGTGGCTCAGCTCAGCTATATACAGCCGGGGTAATAATATGATACCAAGTATCAATCGCAGTAGAATACATGTATATGCAATTATAGTAGCTTCGCTATATAAATGGACCATATTATTATTAGGGCAATTCCATAAAATAATCAACCTTTTTTTACGTCAGACCCCCATTTTTCTCAAGTTTTACTTCACTTCATAAATTGACCAAGTCATGGTCATTTGATAGCATTATAGACTATCGAAAGAATAAGAAATCAGAGACAGAAAATTTCATGAAGGTCCCACATATAGGGGGTCGGACGTACATAGTTTATGGAACTGTCCATTATTATTATAACTTGCATAGTAACACGGCTCAGCAGCCAATCACAACCAAGGTTACCACGGTAGTTGCCATAAAAGTAAAGTTTAGTTGTAACTCTTTGATGAAACGGGCCCAGCTCTAAAAAGTTTACATGACATCCTGGTGACTTTTCAAGATACTTTATGTTGCCATATCAACTTACAATGTTCCTATGCCGACATGATAAGGCTGTATAGTATCCGAGACATGGTAAAATACCATTCCATCTTGCCAGGTAGAATCAAATTTGAAAGATACAAATACATTTCATCTGCGCAAGTAGGAATGGTGTAGAAAAACAAGGTTGGCAGAAAACATTTTAACATTGTAACATTTAATAAAATAGATTCTGTTGTTGAATTGTGCCTTACACTGTATTCATGCGGAATTGTTTATATATTCATTGTTCCCAAAGTAATGAAGTACAACATTGCCTTGTGTTTGTGTTTCTTGCAACGGGTTAAATTCACAGCCATTTAAATCTATGAAAAATAATCTTATTAACGTATCTTGTATTTTTGTGCCTCATAGAATGTGATGCGGAACTAGGAGTAGCAGCGTCAGTCGAGTCTATGCCACATGGTGAGATCTACATGTGTGTTATCAAACTAATATTTTTACAATACTTGACTCGATAGTCTCGTTTTGTTGTTGAACAAATAATATTAATGATGATGACGATGACAGTGATGGTAATGATAATGATGGTGTGCAGAAACTACATTTTCATTCTTAACTTCAAAATACAACATATTTAATGGTTTAGTAGTTTAACTGCATTTCTCATTCAAACTTATTGAATACAATAAAGTCTTGTTAGCATTGCACTAAATTTTGACACATTCATCAACGGCGTGTGTGTGTTTATATTTCTGTGTGTGTGAAGTCAGTTAAGTTAGCCTTCCTTAGTGTTCCAATTCACATCAAACATAAACATGAAAATAATTCAAATCCGCAATCATATCCATTACAGGGTAGGGGGTGAGTTCAAGCTTTAAAAATCAAGTAACTTTATTTTGGTGCTTTTCCTTTTTTTTATCTCAGCTCATGGAGGAATGGCACCAACTTCATGTTTAGTGAGTGAGATCCAGACTTTGGAAAACTTCAATAAAAATCAGGTAAACTTTTACTCTTTTTCTTTCTTTGTAAATTGTAGAATAATTGTTGCTTGTTTGTATCTTTGTTATATAAGGGAATGTGCAAGGCTTTTGCCTATTATCTTTGTAATAAATAATATTTTTGTAAACGTTTTATTAAATCCTATCTGGCTGCTGGCATATACTGCATATTATATTCACATTTAGAGTGTACGATGGCACTATTCGTTGCCGTAATGGAAAAGTTGCAATGGTTGTAACTCTTTATAATGCATTGGGCACCAGGGATCCGTTTCATAAAATAATTTGCAATAACATTTCAAAAGCTACTGAAATCCGTCAATATGATTGGCTGATAGTAAATTTGTTATAGAAACAGTTGATTTGTCTAAAACAAGACTTACCAGGGATAAATTCTGAATGCCGAAAATATCTATCAGGTCAGGGAATAATTTTGTTTTACAAATTTTGAATAGCATTTTGGTCATAAGAGAGAAGCTCTCAACTGAGAAATGTACACTCCTATGTAAAAATATGCTATACAAAATGCATGGCAGTCTTTCAAAAATGTGGAGCAAATTGTGATACGATACCAGGAAAATTATTCCCTGCAGATATTATAAGGCCTGAACAAGTTCTCGTAATTAAACTAGCACTTTATTGATCGAGGCGGTCTGAAAACACCCCTCCCCCGATATTTAGTCTTTCTACCTCGTTAATGCACAAATATCCGTCTACTGAAATATCAAGAAAAGGGTACCGTGCAAACCTGTGTAAATATTAAACTGATTAAATAGATGCAAAGGCTAATCTGGTCAAGGTTGGCCATTGAATGGGCAAACAATGTACTCATGTACTCGAGGCTATCATGAATGAACATTCTTTTTCAGCATTCGTGATTTGCGTTGTTTGGTTTGGTGAAGATTAAGATCATGAGATAAATGTCATGGGTGTTGTGTTTGTCTATAGAACAATTCAACTACGGTTCAGCCCTGTTTCATAAAGCTTGGGTACACCGACAAATTTCTGCTACAAATTTTATATTGACCAGTGAATTCAGTAGCTTATAGCATTAGATTTATAACATGTTGATAACAACTACTATTCATTTGCTTTATAACAGTTGTAGTATATTAAATGTGTTGATAAGGAATAAAGAGGGTCTGGGAGGAAATTATGGTACCCAAAATGACATTGATGCAAGTATTTCTCAAGGAACGCAACCCTAAAGGAAAATCGTCACATTTATCTTATTTAGGGCCCCATGGACTTATATGTTTGCTTTATATCTATCATTAGTGGGGGAAAGATTGGATCAGAATGTCTATATTAAAATGAAACTTTTAGGTGCATGTGATTATACAGTGATTTTACAAATCTCAGTATATTCAATCGACAGCTCACATATGCACTTGCAAATCTACAATATATTCATAGTTACATTATATCTGTACACACAAGGTTACTTGGGCATTTGTTCCTGGTATGCAAATACAGACTTATTATTATATACAGAATGTGCATATTATTGTGCGGCTTTGTGCCACTGTACAGTGCGCTCATTGTGTGTGATGTCGTACACCTTAAATAATAATAATGATAATAATATACAACACATGTTTGGCACTTAATACAATGTTTCTATGCGCTGCGTACTTTTACCGTGGCTATAGCATGGCTACTCTGATCAGATGCTCGAGCATACATGTATATTCAAGGGATTTCTTTGTACCGGTAGGCGGGTACCCTTTAACTTCACCTGGATGAAGAGTGGCAAATGTAGATAAATGTTTTGACAAAGGTTGTCAGTGCTGCAGTTAGATTCGAACCCATAAATAGTAGGTACCATTCACACAGATCATGATATCAGGGCTCCATTTTAGCAAGAGTTGTGATTGATATGATCAGTCACATCTATGGATGGCCAGCAGCGTCAACCTTTAAAACACATCTCTGTTCAAAATATTTTCTAGATATGATGTATATTCATACATTTATCGTTCCCCTTAAGATTCAATGTGATTCTCTTTGTTTACTAAAGGAGATTGCACAACTTTCCTATAAAAAATTATGGTAAGGATGGATTTCCATACAGTTGAGATTGATTGGATCACCGTAACTCTTTGTAAGACGGGCCCAGCTAGGTTTCCATTTTACCAAGAGTTGAGATTGATCTGATCAATCACAATTATGGAAAGCTTGCAACTCCTTTACATCTCTTCAAAGTCTCTCTAGATACAATGTATACTAGTACATGTACATGCAATCATTGAATGACAAATTGGTGCGCACTCATCTTTTTTTCTAAAGGGAAGTTGTGTACATTTTCTATATAAAGAACAATGATATTAATTGGTGGCTTTCCATACTTGAGACTGCTTGGATCAGTCACAACTATTTGTATCAAAGATATGGCCCATACGTTACCCTACTATATAAAGTCACTCACTTGCATTTATAGGCAAACCCCCAGAAAGGATAGTATAAGTCACACGATAAATGATTTAATTTTTTTTAATAATTATGATTATTTCATTGCAGTACACTGGGACATGGTATGTGATATCACACCTTCAAGGTAGCATCTATCCGTACCACAGGATCTCACATTATACCCTTGATGAAGAGAACTCGTTCAGAATGCTCACCCACAGAATAACAAGGTGAGATCATGCCAAGATAGTTTTGATAATGATAATTCAATTGAATCAATTCAATTTTAATATACGATGAACTTTTGTTTACTTTGTATAGTAGCAAATAACAGAGAAACACATTCATAAGAAACCACACGTATGTATCAATCATTCAAGATAGTACTTCCAAGAAAATCCTTATCTAGTTTTGTAAGTAAACAGGGAAAATTACACGAGGGCTGGGGCAATTTAGCGTCTGACATGCTCAAAGCCCTGGAAACTATAAAAAGCATAAATCCCCACTCATCGCAGTGTTAAAGCTTATCCAATGTTCCATATTTAGGGAGTAAGTTTAAAAAGTAGTAGCCCCCCCCCCCAAAAAAAAAAAAAGCAAAATAAAATAATGATAATAATTTTTTACTTGTAAATAATGAACCCAAATCAATAATTATT
Organism: Lytechinus pictus; assembly: GCF_037042905.1. NCBI lineage: Eukaryota > Metazoa > Echinodermata > Echinoidea > Temnopleuroida > Toxopneustidae > Lytechinus > Lytechinus pictus. Next base: position 13,491,803 of record NC_087259.1, on the reverse strand, counting down.
TGCTACCAGTTGCACCTGAACACTGTAAGCATATGATGAGTGGGGCAAGGTACTGTGTGTTAGCAATCACTTGCCCCTCCAATAAGTTGTTTTATCTGGGAAGCATTTCATGAAATGACTTGTCAGATGATGTCAGATGCTTTTATCTGACAAAGCCTGTTGTATTCGACAGTTATGTATAGAAACATTCAGACACCTTTTTCTCAGTGACTCAAAATCAAGGAAAGTTGTCTGATCTAACATCTCTTCAGAGGAAAATATGGTTGATGAAATACCCTCCAGAGCATTCCTGGGGCCCATAACACAAAGATTAGCAATGATCGTAGAACATATTTCTGCGATTGATTCCATTGACTACAATGTACAATCAATCATAAAAATCAAGCGTACGATTAATCGCTAACCTTTGTGTTGCGGGACCCTGGAGTGCACCACCTGCTGTTACTCAAGTTCATGTTAATTTTCATTTCTCAGTGCTGGAGAATGTTCTGCTGCCTGGAAGTTTCAAGGTCAAGCCTACAATCCCGATACATCGGATGTTACTTCTAAGATGGTCCTCAAGCCATTTGGCATGCCCGTTTATGGTGGTATGTATTTTTTTTAAACCAAATTTAGGTCTCTTTCCTCCTGCAACAATTGCTCCTCTTGAAAATGCACTCATTAAGGCAGGGATAAACAACCACAGATCTCTGATTTTTCGGGAAATTACTTGATGATATTTTTTTATTTTGACAAAATTGAACCAATTAAACCATGTCTAATTGAAGACTATCCAGGTGGGTACAATGTTATGGCAAGCCATTTGTCGCTATCCTGTTGCTATAACATTTGCATTTTAGTCATACATATTAATGGGAAGATGCCTCGATTTGTTGTCTGAAACTTGTCAGAACATAAATTTCAAATATTGAACATAAATTTGGCATAGAATCAATATTTTAATTGCAATTGAAATGATCTAATTTTTTGTTCCCATTTGAAGAGGACTACTGGGTAATCTACACGGACTACACAGACCACGCCCTGATCTACAGCTGCCGGGAGACCAACGAGGATGGGACGTGCTCGGAGGACGCCTCTCACGCCTGGATGATGAGCCGTAACCCGACCTTGACCCCTGCCGCAAGGTCACACATGGAGATGCTGCTGACGGAGATGTGTGTAGATGTTAGCCGTCTTATTGACACTCCTCATGGTGAGTGAAGTTGCATATTACGACCCTTTAGTAAGGTGAACTGACCAACACAGTATCTGACAGTGCATCAAAAATAGCGAGTCTTGAAATAATAATACAGGATTTATATAGCGCATGTATCTACCTTGTTAAGTGCTCAAGGCGCTCCTATATTACCCCGGCCAAGCTAGTTTACTGATTCTGGTGCTCACAGCTTTTTGAGGAATCGCTTCCTGCCGGTACCCATTTACTTCACCTGGGTTGAGTGCAGCACAATGTGGATAAATTTCTTGCTGAAGGAAACCGTGCCCTGGCTGGGAATCGAACCCACGTCCCTCAAATTGAAATTGAGATAAAGATTAATGATACAGTCCATAACTGTACTAGTCTGTCAAATTGTATAGAGAAGCTGAAAACCGAAACTGCTTTGAGAGGAAGGGGACTTGTTTTGCCACTTAAATAAATAAATTGAAAATGGAATCTGACGTTTGAGGTTCTTCCAAGCATTAAGTGTGCATGCAGGTGAAATCTGTTTAAAGGAGAAATATATTGAAAATCGTAAAAATGGGGAATCATTTATCAAATCAAAGGAGAAAATAAGGAGAACACGATGGTGTACATCATTTATCATGGAGACCGATGGAACTCAGTTAATTGATAGTTTAAAGTTCTCTCTCTGAATGCTTCAAACACGCAGAATTACGTCCGCGAAATTGGGGATTTTTTATGACGTCACTTTCTGTACGAGAGGCGTGATTGGCTCTCCACGTGAAGCTCCACTTGCATGCAAAACCTGTTGCGAGGGTACGTTTTCTCCACATTTTCTACCAACTCATGCAGCTGCTAAGTGCTAGCTACACCGCGCAGGCCAAATTGAATTCACGAAAATGAATTACCACACTGTCCAGACAAAGTCTCTTACTTCTGTGACTATGAAAAAGGAAAATAATGATAAAACTGTACTACCAAATAAGTGAATGTAATCCGAACCTGAAGGCAAATCAACGCAACGAATAGCAGCAGACGATATGCACCGACGATAAACTTCATGTGGCTGGGATAGATTGTCACTCGTTCTGTTAGATGTAATTTTTATCTCCTTAATTTGACAAAATTACGATTGGTAGCGAATCGGCATGTGATCGTGTTGCAAGTTGAATTGTCCGACTCATCATCATCGGCGTAATTCCCCCAATTTACCTCCAACTACGTCACTTTGTTGTTCATTTCATCATCATTCTCTTCATCTTCAAAATCGTCAATTTGAAAATCCAAATCTAGATAAAATTCTGGGTTTTCTTTCATTTCGTGATCGAAGTATTCAGTGACAGTGTGGAGATAACGTACCCTCGCAATAGGTTTTGCATGCAAGTGGAGCTTCACGTGGGAGAGCCAATCACGCCTCTCGTACAGAAAGTGACGTCATCAAATTCAAGTCAATTCAGAGACCGATGCGAGGCATATTTCGGAGAGGCATTTTAGCGTTTTTTAATCTGCGATTTTCACCTTATGTATTATTTTCATTATTTTTGAATGACCCACTGATAATCCCCACATCATTACCTTTCCATTGACATATAATAAGACCATATTCATAATCAATATATTTCTCCTTTAACAGTCAGTAGTCTGCTGAAAAAAATCTTATAGAAAAAAGCTTGTATCTCATTTTAGGCCCAGTGTCACTGCTTCATATTTGACATGGTAAATAAAAGAAAAGTTTGTAAACTTTCCAAGAAGTCTATTTAAAAATTATTCATTATGTAATCCCAAAGACCTAATTAACCTAATCTCAATCAAATTTACCTAGCACATTATGGTGGACTTTGAGCTCGGTGCTCACAGATGATGCCTTTAATGTACTGAATGTTTTTTGTCTTTTCCTTTTTGTTAACCTCAGAATGCGATGAACTTCTTGGACCCGACACCCTCATTGATCAAGGTTTGATTTTCATGTTTTATTTGTTATCATGGTAAAGATGAGTAACAAATGTAATTTATGAATATTTTAATTAACTGGAATGAGTAAATAATATGATGCCCTCCGAGTTGCTTTGGTTGTATGATTTGCACCACCAAGTCTGCATCTCCAAATCGACTTCATTCAAATTATCCTAGAAGGGGTCATCAAATTAGCTTCAATTTTGTCACAATTAAAGAAATCCGAAAAGTAAGAATTTAAACTATCAAAATGGGCATTTGGGTTTGTCTGGTATATCCATTTTTTATAGTCCATAGAAAGACTTAGGAGGTGTTGCAAGAAAATATTTGCAATCAATCGCAAATATTCTGTTGCAATTTTACAATTGATTGATCACTTTTAACTATAGCAAATCGGATTACACTCATTTTTTCATGGAGCAGATTAGCAATCAATCGCAAATTTCAATTAATTGCACGGCATATGCTTGATTTTGGGAACGAAAATAGACTTGCAATTGATCGCAAGTTTCTTGCAACGCCCCATTAGACTCTTTCAGGAAATGCTAAAAACTGAAAGTCAGCCATTCTGACTAAAACAACTTTGAATGTCCTCCTACTGAACATCAATACAGTGTGACATTTTAAAAATAGTTTGCCATGCCTGGTCACATAATATATGGAAGTATGATTTTCCGTTACAATCAATCGATAAAAAAGAATATTTTAATGTTTAAATCATTCTGTTTATTTTCGTTGATAGGCCCCGCCAATGAATGTGTGGTGCACAGCTTTGAGACTATGCCAAACTTTGACAAGGATCGAGTAAGTTTCTGTTCTTTTATACCCTAATAAATGGTTAAGGGTGGAGCGAGCCGACCAAGCACCGTGTGTAGTCTCTCTTCTTAAAACCTTCTGAGATAACTAATAGTAATACAGGGGATAAATTTAGCCTTTAATTTTATTTGCTAGGAAGAGTACCTATTTCATTACTTCGTAAAATAATAAGTATGAATACCCTGGTAAGATATGAGTAGTTCAGGGTATGAGGTGGGGCTAATATCATTGTTATTTTTCAATATTTGGTATGTTAAAAAAGCCCATTATGTTAAAATGGTATATTTAAGTTTAGGCTACTTATCTCCATCCACTCTTCTTTCTTTTGTATACATGTCTCTCTGTTTCCCCTCTCTATAATTATCATACATTGATATACATTTTTTTTACTATCTGTATATTGAAATTTTACTCTGTAAAAATTCATGTAATTCAGCCTTTGGCTGTAAAGGGAATTTTGTTATAATCTATCTACATGTATCTATCTATCTGTCTGTCTGTCTATCTATCTTTCTATCTAATAAGGCTGCTTTAGATGCTTTAGATATTAACTTTGTATAACTCCTAAAAATATCCCAACAGTGTCAAGCAAGTCATGTCAGTTGGCCCAGTTCGCAATTAAAGACTCGATTGCTCAATGTTTTCTGTAAAAAATGGATGTATATATGTTTTCTTTTGCAGTACCAAGGAACCTGGTATGTCATCTCCCATCTTGAAGAAAGCGTGTACCCTTACCAGAGAATCTCAAACTACACACTGGAGGTAGATGGCTCCTTTACCATGGCAACAGAACGTATAACATCGTGAGTGAGGATTTTAAAGGGAAGTTCACCCTGACAAAAAGTTTATTGTATAAAATTAAAAAGCAGAAAAAATAACGAAAAATATTGCTGAAGGTTTGAGAAAAATCCATCAAAGAATAAAAAAGTTACTAGAATTTTAATTATTTGATTTGTGACGTCATATGCGAGCAGCTTTCCTACATATCGTATGGTAAAAAATCAATGAAATGTCATTCTCTCAGAAAATTGAAAATGGCTTTTACTGTACCTTCAGTATATCAATAGACAAATCATTTCATACCTGTTCCTATAGAGAAAGCAAATATAAGTCACCATGAACCATTAAAAGATTGAAATTTATACATGTTATATTACATAACATACAGGGCAGCTGCTGGTATATGACGTCACAAATCCAAAACTTGAAATTCTAATAACCTTAATCTTTAATGGATTTTCCTCAAACCTTTCTGCAGGGTGTACTTCCCCTCTAAAAATTGCATTTTAGAATAATTTGTATGAGCATATTTCCAAAGTATAAATGATAGTTTTTAAAGCTGTGAATTTTGTGATATATATTGCTTTGAAATTATGTTTATTATAGTCCCACTAATATGTGAGAAATCAGTGCTGTGGGTTACGGTAGTATGGCCCAATACATGTATGTCATCATTGGACCAATTCATGGTGTATATGTGTATCTTTTTATTTGCTTATTGATAATACTGATTCAGAGATCTCAAATTACTTCAGAAAATACTTTTTTTCACCACAGCATTTTTTTTAATTCTTATTTTCTTTATTTACAAAGATAGGGAACTGAATACATTCAGAACACTATTCTCATGTTAGTATCTACTGGTCCATGGGGAGGGGGGCAGTGAGTAGTGATACGCCTGTATGTATTGCCTTTGAAAGATACTTGATAGTAGATATCAATAGTCTAAGAATTCTTTTTTTTCAAACCAATGCAATATAAAATAACTCCAACCGTAATATAGGGCTGCCTGGTATATTCAAGTAGAAACATACATTGATTTTTTTTCATTGGATTGTGTGTAATTGAGAAAGATCTCCCTCTTTCCTCAGTAAATTCTCTCTGGAAGGTGATTATTAAATTTGGCAGCTTTAGTAATATGATTTCAATTCCTTCAGACAAGGCTGAGCATGTGACAGTGCAATGCGTTTTGAAGCAATGGCATCCCAACCTGCCGAGTCAACGTAGTCATCTAAAAAGACCAAAGGCATAGTAGCTCAGTGGTAGCTAGAGTGCCTTGTGAAATTGAGGTCAGCGGTTCAAACTCTGTTCAAAGCATACCGAAGGCTCTATATCAATAGGAATTTCTGTTTTTATCGCTTGGTGCTCAGCATTTGGATAAGAGAAGAATAATAACAACATGGTGTAATGCAGAGCTTGCGGGTAGAGCAGTTTCATAACTGAAGTGCCTACGCTGGGTAAATAATCATTATCATTCAAGAAAGTTTTGTTTTTGTACTTCCCTTAGACAAGGAGCATGTGACAGTGCAATGCGGTTTGAAGCAATGGCTTCCCAGCCTGCCGAATCAACATCATCATCTAAACTGACTCTGAGACCAAGAGGCATGGACGTAGAAGGAGGTAGGGTGTCGGAAAATCTTTCTTTATCTAAAAAGTAGTCACTAGGGTTGATCGTTGAAACTGCACACTTATTTAGTTTGAACCGTACACGCTGATAAAAGAAAAGTGAAGAAAATAGAATGACGTAAGCTGTGCAAATGATAACCATGTCTGATGGGAAGCTAGGATATTAGGATGAGGTCATAAGCTTGTAAATTGTTAGACATCTATGGGGGTGTTGCAAGAAAATATTTGCGATCAATTGCAAATATTATGTTCCTATTTTACAACTGATAGATCAACGTTAGAAAATAAGATAAATTTTCTTGTTTCAAGGAGCAGATTAGCAATCAATCACTTATTTGCAATTAACTTCAAGACGTATGATTGATTTAGGGACCAAATATAGACTTGCGATTGATCGCAAGTTTCTTGCAACACCCCAATATGGCTGAGGTCTGTTCCTCTTGGAAGTACCGTTATGTTATTGTTGCAGTTGCTGTATGATCTTGTTGTTATCGTCATCATAATCACCAGCGGCATCATAATTTTATAATAATAATAATAATAATTAACATCATTTATATAGCGCTTATCACAAAGAATGTCTCTAAGCGCTCAAGGAAAATACATAGGAAGACAAGAAATTTCAGCTAAAATCAAATTATACATGTTAACAGTTGAAAGTAAGACAGTTGAAGCCGCATATGCTAAGGACGATCTATTTAACGAAAAGATGAGTTTTTAACATAGATTTGAATTTGTCAGTTGAGTCTGCTTGTTTTATGCTCTGAGGAAGGTTGTTCCAAAGTTGAGGGGATGCTGAACAAAAAGATCCGGAACCATAAGACTGGGTGTTGATAGCAGGAACTTTTAAGAGTGATTTTTTGCATGAGCGTAATTTGCGGGAGGGTGAGTATTCTGATATTAATTGTTGAAGATAGACTGGAGCTGATTTTATCAAAAATTGGAAAGTAAGCAAGAGGATCTTAAAATCAATTCATTCACGAACCCTTAGCATATGAAGCTCCCTTAGCAGTGGAGTGACAGACTCGCGTGAACGACGTTTAGCAATAAGCCTAGCTGCTGAATTTTGTATTCTCTGCAGTTTGATAATCTGTGTATCAGGTAGACCATACAGAAGACTGTTGCAAAAGTCAATGCGAGACATGACCAGTGCCTGAACAAGCCTCTGGGTGGTCTTTTTTGTAAGAAATTGACGGATGCTACCGATTTTATGCAATGCAAACGAGGCAGATCTGCATACGTTGTTCACATGGGTCTTTAGAGACATATTATTATCAAACATGACCCCTAGGTTTCTAGCAGCCGCAGAGCATTCTATATCAGTACCATCAAAAGAAATATCGCCAATCAGACTACAAGTCCTATGCCTACTCACAAAGTGTAAACATTCTGTTTTACGTTCATTTAACTTTAATCCATTCTGTATGGACCAATTCTTAATGTCTGTAAAACATGCACTGAGTCTTTGTAGCGCCACATTATGGTCCTCCTTCTTCAACACTAGGTAAATTTGAGTGTCATCTGCATAAGTCATACATGATATTCCATGGTGTTTGATGACATCCTCTAATGGAGATGAGAAGAGTGTAAATGCTATCGGACCGATGACGGACCCTTGAGGTACTCCGAAGTTAGAGAAGCTGACAATCGATTCAGAGCCATTAACAAAAACAGACTGGGTTCTATTAGCGAGGTAAGAACGAAACCATTCCAGAGCTGAGTTGTCAAGTCCAAATCTTTCATGTAAACGACTAAGAAGGGCATCATGACTCACCGTGTCAAAGGCTGCAGAATAGTCCAACAGCAACAGAATCGCTTCATCGCCTTTATCGAGGGAAAGAAGGATATTGTTCGAAACTCTAAGCAAGGCAGTTTCACAACTATGATGCGGTCGGTATCCTGACTGCTTCTCAGAATATAGATTATGCTCAGACAAATACTCCTGGAGTTGTTTTAACACAAGTCTCTCTACAGTCTTTCCCAGGAACTGAAGATTGGAGACAGTCTGTAGCTCTTTAGATCATCAGAACTCAGTTTTGTGGACTTCAAGAGTGGAGTTACATGAGCATGCTTGAGTGAATCAGAAAAATGACCATTGATGAGGGAAGCATTCACAATAGCTGTTATAACAGGAGTTAACTCATTAATGCAGTTCTTAAGTAGCCAAGTAGGTATTGGGTCGAGTCGAGTGGAAGTTGAACGAGATTCTTTGATAACTCTGTGAACTTGGCCCTGTGTTTCAGGAGAAAAAGCATTAAACCGATGATGGGTGCTTCGAAAATTGACGTGGTCGAGATTGCTTGATGGTAGACTCTCAAGGGACCGTACAAGGACATCAATCTTCGCGCTGAAGAAATTTGAAAAACGATCAGCAAGAGATCGATGTGGGTCATCATCTGATGGTAGGACGTTCCTTGCTGAGGTAGAAGACAAACGATCAACTCTTTGAAAAAGCTGATGAGCATCACAGTCGTCAAGGTGTTCAGAGTAATACTCTGTTTTAGCCTCGGCAAGTTGGTTGCTATAGAGACGACATTCATCCTTCAGGATCTGGCGGTCGATTTCTGCTTTGGAGTGACGATATCTTCTCTCTAGTCGTCTAACCCTCTGCTTACTTTTCCGAAGATCGTCAGTGAACCAACGTGAGTGAGGCCTTGCAGTTACACATCTAGTAATCAGAGGAGCATGCTTATCAAGTAGAGCTTGTAGTACCATGTTATACTGAACAACCTGCTGTTCAAGGTCATAAGCAGGTGATCTGTAAAGTTCAGATTCTAGAATGTCCTCACGGAAAGCTTGGATGTCAATGTCTTTCAGTTTGCGAAAGCTGATCTCAATTTTGATTGAATCCGGCTTCTTGACGTTAAGTTGGCAGCTGACAGATGAGTGGTCAGAAGGAAGAAAGTTTGATGATGACACATTAGAAATTACATCATCAGATGCTCTTGTAAGAATCAAGTCCAAAGTATGACCCTTCCGATGGGTAGGAAAGTCAATGTGCTGGATCAAGTTGGCAGATGAAATCAGGTCCAGAAACAAAACTGCCTCTTGATCTCTATCATCGTTGACATGAAAATTAAAGTCGCCGCAGATCACAAGATGGTTGGGTTCAGAAGCCAGTCCTTCAAGAAAGGTAGCAAATTCATCAAGAAAGATGGAAGATGTTGATCGTCGATCTATAGTTCTCTGTGGTCTGTAGATCACCACCAGGCGAAGAGGCTTTTGATGTTCAGCTGAAATGAGAACATTGAGATATTCAAACGCTTCAAGAGTGCCAAAGTCTTTTCCAAGAATGGTGAAATTTCGATGAAGGCATACACCGACACCACCACCCGATCTCTTTATTCTTGGTGAGCTAATGAACTGGTGAGATGGGAGGTCGTTGGAGAAATCAGATAAGACCCAGCCGTCACGTTCATCACCTGTCAGCCATGTTTCAGTAAGTGCCAGGATATCCACATGTTGTGACATTACTAAGTCAGTCACCATGTGCATTTTCTTCTTAAGAGATCTCGCATTCCAAAGCACCATATGACAATGTCCAGAGCCCAGAGATGGAACAGAATGATCTTGGGAGGAATTGGAAGCCTTGTTGAAGGTTTCAGCATGCCTTCGTATGCGTCTGCCTCCTTTGTAGCCCCTGTGCCTAGGGCGTCTACTCGAGATCCCAAGTGTTGTGATTGCTTTCCAAGTACATGGGTCAATTCGATGCATGCAGCGTAGATCCAACAGTTCAGCTCTACTATACACAACTCTGCGGGTGGTATTACTATTATGTATTACACTCCGTGTAGAAGATGAAGAAGAAACTCCATTATCCTCAGCATTTTCACCAGGGCCAGGATTGGGATGTACATCACCAGCTTTTGTCAACTCAGTGCAAAATGTGCAGGTTGAATTGCTGTAGTATAAAATCCTCTTCCCTGTATCAATGTTATGATTTCTTCGTCATTTCAGAGGATTACTGGATAGTATACACAGACTACACCCACTACGCCCTCGTCTACAGCTGCGGAACCAAGAACCTTGACGGAACCTGCCAGGAGGATGCTGCAAAGGTATGGCTTCTCAGCCGTCATCCCAAGATGTCTGACTTTGCCCGTAGCTATCTGGTGTCCAGGATGCGAGACCTCTGCATGGATCCCCGGAACCTTGTGGATACCCCATCAGGTACAGGAGAATTCAACTTTTTTTTAATTCATTTGGGCAATTCACACTCTTAAATACCAGATAAGGGATTTGAACTGGATATGGGAGAATAAAACGTAATACATGTACACGCACCTACCTATGAATGATTCAATGCGGGTCTTGTCATATCAACAGCTGTGTATGGGACCTACTGTATATGATTATGAGGCAAAGTAAAATGACAGAAGTGCATATCTGTCCATGTTCTTACAATGCTTTGGGGTGTGTAAATGTCAGAATGCAAGTTGGTTAGAAGAAAATATTGATGTTGATGTATGTTAATTACATTTGGAATTATATGTAATTCATGCGACTTTTTGTAGTAGTTATCATTGAGTTTTGATTCCCCCTTTCTCCTCATAATTATTGTTAAAAAAAAAAACCAAAGAAACAAACAATACTTGCGTCCGGATAATATAGAGGTCCGGATAAGGGGAGGCCGGATAAGAGGGGGGTTGGACTGTAGTCGATAATTCATCTTCTATTGTCCCTATTACATTAACGCTATTTCTTTTGTTCTTATATTTTCCTCAGAATGTGATGAAGCTTTAGGAGTCGCAAGAGCAGGTAATTACATTTTTTTATCACAATCATTGATTCATCTGTTTCTGTAATCAGTGAGTTAGTTTTTTTTTTTGGGGGGGTGTTTCATAAAGATTTTAGTTGTCTAAAAATTGCACTTAAATTCCCATTTGCTTTGCGTGGTCAGGCCATGCTTGAGAGGGCACGCACCACTGTTTAATCAATAGGGGTTATGCGTTAGATATACCTTGTGCACGTTGTCATTTAAGCATGACTTTAGGGCCCGTATTCTAAAGTCAGGTTTAACTTAGACCATGGTCTAACTCTGTGTCAAAATTATGGGAAGCCAAAAGCGTCAAAATTTTTATTAAGTTCTATGTTTCTTATGTTCACTGTGCTCTTTCCTGATTCATCGATGGTGAAGACAATCATCTCTTTAAACTTCCTAGACAATTATGGATGATTTGAGAGCAAAATGAGCTGAAATATGATATTTCTACTGTTAGTGAGTTATGTAACAATTGGCTATCTATACTTAAACCACAGCTTTAAACCTGAGTTTAAGTTAAAACTGACTTCAGAATATGGACCTAAGTCACACACTTTGTGAAACATCCTATAGGTCTACTAATTGGCCAGAACATGAATGCCTCTACTAGTGTACTTTATCTTTCAAGAACACTTTGTAAATACATGAAGCATGTTCTAGGAGATGAATTTTGAATTCTTAGCTTTTCATACTTCACATTGAATACAGGCCTGCCAACTAATCCTTTTTTTGGAAACTTTTAGTATACATTATATCATATAGGGAAAGAAAATTTCTTTTTTTTTGTCTAGATATTACATGTATGTCCAGTTATCTATGGGAAATATGCTGTGACTCCTATTTTTTTAATGAATCACTCCTATTTTGTATGTTTATAGGTTGGTATGCCTGCATTGAATAAAATCAAATACACTATTGATAAGATAGATTCATGTATGTACCCTTTACTTTTTGTTTCTTACAGACAGGTGTTCAGTCGAGAAGTTTTCAGTAATGAGGGAATTTGACATGTCTAGAGTAAGTCAATGCACTGCTGTATATCCTCATTGAAACATACATCTTAAAATTTGATCTGGAACTTCTACACTGCTTTCTTATAAAAATGATTATGATTTTATATTCTGTTAAGTTCAAGAAGGGCTTAAGGCTTTGTTTCTAAGTGCTGCCTCTACTACTATTTCTTCTACTACTATTGCTTCTACTCCTACTACTACTACTACAAATCCTACTACTGCTACTACTACAACTACTTCTACTCCTACTATTACTACTACTACTACTAGTACTACTACTACTACTACTAATACTACTACTACTACTACTACTACTACCACCACTACTACTACTACTACTACCACTGCTACTACTACTACTCCTCCTCCTCCTAGTATTACTACCACTATGTCTACTTCTACTACTACTACTACTACTCCTCCTCCTAGTATTACTACCACTATGTCTACTTCTACTACTACTACTACTACTCCTCCTCCTAGTATTACTACCACTATGTCTACTTCTACTACTACTACTACTACTACTGCTGCTGCTGCTATGTCTAAACTACTACTACTACTGCCACTACAACTACTACTACTACTACTGCTGCTATGTCTAAACTACTACTACTACTCCTCCTCCTAGTATTACTACCACTATGTCTACTTCTACTACTACCACTACTACTACTACTACTACTACTACTCCCGGGGGGGGGGGCCACTTACATTGACGAGTGGATACCATGCGCGACCAAAAAAACACGTAAAAAGGATGTCTTTTTCAAGATAGGGCACGTTACGTACGTAACGTGATAAGGGTCTCAAAAACACAAAAATATTGAAAAAAGGGTATCTATTTCGCTCGGAAAAATAAACGTGTTTAGGGTTAAATATGCGGGGATGATAAAACAAAGTCAAAATGTTTTATAAAGGATGTCCTTTTTGCCCCAACACTACGTGTTTAGAGTCCGATTTGCGCGAGGTGTGGAAGGTGGGGCCGTACTAAACCAAAATAATGGTGTCTAAAGGTAAAACCGACGGACGCGTGACATAACAAAATACCTCTGTACTTGTTTAGGGGTTCATTTCAGGGAATACTTGCTAAGAGTATCGTTTTGTTTCCAATACTTGTTATGGGGTGCATTTTCAGAATATAGAAAAATACATTGCTGTACTTGTTTAGGGGCTCAGTTCTGGGAATACTTGCCAATAGTATTTGTTTCCAATACTTGTTAAGGGTAGGGTTTCACACGCCAATACTTGTTAAGGGGTGCATTTTCAGAATATGGAAAATACGTGTTTAGGGTGCTTTTCAAGACCCCGTGGTCGCGCATGGTATCCACTCGTCAATGGAAGTGGCCCCCCCCCCGGGCTACTACTACTACTTCTACTACTTCTACTCCTACTACTACTATTGCTACTACTACTACTTCTAGCTACTACTACTACTACTACTATTACTGCTGATTCTTCTTCTACTCCTACTACTGCTACTATACTATTGCTTCTACTTCAGCTAGCAACACTACTGTTTGTACTACTACTACTAATACCACTGTCATTGCTACTAAGACCACTAATCTCTCTACTGCCTTTAAGCTTGATTGATATTTCTGACTTTTTTGTTATATACTTTTAAGTTAAAAACAATTTTTTCCAATACACAATTATTCCAATCCTAGGCTGGTATTATCACATAAATCTCACTAATATACTTGTTTACGTGTCGCAATCAATCAACTGGTTTTTTTCTCTCAAATGTAGATTATTTTAGGTGTATATGTAATCTTCGAATGTAAATCATATTTTAATGAAAACATTGGAGATTAGTCTTCGGACTACAGCATTATATTGTTTTATATCTAATAAACCAAAATTGAATTGAAATGAATTCTCGTGCAATTTATTAAGTGCTTGTATCCACTTTGCAGAGTTCTCAAGGCGCTAGAGTATCTTCTAGTATAAAAGTACAATAATTCTTACCTTAAGATTCATCCAATATTTTTTAAAGCAGCTTAATATATTTTCTGGATCCTGTGAAAAGACCATAATTTGCCATTTAGAATCCATATGCCATTCCTACATTTAAAAAATATTGCTGAAGGTAATGGTCTAATTTATCATGCCTGCAAGAGTGTGCGTCATTTTTCAGGATGATGTAAAATGCTCAGACACCCAAATTATGATTTATAAATTTTGTGATCACTGGCCTTCCATAGTTACGATTGATTTGAATCCATCACACCATTTATAAGGCAGGCTCTGCTTTTCTTCTCATTTCTAATATGGTAAATGCTGGGATATATAAGTTATATTTGTGATCACTGGCCTTCCATAGTTATGATTGATCTGAATCCATAACACCACTTATAAGGCAGGCTCTGCTTTTCTTCTCATTTCTAATATGGTAAATGCTTGGATATACAAATTATGATTGACAAATTATGTGATCACTGGCCTTCCATAGTTTCCATTAGTCTGAATATATTGCTCCATTCATAAGGCAGGCTCTTTTCTTTTTCTCCTTAGTATACTGGAGCATGGTATATGATCAAATCTTTACGAAACGATGTCCACCCTTACCAACGTATCTCACAATATTCTCTTCATCACGATGGCTCCATTCTCATGACATCAGATGGTATTCAATCGGGGTAAGTGATTGTTAATGTATTTCATTTCTATAAATCTGTTTAGAGTTGGATATTTGATGCTTTGATGCTGTCTTATGAATATGCATCCTGTATATTTTGTTTCTCATGTATGGAAGGCCAGAAGCATAGGCCCATATTTTTGAACTGGGGGTTAATTCAAACTCTGGTATAAAGTTGTTTAACTATGGAAAGCCAATTGTGGGAGGTATCTCTAACAGTAAGTTCAATTTGTCAGCTCATGTGACTTTCAGATCATTAATAACCGACTGGGAATAATTACTGACATAGTTCTCTTCATCATTAAAACATGAGGAAAGAGCCAATTAAAGACAGGAAAAATATAATTTTGTAATGTTGCAATGCTCCCTCGCATAATATTAAAAATATTTTTTAGGGGGTCAAGCTGCTTGGGCAGATAAGGATACCCACAATAGGCCATTTCAATTGTATTGAATAAACCAACATAACAAATTTCTCAAACCCCTAGGAGCCCCCCAAAAACTAAGTCTAGAACCGCACCTGTGACAGATGTAATGATAGTACATTGCAATGATTAATGTATGGAATGCTAAAAGAGTGCACTCCTGTCGTGATTGCCTTCTCACTTGAAATGAAACTTGAAAGACTGTACTGAATAGATTCAGACCAAAGAAATTACTCACTATATCCAAAACCTCTTCTTTTTTAAAATCAGACCAGATCAGTGTGACACCAGCTGGCATTTTGAGGCCAAAGGTACGCTTGGAGACCCACAGGCTGCCAAGCTAACACTCAAACCCATCGGTATCCCTGCACCGGGAGGTAAGCTTCTTGATAATGTGTAATTTCATTAAAGCTACATATATGTTTCCATTGCTGAACTGGACGATCAAGATATTTCAGCCTGTTTGGTGTAACTTGGTCTTGTTGTATTGAACAAGCTGAGGTGCTTTGCCGCCAATCTGCTTGAAGATGTTGTTGACGAAGCTGTTCATTATTGCCATGGCTCGAAGTTTGTAAAGTTAAGTTTAACTTCATATGGATCTTCAAAGTGTAATTATGGTCCAGGATAGGCCCCATAGAAACTTGACCAAACCTTGTTTTTTTATATATACAATATTTTTTGATGGTTTCTTGTCAATTCGAGGGTGCTGATTACGAATCTGGATGATGCCACTCGTGTAACCTTGAGCATTTTCCGCAAATTGGCAAAATCCAATATGGCCGCCAAAATATGCAAATTACCCATGAAAATCATAAAATTGTCCGCACATTGGCTATGAAATCGTGTGGCAGGAGTGAAATACTCTCTCAAAAAATAATTTTTGACAAAATATTTATTTTCCTGATATTCAAAATGGCCGCCATAGGCCATTGTATACTCTATTATGTACAATATGAATAGGAAAAACTAATTTTCACAAAAATGAGCACTAAACTGCAAAAAATCGCGATGTATGAACGAAGTCATATATGCAAATCATCATTACTAACGAGATATATCATTTATTATGTTTTATATGGGAACATTGCTGTATATTTTGATATCTAAACTAGCCCACTGACCCAAACAGTATTATGTACAATGGCAATAGCAGGGGCCAAAATAATGACAAAAAGCACTAAAATGCATATTATTAAGATAAAGAGCCATCATGACGAAAGAGCTCCGTTTGATAACACTATACCCCTCTTCTCCAAGTACGAAAACTGCCCCAGGCATGCAATGTAAGTATCAAAACACCTGTTTCTTGACCTCGGTCCGAAGATAACACAACAGCCCGAGCGCGGTCCGGGAAAACATGTCGCCATATTTTATTCACTTACTTTCCTTATTTCGAGGTTGATTTTCTTTGTTCGAAATTGAAAATGGGCTAGCATTGAATTTCTGAATACAATATGCCTTTGAAAACGTGATTAAATATCGAATACAATCATTTAATTCCGAAGGTCCTTCTACAGGCAGAGAAGACTTACGTAATAGCACAGCTGTTGTTATCATTTCGTCCTTGGCTCAACGCTCATAATCTGGCCTGTGGGGATTACCTGGCCAAGCGGGGTTGATCAGGCGGGTGTTTCATAAAGCTGTTCGTAAGTTAAGAGCGACTGGTGATCATGTCTTGCGGTAAATGGTACAATTGGCGATGATCACCAGTCGTTGTTAAAGTCGCTCTTAACTTACGAACAGCTTTATGAAACGACCCCCAGGGCTTGGAAATGATGTTTTAGATTTTCAAACGCAAAATGGGGTGAAATACCGCAGTTTGCAATCCGAACTGCGGTCCGTTCCCAAACGGGGGTAAGACGTAATGATAGGCCCTATAGTTATCATGTACAATGCGAATGGAGAAACTAATTTTCACACGAGTAAGAAACATAAAATGCATGTAATTGTGATCTACGAGTAAAATATTGTCTGACAACATGTTTTATAGCAAGACATATCATTTCTTTTGTCATGCATGAGATACATGTAAATGCTGTGTTACGAAATTCAAAATGGCCCCTATAGGCCCTAACAGTATTATCTACAATGTGAATGGGGACATATAATTTTGTAAGAATTTGGATTTGCTTGACTATGACATCCCTATAATCCTGTTGTATGAGTAAAATGTTATTTGAAAACATATTTTTTTATAAATAATAGCATTTCTTCTGCCATATAGGTGATAAATACTGTATTTTGACATTCAAAATAACCTCTACAAGCCCTAACTAAATTATGTAACATGCGAATAGGGAAACTAATTTTCACAAGAGTGAGAATCATAAAATGCATATAACTGTGATGTACGAGTAAAAATATTGTCTTAAACATGGTTTCTAACTAAATACATCACATAGTGGTCGTGGAGGTAATAAATGCTGTACTTTGAAATTAAAAAATGGCTGCCATAGGTCCTAAAAGTATTGTGTACATTGTAACATGGGACATAGAATTTTGACAGAATTTGGCTTTGCTTGACTCTAAATATTGCATATGATTGTGAATTGTGATGTAATAGGGTGAAATATTGTCTAAAACCATGGTTTCTAACGAGATATACAGGGTATCATAATGTTGTGTAATTATGGTGATAAATGCTGCATTTTTAAATTGAAAATGGCCACCATAGGCCCTTATCGTATAATATACAATTTGAGTGGAGACAAATAATGTTCACAAAAAGGGCATATGGCAGCCATTTTGAATGTTTAAATACAGTATTTATCACCTAAATTACATAAGATATGAAACATTTTGTTATAAATCATGTTTTCAGACAATATTTCACTCATACATCACCATTTGGCCAAGCAAAGTCAAATTCTGTTGAAATGATTTGTTCCCATTCACATTGTGCATAATATCGTAAGGGCCTGTAGCGGCCATTTTGACTTTCCAATAACAGTATTTATCACCTAACTGGCAGAATAAATGATATATCTTAATAGAAATTATGCTTTCAGACAATATTTTACTCATAGATCACTATTACGTGCATTTATGGTGCTCACTCCTGTGAATATTGGTTTCCCACTTTGCATTGTACATAATACAGTTAAAGGACAAGTCCACCCCAACAAAAACTTGATTTGAATAAAAAGAGAAAAATCCAACAAGCATAACACTGAAAATTTCATCAAAATCGGATGTAAAATAAGAAAGTTATGACATTCTAAAGTTTCACTTCATTTCACAAAACAGTTATATGCACATCTCGGTTGGTATGCAAATGAGGGAACTGATGACATCACTCACTCACTATTTCTTTTGTATTTTATTATATGAAATATTTTGATTTTCTCGTCATTGTCATGTGAAATGAAGTTTCATTCCTCCCTGAACACGTGGAATTCCATTATTTGAACATTTTGTGGTTCAGGCAAGGAGGTCCTAATTGTCAATTTCGTAAAAATTGAAATATTGTATAATTCAAACAATAAAAAACAAAAGAAATAGTGAGTGAGTGACATCATCATCTCTCTCATTTGGATGTAACTGACTCGTTCATATAACTATTTTGTGAAAAATAAGCGAAACTTTGAAATGTTATAACTTTCTTATTTTACGTCCGATTTTGATGAAATTTTCAGCACTGTGCTTGTCTGATTATTCTCTATTGATTCTAATCAATATCTTTCTGAGGTGGACTTGACCTTTAATGTCTATGGCGGCCATTTTGAAAGTCAAAATACAGTATTTAACACAAACTTGAAACCTGAATGATATATTTCATTAGATAATACGTTTTTAGACAGTATCCCATTAATTTATCACATACATATGCATTTTAGAGCTCACTCTTGTGATTTCTTTGCTCCTCTTTCTCATTGTGCATAATACTTTTAGGGCCTTTGGCAGCCATTTTGAATATCAAAATACAACATTCATCACATACATGGCATATTAATAATATATTTCATTAACAATTATGTTTTTAGTCAGTATTCAACTCATTTAATCTTAATAATATGTATTTTAGTTATCACTCTTGTGAATTTTTTGGCCCCCATTGCCATTGTACGCAATACTGTTTGGGCCAGTGGCGGCTATTTTAGATATCAAAATACAGCAATGTTCCCATATGAGATAATAAATTATATATTTTTTGCAGTTTGTGCTCATTTTTGTGAAAATTAGTTTTCCCTATTCATATTGTACACAATAGAGTATACAATATCAGGAAAATAAATATTTTGTCAAAAATTATTTTTTGAGAGAGTATTTCACTCCTGCCACACGATTTCATAGCCAATGTGCGGACAATTTTATGATTTTCATGGGTAATTTGCATATTTTGGCGGCCATATTGGATTTTGCCAATTTGCGGAAAATGCTCAAGGTTACACGAGTGGCATCATTCAGATTCGTAATCAGCACCCTCGAAATGGCAAGAAACCATCAAAAAATATTGTATATATAAAAAAACAAGGTTATGCCTCTTCTATCCTAGACTATTACAGGTGAATCTACTTCTGTCAAATTTCTTGAGATTACAAAAATTTGGAAAACGTAGACAAAATGTGACTTAGAGAAGACTTAAACAGCTTATATGCTTTGTATCATTACGTCAAACCCCCGTTTGGAGAAAGACCGCAGTTCAGATTGCAAACTGCGGTTCTATACCCCATTTTGCGTTTGTAAATCCCAAAATCATTTCCAAGCCCAGGGGGCCGTTTCATAAAGCTGCTCGTAAGTTAAGAGCGACTTTAAGAACGACTGGTGATCCTTTCTCGCGCGCTAGATCTTCGCCAATGGTGTGTACCATTTACCGCAAGACAGGATCACCAGTCGCTTTATATTTACGAACAGCTTTATGAAACACCCGCCTGATCAATCCCGCTAGGCCAGGTAATCCCCGCTGTCTCAATTTTACCTCCACAGGCCAGATTATGAGCGTTGAGCAAAGGACGAAATGATAAACAACAGCTGTGCTATTACGTAAGACTTCTCTGCCTGTAGTAGGACCTTCGGAATGAAATTATTGTATTCGATATTTAATCACGTTTTCAAATGCATATTGTATTCAGAAATCCAATGTTAGTCCATTTTCAAGTTCGAACGAAGAAAATCGACCTCGAAATAAGGAAAGTAAGTGAATTAAAATGACGGCATGCTTTGCTCGGGCTGTTGTGTTATCTTCGGACCAGAAACAGGTGTTTTGATACTTAAATTGCTTGCTTGGGGCAGTTATGGTTTGTCGTACTTGGAGAAGAGAATTGATTGAGGGAATCTGGGGTATAGTGTTTTCAAATGAAAGGTTTTCGTCATGATTCTAGGCCCACGTCTTACAAAGAGTTACGATTGATCCGATCAACTTATACCTATATGGAAATCCATCAATGCCATATATTTTTCTACAGGAAAATGCACAATGCCCTTTTGTAAACAAAGAGGACACTGAACTGTCAAGAATTAAATGAATGTATAAAAATACATCAAATCTGAAAAAATATTTTGAACATACATGCATTCTTAGATTTTGATGTCGCTGGCTTTCCATATAGTGATGGTTGATGGGATCAATCACAACTCTGTGTAATACAGGACCTGGGTGGGTGTTTCATAAAGCTGTTCGTAAGTTAAGAGCGACTTTAAGAACGACTGGTGATCCTTTCTTGTTTATGGTAGATTCATTGGCGATGGTTTAGCGTGTATATAAGAAAGGATCACCAGTCGTTCTTAAAGTCGCTCTTAACTTACGAACAGCTTTATGAAACGGCCCCCTGGTCTGAAAGTTTGAATTAACTTTCGCAAATATTTGACTTTAATATGCAGACTTGATTGTATTATCCTCTCTCCGATGAAGCCATAGTTTTTTTTCTAATCCTCTTTTGTTTATATGTGCTGATAAATTATACCTTGTATCTTTCTGACTTTCAGAGGATTACTGGGTGATCTACACCGATTACACCGACCACGCCCTGGTCTACAGCTGCACCGACAAGAAGCTTGATGAAACCTGTAAAGAGGGCGCTGTCCATGCTTACGTCCTGAGTCGTAATACCACGCTGTCCGACCAAGCAATGAGACATGTTAATATGCTTCTTGAGGCAGTGTGTGTTGATCCACATGCTATGATCCCCACGCCCTCAGGTCAGTTCTCAGTCTTGATTTAAGGTGGTGTTTCGTAAAAGCTGTTTGTAGTTTATGAATGACTTTACGAACGACTGGTGATCCTTACTTGTGGTAAACGATATACACCAACCCTCTGTTGGTGTTGTTTTACTTCCATAAGAAAGGGTCACCAGTCATTCTTAAAGCAGCTTGTAAGTTAAGAACAGCTTTATGAAACAGAGTTATGAATGACTTTACGAACGACTGGTGTTCCTTTCTTGTGGTAAACGATATACACCAGCTTTCTGTTGGTGTTGTTTTACTTCCAAAAGAAAGGGTCACCAGTCATTCTAAAAGCCGCTCATAAGTTAAGAACAGCTTTAAGAAACAGCCACCTGGATTGATAAATCAGGGCGACTCAGAAAGTTAATGATTATTCAATATTTTTTGACGAACCCTCCCCCCCAAAAGAAAGAGACAATATTTGTCTTTACAAAAATCTTGCATGCATAAAACAAAATAGAAGGTCAGTAACTACAAAAGGGGACACATCTTGTAAAAATCGAGTGATAATGTAACCATTTTGGCAAATGGGAAGGACACATGTGCCCTTCGAACACATTGTTATACATGTACCTTGTGTGTATTAATGCACATGCACAATGCTGACATGCCAACCGTTCCCTTTTTAGAGTAGTTGACCCTCTTTTTTGCTATGAATACACTGATACTTTTTTTGTATGATTTGTTACTTTATTTTAAACTTCCAATCATGGAGTATGTATTATATACAGCGCGTGACACTACCGATGGTCCCAGACTGGTAAAAATCATTGTCGGGCCAGTAACTTGTTGCATAAAAAGAACAAGTAAATTCTTGCCTACAAGCACATGTTTAAGAGGGTAAATTATCAAGTTTTCAAGTAGAGTCATTTCAGATGTTTTTTCACCGATCTCACTACAACAGGCTGGCGATTGTTACATTGAGACAAGTTTTTAAAAATACTCTTTTATGTCAAAAAATACTTTTTTTTTCCTTCTAAGAATACTTTTTTTTGTAGAAGGTTGGCAGGTCTGACAATGCATCAAAGATAATAAACAAACGAGAGCAAAATTTTTGTCTTGATACATATCATGTTTGAGTGGTTTTTTTTTTTTTTTTTTGTTCAAATTCAAATTTGATATTTTTTGGAAAAAAATGAAATTTTCTTTTGCTATAATATATGTATTCTTTTCAGACTATTGTGAAATATATGTATTTTTATTTCGACAGGTTGGTGTATATCTTTCCTTAAAGAATGCAGACCTGTTTGTGATAAGAGATTGTATTTTAACATATCTGTAATTCTTTTTATTTCTCTCCATGTAGAATGTGATCATGTCCTTGAAATGGGAATCAGAAGACCAGGTATGTTCATCATTCATATACTTCACAAAAGTTTTTACAAGCATTCTTTGACACAAGTAGCACGAACACACCTTTACCACTTAAAAAAAGCACCTCTGAGATGAGATGGAATTTTAGTAACAAGACAAGGTGGAAGGTTTTGACAAATTATTTGGACTTATCAATAAGAAATATTCAAAGTCTTTGGCAAATTTGCTCTCAACCAATCAAATACCAGGATATAGTAGCTAATAACTACACATTGAACTGATGGTTACTTACAAATAAATGCAAACTGGTCTTAGATGGCCCAGTTGTAAAGTGCCCCCAGTTATCAAATTCATCAGCCATTGTGTGTAATTTAGACACCTCTCTAATATCCTGTAAATTTAGAAATTTGACAACATGTTTTTATATTTTTTGTTTGTATTTTAGTGGTGGAATTGGCCAGGTCTTGTGTTGTGGATGAGCTCCCCATTATGGAAGATTTTGATATTGCACGCGTAAGTTTGATTATAATGTTACATTCAGTCATGACTGAATGGATATTGTCATTTGTCATTAAACTTTATATTGATTTATACCCGGAAGTTAAAATAACCACAATTGAACCTCTGAAAATAGAGGAGTTTCTTATTGTGACCAGGGTCTCAGACTTGGTGTCTCAGATTTCAGTGTGAAAATCAATATTTTGTTTTAACTACTGGATATGGCATTACATGATGGCCAGTCCATATCGCAGCTCTAATGAAATAAATGAAATTACAATGTCATGTCAAGCTATCTTTTTGAACAACGCATTATTGCATTATGCCTTTTCCATTCCCCTATACATATAACTTGATTGAGATTTAAGGTTTTGTCAACCCCATAATTTGTATTTTTAGATGATTTTGATATCTATATCAACTGAATGAATACATGTGCTCATAAATTTTTGTGATATCATTAGTACAAAGAGCAACATATTTATGTTCTCATTCTTTTTGCAGTATGCAGGTGCTTGGTACACAGTGTCCCAGATTCAACCATTTGAGTATCCGTTCCACAGAGTTTCAAACTATGTTCTCCAAGATAATGGGAGACTTCTGATGTCTACGGATCAGTTCTTCAGGTCGGTTTCTTCCCTATGTGAGATTATGATGATGGTGATGATAATGGAAGAATTGGCGTTGGGGTGGTGGTGATGGTGATGATGGATGATGCTGATGATGATGATGATGATGATTATGGTGGTGGTAATGATGATGATGATGATGATGATGATGATGAAGATGATGATGAAGATGATGATGATGATGATGATGACGGTGATGGTGGTGATGTTGTTAATGATGATGATGATGAGATGGTGATGATAATGATGATGATGGTGATGAATGATGATGATGAATGATGATGATGAATGATGATGAAGATGATGATGATGATGATGATGATGATGATGATGGTGATGGTGTTGGTGATGATGATGGTGATGGTGATAATGATGATGATAATGGTGATGGTGATAATGATGATCATGATGATGATCATGATGGTGGTGATGATGATAGTGATGATGATGACGACAATGGTGATGGTGATGATGGCGATGATGATGATGGTGGCAATGATGATGATGGTGGCAATGATGATGATGATGGTGATGGTGATGATGATGGCGATGATGATGATGATGACGACGATGGTGATGATGATAATGATGATGATGACGACAATGGTGATGGTGATGATGGCGATGATGATGATGGTGGCAATGATGATGATGGTGGCAATGATGATGATGATGGTGATGGTGATGATGATGGCGATGATGATGATGATGACGACGATGGTGATGATGGTGATGATGATGGATGATGGTGGTGGTCGTGGTCGTGATAGCAATGATAATGTTTATTATGGTTTATAGTTGTGATAATGACAATCATAATGATGATAATGCTGATGATGGCAATGATATGTTTAATAATAATGATTATAATATAACTACTAATTTGAACATATATATTGTACACAATTTAATCTCTAATAGCACTTTCGGGCTAATCAGAAAATGGCTGTGTAAGTGATAGTAATGTTAATATACAAAATAGAACATATAGGACACTATATACAGACATTTCAAGTTCAGTTTATTCAAAATTTATTTCAAGTATATAGTCTGACATATAAATACGAAAGAAGATGAATAATACAAAAAAAAATTCTCAAACAGTTCTTGAATAATCATGAAAAGCAATTCAATCTCTATTTTCTGTGTATCGTTCTTGTTTGTAGACCCGGAAACTGTTCGACCATGCATTTTGATGCCCACGCCTTCCATCTAGATCGAGAGGAAGGCGATTCCAACCCAATCAATGGAAAACTATTTCTTCAACCGCTTGATAGTAGGGTCCCTCCAGGTAGGTCTATTTGAATGGGATTTGCATCTGATTTTTAATTTATTCATTGAATTTCTTGGGATACGTTTTAATCTGATTTCTAATTTATTCATGGAATTGAAATTGAAATAGATAAATACATAATAACAGGCTTAATATTGTTTCATCAGCGAGCTGTTGAAATCTCACATCTGAAAATTAAAATAAACAAATTAAGGACAGCCCAAATAGGGCTGTATTTTAGAGTTATGAAAATGGTGGAAACCGTGTATTATCTAAATAAAGTTTCCTAATCCTTGTAGATAACTTTTTCTAGGCATATTATTATCACTCAATATCTCATAAATGAAAGTAAATGTCTCAGCTGTCCTCAAACTATGATAGATTTGATGTCCGAAGTTTTGACATCCCACCGATGATATTAGTAATATGATATAGGGGCGTTATGTACATGTATGTATATTTATTCAAAACCAGCCGGAAATACAATTACATCTATTATTGACATTATTACACATTATTGCCAAATAAATGTTTGTGTTTTTGTTATTTTATTGTCTTTATTATTATCATCATCATCATCACTATCACCATCATCCTTGATGTCAGGCAACTACTGGGTAGCTTACACCGACTACACCGACCACGCCCTGGTGTACAGCTGCATCCGGAAGAACGTGAGCGGAGAGTGCATGAAGGGATACTCCATGGCCTGGTTCATGTCGAGGAATCCCGGGCTGAGCGAGGGCGCTATCACTCACATGAAACATATCCTTGGTCAGCTTTGCGTTGACCAGTCCAGATTGAGAGACGTCATCACAGGTGAATGCTTGTCCGTCAAATAAATTTTAAGGAAAACAGAGTTAAAGAAATAATCATTGACATAAACTTTTCATTCAAGATTGAGTCATTGGTTTATGTGAATGAGAGATGTATCAATAGTTTACATCAATAATAGGAATAACAATAGTAGGGCCCGCTGGGAGAACAGTTTTTGGAACTGAAGTGGTTACACTGTATAAATATACAGTTATTATTATTATTGTTATCAATGATTCAATTTTTATTGATTTATGCATACTTATTTGATTAATTATGCGATTAATTATGCATCAAAGTTTACATGTATATGAATTACTTAGAATATTCATTTATTACTGATGAAATTGAAAAGTGATTTAATTGTCTCTGTGTCATTGAAGGTAGAAGATGAATCATTACATTAATTGAATAAAACTCTTACTACAGTATTACAAAACACAACTAGGCTTTGTTTGCTGATTTTTTAGACCACATGAGTTATGTTGGTTTTCCATATTTATTTCATACAATTTTACTTTGCAAAAACCTGTAATTATATTATCTCTGTTTAGTTCAAAGATTATACATGTGTATTTTTACATTTGATGATAACAAATGAAAATGCTATAAAAATTAAATTAAATTGAATATTATTAAAAAGCTAACTGGGATAGTATGTATGAAACAAACAGTTACTTAATTATCATCTTTAGGCATGTGAGAAATGGTTGAAAAGCCAGTTTAATTTTGTTTCTCTCTAAATTGTTGTTTCCAGCATGCGATGCAGCAATTGGTATAAGTTCAGAAGGTAAGCTTCTACATATTTAAAATTTTACTTATGTATTGATATTGATAATGATAATACTGATGATGATCATCATGATAATGATCAATATTGATAATGATGGAATAAATGATAATGAAAAATTAAGAAGGAAAGAATTCAAATGCCCTGATAAAAAATGAATTGAGATTTGGCTCCAAAGAAATGAGTTGAAAAGTAGAACTTCAACAGTAAAAACAAAAATTCATTCACTTTGCTTTATTCTCATTTATTTATATTTCTAGAATAAGATTTTGTATATTTCATTGTGCTAGTTTTATTATTTCGAAAGTTGTTTTATGTTTAATTTTGATGTTTTGCAGCAAGAAGTCCATGCGATATTTCAACATTTCAAGTGAAAGAAAATTTTGTCATCGATAAGGTATGAGAGAAAAGTGTCATGTACATTGTATTGAGTCGTTCATATTACTCATGTTTTCACTTGATCACTGAACTGCCATGCAGATGTTGGCACCAGCAGTAACATAATTGTGTGTTCTTTTCGGTGTTCATATATGTGTGACATCATTCAAGTATTTTTGTCTCTGACTCATTATATGTCTCGTGTCTCTGTCTTTCTTTTTCTCTGTTTATATTCTATGTCCTGCTCTTTTCTCTCTTCCTATGAATTATTTTCTCCTCTATATCTATGTCTTTTTGTATATAATTTTTCTGCCTGTGAGTTGCTTTCTCTCTCTCTCTTCTCCTGCTCTCATACCCCTCCCCCTCTCCCATCTTCCCTCTCACCCCCTCCCCTCTCTCCCCACCCCTCCCCTACCTCTCTCTTATTCTCCCCCATCTCTCTTTCTCCCATCCTTAAACCTACAGCGGTACGTATCTACAACTTCAATATCACTACCCCTCTATACCAAATCTAAATCTCTCTTCTTCTTGTTCCTCAGTTTATGGGAGACTGGTATGAATTAAGCCACATCCGTGGTGAGAATCGATTCATGGTAGTCCCGGACAATGAAAGGATGTCTATTACAGCGCCCTCTGGTGACAATGATGGTCACATTGCAATAACCATGAAGAACATTAGATTGTGAGTCATAGGCCTAATACTGGTATTTGTATTATGAATATGTGACCAGCCACCCTGAAACCAACATTAAGTCACCAAAAATTAATTTTGAGATTTACATCGAGCTTGAAAAGACATATTTTAGGCTTTGAAATGATATATAACTTATCAAAATTGATCAAAAACAACCGTCACAAGTACTTGATGGAATGCAGAAGAAATTCGGCGAGAGCTTCAAAAAGGAAGGAGAAAACAAGGTTTGAAGTTCGGCGTTCACTAAAGCATGAGATGTGCTCACTGCGCAATTATTTTATTTAAACTTCCAAGAAAATCACAAAAATTGATTATCAAAGAAATTCTTGTAACTTTATGTTTATTCAACTTTACAATTTCAAATTTTTACAACATAAAGAAGAATTACTCTTTCTTATAAGCTTATTTTCAAAATTTTGCTTTTTGAATACCAAATTACCAATTTGGCTATTTACAGAGTACCTTCTCTGGCAACGTATTGCTGGTTTGGGGTGGCTGTCATATGTATGTTTTTCATATTTTCCTTATCATTACAAAGTGTTTGATCTCTTATAACTTGCCCAAAATGTTTGAAATCTGTATTGACAGAATTAACTTAAAATGAAATTTAAATAACCATAACTTCCTGCTTCCAGTGAATATATTTTTGCATATTGAACTTTATATCCTCTCATTTCAAAATGACAGCATTTCTGTGTGATACAAGTAATCATACATTTACTTCAGATTTATTTTATTCATAATAAACATCTTTATCTCAAATAAAATTTCCTAATTATGCAGAGATGATTGGCAATTTTGATTGGTACCAGGGGTGTGAGAGTTCAGATTTTTATCTGATTTCAGATTTTTTCCGTTTTGATTTTCAGCTTATTTTTGGCTTTCCTCTGTACAAAAAGTATGCGAGCTCTTTCTATTTCAGACTTTTTCTACAAGTTTCAGCTTTTTTCAGATCTTTTTATTTGTGACCACTCACACCCCTGATTGGTACCAATCACATTTTTTTTTTATTTGAACTTCATCATTTATCAGTTTTCTTGAGCATATTTTATTCTATCCCCCTCCCCAATTATTGCACATAGGGATGGAGAATGCTTAGAAAATGATATGCCAGGCATGGGATGGCTTGGCCGTGAAGAGCCTGCTAAGATTGTTGTATCATTTCCTCTTATACCAGAAGGTTATCAAGTACCACAAGTGGGTAAGTACGAGTTAGAATGCTAGCGTTGGGAATAAAGATTTTAAACAATATTGGACCAATGACAGCACCTTGTGGACTACCCTCCCCCAGGACTATTGGCCTGATGGAAACATTTCTCAACCTACTATGCTAAAGACTGTTCATAGAATTAAAATTTGAACAATATCAGACCAATGTCACTGCCTTGTGGAACACCCCTATGGTAGGAACGAGAGGAAAACTATCAACTAATTATAAGCGCATTGAGAAAATGCAAAATACATTTTTACATTTAGAGGAGATGTCTATCTGTAAATACATGAACCAAGTGAAACACTGGGTGACAGATATTCCCTATTAATAATGCGGATACTATGCATGAGTTAATATTTCACTCCTTTTATCCATTATCACATCATACAGTAAACTACTGGGTGCTGGATACAGACTATGACAACTACGCTATCATGTACACCTGTCATCGGATCAAGAGGGACGGCACCTGTGACCCGTTGGCTATGGGTCTCTGGATCCTGGGTAGAGAGAGGCAAATCCAGCCAAGATTCTGGGCAACCGTCCAGAGGGTCATCGAGGAAGCTTGCATTGACCAGGCCACAGTGCAGGCTAACCCAGGTCAGAGGACTTATTGTGTCTTATGATTATTTATGATAGGGGTTCAACTATGTAGCCAATAGTGAGTGTCATGTTCATGCTTTAATTCTACTTAACATTCCAGTAGGCATTTCTGGGCACAGCGCTGGACAGTTAGGGTGCAGCACTGCACTCCGGTCGGTCATGCACGCGTCACACTGGCTATGCTTGTCATCATAAATACAGAGAAGCCAGGGGAGCGTTAATTTCTTGAAAGGACTTGTCGCACGTTTTATCCGACAGTTACTGTGGTTATGGTGCCTCTCGGCCAATCATGATCAATGAAAGTTTTCAGACCTGACAACTTGTCGGACAAAAATGTTGATGAAACGCACCCCAGTTTTTAGGTTTTTTCCTGATTCAATTCCCTGACATCTTCCCATTCCAGGTCTTTTCATGCTCTATATTGTATAGCACGTTGAGGGCTTCAATGTGTTCTTACTGCTTTTCGTGCCCAGTCACAAAAATTGACTGGCATCCCTGTGAGAAGCAAATGTTGTCTATTTATCTGCCTGATTTGCCAAAGCAAATTCGTTGGTGCTGACCCGTTTTATAATAGAAATAAAGCATATGGGCTATTCCTCGGTTACTCACGTTACATTTGGAGACACATTGACTCATACTGGAGCTGTAACTCCATTATTATTGATAGGAACTAAACATCTCTTTATCACAACATAGTACGCAGTCTTGACTATCCTTTGTATAAAAACAAAACTTTCATTATGCTCCTGGCAAATCTTTGAAATGTGTCGGTTACTCATGTTACATGATTTGGACATGCATAAAATGAAAAGTGGACATAAGTGAAAAGTGTCCTCATGCAAGGCTTTTTATGAAAGTTGATTATATCCATTTCAAAGAAGTATATTAGGGAGACAAATTTGTATATAATTAAAAAAATAAAGAACACATAGTTTTCCTAGGGGTGCAGATAAAGTGGTTACTCATGTTACGGTTCAGATGGGCTATATGTACAAAGACACATTGAGCTCATGTCCACCAACCTATGGAATTGCCCATATGGCTTTCAATCTGTGATGTTGGTGGCAATGCAGGACTGTTCATAAAAACCCAAGGAAACACTTTTTTAAGAGTGTGCCGCATGGCCACTATTAAATTACTCGCAAATGTGCAGAATTTGTATAAAAGCCTGTTCTACATTAATTGAGATCAACCACTATCACCTGTAGCCCTCTAAAATATCTATGCCTATGTTATGAATATACACGTAGGGATCCCTTTCCATAGATATAAGCTGATAAATTGAATTTTTTTCATACAGAAATATAAACAAGAATGATTATGAATATATCCACTGAGTTTGTCATAGACTAAAACAAGGTTAAATTTCATCAGGAATTTTAAGAGGGGATTATGAGGTAACATTGGAAGGGGCAAACCCTCAGAAGGTACATGTATGACAAGACATGGTATGAATAACCATTACTTCACTTTTTATCCTTTCTCTTTTTTCATCATTACAGCTTCTTGTCCCCAGGAATCTAATGCTGACCCAGGTAATTGGAAAATATTTTATATACAGCTACAGCTTTTTTTCATGTCCCCCATCAGGTCACAAATATTTTGTTCAGAATTTCTGAATATAGCAAATTATGATAAACATGAGATTGCCGAATCCATAGGAATTGATGACAAAGATATACATTAGAATTGTTTTCTTATTTCAAATTTGCACAAATTCATAATCAAAATCAAAATCTTAATTTAAAAAGTAACAGATTTGACAAGTTCAATTAATAACAGTGATAAGTTATGATGTTGCACATCTAAATTCCTGAATGAAACAAGAATTGTTTGAAAATAAGCAAGGAAATGGGAAACATGCACATTTTGTGAAAATGCCCATATTTACATAAGTTTATTAAATGCATAAATTGAGAATAGAAAGAGAGTGTAAATATGACATCACATTCCTGTAGATTGTACACATGATAGAATATGTGCATACAAAGATTGGCCTGTTAGATTCAGATGAAAACGGTATAGATCTATGTGGCACATGGTTACGTGGTCTAAGACGCCCGACTACACACATGAAGTTCCAGGCTTCAACCCCAGCCACAGCACCTATGCCCTTGAGCAAGGCAACTTGTCAAAAGTCTATGCTGCGCATTTTAGCAGGAATCCCATAATGAAGGCACTATATACATCTATTAATTGCAGCTTTCCTGCCTTCCTTTCATTTTGACTATGATTGAATCTGGGGATTGGCAGTAGAAAGCTGCTTGAGGGATTCCTGCAGAAAAGACACACTCTTTTTACAAGATGCCTAGTCATGTTAAATCAACATTATTCTTTAATCGATCATACAATGAAAAATAAAATGAAAACTTTGTAGGCATTGTTGGTACAAATGAGTACTTTTTTTTTTACTCTCTAACTGGTACTGCATGGGTGGGGCTGAATCAGACCATCCAAGTTTTTTTTATGCATCAAAACAATTCATTGATATTTTCGTAGTGGTAGTAAAGATCTGTGTCTCTTCCTTATTTTTCTATTCAGCACCAGTCGACAATGTGGTTTGTGAGGACATAGGATTTGGATGCTGTCTCTTGTCTGCGGAGGCCTCTGTCGATGCCGACTACTCAAACTGTCCTCGTGAGTAATCACCTGACCCCATCAATCATCACTTGCATTTGATTTTCATTATTTGTTCCAGGAGCCCGTTTTGTATTGGACTCAGTTGCGGATCAAGGGGGCACAGCCCGCCCGTGCCCCCCTCCCCCCTTTTTGAGAGCCATAGTAAAAATTTGTAATGTAAATATACCATTTTTACCCAAATGTGCTCCCCCCCTTTGAAAGTGAGGAACCTTTTTTTTGGTCAAATTTCTATCGGAAAATTGTGCCCCTCCCCCCTTTGGAAAATCCTGGATCCGCCCCTGATAGGACTTAATATGACTTTGATAACTTTTCCATCATGACGACTACCTTTGTAATAGGGTTCAACAGCCAATCAGAATCAAGATTTCCATGGTAATTGCAATAATGGCAAAAATACCATAATCATAATCTTGAGGCAAACAGTCACTTGATACATATGGCAGAGTAGAAAATAGTGTATTGGCAATTGGCCAACAAAGACCTAATTTTTTTTTAAATCCCTTCTTCTGGGTTGCTTTTCATAAAGCTGTTTGATACATTTCTAGTATTCAATCAGTTTCTCAATCATTTTTATTCTCATTTATAGGTAAAATTGAAATGGAATGCTTTAGATTAAATTAAAAATTCTTGTTATCAAACAGCTAAATGCAAAGTTTGCCATTTTACAAAAATATTTATTAGAATTATAGAAAGTTGATTCCCATGATACAAAAAAAAACTTATAAATGCAAATCTCATTTTACATTGAAAATAGTCTTTCTCTGTAGCTCCTTTGAAAAAACACACTACTAAGTTCTCCTTGACATTGAAATTCAGAGGTTGATGAGAAGCCATAAATCATTCATTTATGAACTAACCAACACCATTCATGCATGATACATGATAAATCATAAATGTTCACAGCATAAACTTTTTAGGTGTAATAATCGACGAAAGACTAAACTGGACAGAACATGTTAATAATATCCATGGGAAAATAAGTATGTACATAGGTATTATGCGCAAAATTCGCCATTTTATACCTTTGAAAACCCTATTCATGTTATACAATGCCTTCATATTGCCGTATTTAAATTATTGTGGAATAGTTTGGTCAGGCACTAATTCAAAAAACATTAATCGGTTATTTTGTTTTGCAAAAGAAAGCAATTCGGCTTTGCACAAACTCGCACTACCTTGCTCACACTACTTCTCTTTTCAAAAACTTAAATACATTAAAGCTCTCTGATTTGATTAACTTGAAATTGGCAATCTTTATGTTTTCTCATTTTAACGGCTCATTACCTCCTATTTTAGATGATTTATTTTCTAATAGTAAATTCAAGCACTCATTTTATACACGTAATAAGAATAACGCTATCTTGCCACATTGTCGTATAAATCTCACTCAGCGTAACTCCATCATCTTTAAATGTACTAAATTATGGAATGCTCTTACATCTGAAATAAAAAATATACATTCACAATATGCTTTTAAATCTAAATATAGAAAAGTTGTTTTATCTGCATATTGATTCTACAAAACCTACACAAACATTTTTTTAATTATTTTTTTTTAAAGTTTTTTTTTGTGTGTGTCTGTTGTTTGTAGTCTGGTTGTAATTGACGTATTGTAGATTTGATTGTTCTTTCAAGTTCTTGATTTACCATGTCATAATGTATATTTTGTATGAAAGGGGATCACTGTTTAGCAAGCCATAGGCTTTTGTTGTGATTCCCATACACATTTTATTGTATATATCTGCTTTGCATTTTATGAATTATTAATAAATTGAATTGAATTGAATTATCTACGTGTATGTGATCAGGGAGCAGATCCAGAATTTTCCAGAGGGGGGGGGGGCATTTTTTGTTCAGAAAAATCATTACAAGCCAAAAAAAAATCTTTTGCATATGTCTGCCAACTTTCTACTACCAAATTGTTTTTATCACTCTCAAGGGGGGGGGGCACAGGCCAGATGTGCCCCCCCCCCTGGATCCACCTCTATATGTTGATCCATTGAATATCTGCATTATGTTCTTGTACTAAATACAGGTGTAGCACCCCCTGTTGCTGGTCAGATGATCCCTGAAGCACCTGTTAGCATTGTTGAAGGCCAAGGTAGGACAGTATTCCTCAGCCCTTTTTCATAAGGACTTGTTACTCTCAGCCCATCAGAATGAAGGATTTCAGTAGCTTTTATTGTAAATTTGTTATTTAAAAGGTTTTGTGAAATGGGTCCCTTGGCCCTGTAAGATAAAAGATACAATCGGTGGTACAATTAATCATAATTATATTCCATGGCATATTATGTTCAACCATTTACATTCAGTTGTAAATATTGATTATATTTCTTGTTGTGACACCACTGATGCATTGAGGTTTGATTGCTGTTTTTTTTTTCAAAATGGTTATTATAGATGTTTTGAATGTATGAACATTCCATTAAGCATAACAGTAAATGTAAGTTTAATGCAAATCATGTACCAAAAAAAATTATGATCAACTTGGGTATATTGACCATTTGCATCTCTTCCAGTGGTATCTATATGTCATTGTGAATCTCTTCTGCCTTCAATTTAGTCACCGACTAGATTGGTCTATATTTAATTAAGATTTAAAGAAAGCACTTTGTAATGTGCATGGATGTAGTTCAGGCTGACCACTAGAGGCAGGGTCATCCAGGACTGGAACAATCTCCCTCCCCTCGGCAGTATATGCACCATCCCTCATGAGTTTCAAAACAGAATTACAGTCATTTTGGAGTTACTAAGGGCAAATATAGCCCCCCCACCATTACCGCACTACGATCTACTTTGGTATTCTACCAAGATGGAATGTGCGGCTCTTCAGTAGGTTCAGTAAGTTAGCTTGCCTTGGGCCGAGTCACAGGAAAAGTCTGTTGAAGGATTCCAGCAGCGGACTCTTGAATCGAAAGAACCAGCTTCAACTGCATCCCTTATAAGTGATATGATGTAATGAGAGATAACTGATCACATTCAATTCTCTTCTGTCTGCCTTCTAGCTGTCTGTGATTTGCGCTTGAATTGCAAGATGTTCTGCCGCTTTGGATTCAAGAGAGACAGCGACACCTGTGAGATATGTGCATGTGCCGAAGCACCAAGTAAGAGTTTGATTATCATACATTATATGTTCACGTATGATGTAACACCTGTAACATCATTAGTGTGTTCAGAGTAGTTCCATAAAGTAATTACTGCACTAGCGTCCTTTGGCAAGGCGTTTATCTACATTTGCCACTCTCGACCCAGGTGTAGTAAATGGGTACTATACCCTACCTTAAACCTAACATAAAACCCTATTGCAACCCTAACCCTACATCTTGGAAGAAATGAAGCCCCGAGCAATTGTCGCTGGAGCAAATGTCGTGTCACCCTGCTCAAGCCAAGATAATTTGAAAGCATCACAGCGTTTCATATCAACTAGAAAACAGATACAAATGATTTCAAGATGGTTCCACATATATGGTATCAGAGTAACCTTTGATTGGCAAAATATGTGTGTAGATTTCATCTTTGGTTCTAATTCCTTGTGACTACATTACATTGTTTTTGTATCCAAAAAAACGTGAACTAATGTGTATGAATCATTAGGTAGTCATCATTTGTTGGGGTTTATGAATAGAGATAAATAATAAAAAACTGATATGCTAATACATTTTGTTTTTATATTTTGTTCCATTCAGTTCTTACACCGGATCAGCCTCATCACAGAGGTAAGTTGCTCAATACTAACTTCATTCTACTTCTACATTTTCAATTATAAGTATACATTTCTAAATAATTAAGCTAAATCACACAATTTTTTATGAGACTGATGTCAATTTACAGCTTACCCGCTCACAATAGTAGTCTCCTGTTTATAGGTAACATTTTTTATATAAAAGAAAAGTTTTTGTTCACATCGTATTTTGTATTTTATTCATTTTATGACTGAATTGTTTTTATTATTTTGTATAATGTGTAAACATGTTTTATAGTATGTATGTATTATTTTGAATGCTGAAATAAAAGTAAACAAAACAAACAATATTCTGCTGTCAAGATTTAAAAACATCTCTTAAATTTGACTATTTTCCTTCTCTTGGTAGCTATTCTGTGGTTCTCTTATATTCATTGATATTATATCGCTGTATCACAGAGTTAAGCAATTGATTATACAGAAATTTTAGTTATTTGATTGAGCATAGCAATCGATGCAATCAATCTTAAAAATCAACCTGTGATCAATTACTAAGCTTTGTGTTATGGAACCCTAGGCTCCTAAAAGTTTTGTATCAGAAGCGTCTTTACAAATGAATTCTTGAATCGTAGGGAGAGCCTGTCAGAGACGCTATGACATCGTCATGGCCAAGTTGAAGAACAACCCCCCTCGTAACGGTTTCTACGTCCCTCAGTGCGACGAAGACGGCAATTACCACAAACTCCAGTGCCTCTACCCACAGGAACGATGCTGGTGCGCCAATACCGAAACTGGGCAACGTGTCGGCAAGGCCCGGAACAATGGAGACACGCCCTTCTGCGCTCCTTGAGAGAATGCAATATGCAAGGTGCGATGGAAAGCTATCGAATTGTATGAAGAGATATGAAATGTTTGAAATGTTGCACAAAATTTTATTTTCTGATGATTGGGGGCATTTTTTAATACTGCACTGTTGGGTGATTGCAGCTTTTTTTTCCTGTACAGAGAAGCCCCTCCTTGCTTGCAATTCTATGTGGACGTGATTGCTCAATAATTTGTGTTTATTTTTGAAAGAATGGAAGATATTAGTCATTGACCATATAAATCTGGTATTGACAAACGGGTACAGTTTTAATGGTTTAGGAGCAGATTGGGATCATTACACTGGGCTTGGTTTGGATAATATCCTAATTGTTTTACAGTCCTTTAAGCTTTCTTTCATGTAAATTAGCTGACATTAAACAAATCTTTATGTACATACACCAAGACAAGACATGTCATTGTATTAAGAGTTTTACCAGTATGTTGTCGGCATTTGAAATTTTATGAATCTAATGTCATTAAAATTTGCTATTTTTGTATTGCATGAATGGATGTGAATTGATACAAATAAATATGTTGTAAATTGTTTTAAATTTCTTGATGAATTTGTAAATTTCAGTTTTGAAACAACTTGCACTTAACAATGAGTACTGTGTCCAACCTTTTCTCTGTCTGTCTCCCCCCCCCTCTCTCTCTCTCTCTCCCTCTCGTTGTATCTCTGCCATATTATCATATAGGGGTAAATATATTACCAGTATAACACATACAAATACATATTTTTTCAGTGTAGCTGTCTTCAACAACTCGTCAGTTAAATATGTTAGCTGATACTATTCTCACTACTAGTATTTGAAGAAAACTGCCATGAGTTTTGTGATATTCCTTTAAAAAAACATACAAATAAATTGTGTGATTCAATATATCATAGAGAGCCTGTATCCTTATGTTCTCATAGAGATTGTTTTGATATAGTGGGGTCGTTTCATAAAGCTGTTTTAAAATATATATGATTTTATGCATGACTGGTGATCCTTTTTTGTGCTAAAAGATCTATCCCTTTGTATTGTAACTTATCATGTAGCACATAAGATCATGTTCCAGTTATGCGTAAGTCATCTGTAACTTTACAAAGAGCTTTGTGAAACACATTCCCGATGTAATTGAGATGATTGTGATTAGAATGATTATGCTGATAAGGAAGATGATGATGAGGATGATGATTGTGATGATGATGGTGATGATGGTGATGATGATGATGATGGTGATGATGATGGTGATGGTGATGGTGATGGTGATCGATGATGGTGGTGGTGGTGATGGTGATGATGATGATGATGATGATGGTGATGATGATGATGATGGTGGTGGTGATGATGATGATGATGGTGATGGTGATGATGATGATGGTGATGGTGATGGTGATGGTGATGGTGATGGTGATGATGATGGTGATGATGATGGTGATGATGGTGATGGTGATGATGATGATGGTGATGGTGATGATGATGATGATGGTGATGGTGATGATGATGATGGTGATGGTGATGATGATGTTGATGGTGGTGGTGGTGGAGGTGGTAGTGATGATCATGTTAAGAGTGATGATGATGGGAAATGTCACAGTGGAATTGGAAATGCATTTACTATATGTGTATCCCTCAAAGTAAGTACCGACAATGACAGATAGAATAGAGAACTTGCTTTTTGTGCCATATTGGTGGTAAATGATGGTGAAATGAGATTACTGTTAGATAATGAGGATTAATTTTCCAGTGTGAAAAGGGTTTGGGCTGTTAGCCCTAAAAGACTAGGCTACTTCAACACCTAAGAAGAATGGGGAGGGGGGTGGGCGTTGATTCGGCTCCCCCCTTATGATCTCAGCCGTCGATCACGTGGTCGTGGCATAATAATAATACATGAGATTTGTATAGCGCACTTTCCATCTTGATTAGATGCTCAAGGCGCTTCAGGACAGAACAACAAAAGCTATTTACTTATGATGCATGTCTGAACAATAAGTCAATGTCTATTAAAAAAAAACACTCTTAAACAAGTATGTTTTCAGGTTGCCCTTGAAGGTGGTCACTGAACTCTC
The DNA here is from genome assembly GCF_037042905.1 of Lytechinus pictus. NCBI lineage: Eukaryota > Metazoa > Echinodermata > Echinoidea > Temnopleuroida > Toxopneustidae > Lytechinus > Lytechinus pictus. The sequence goes on along the minus strand of NC_087259.1, from coordinate 13,453,016 downwards.
TAATCTCCAAGTTGTATGATCGAATTAGAAAAATCCCATTTATGATAAATTATGCTAATTTAAGTGTAAAATAAAAAGTTTGCTTTAATTAACTAAATAATGCCCCTAAAATGCTTATTTTTTTGTTCGCAGGCTCTTTATGAGATTCTAATCAAATTTACTATAAAAAAAATATCAATTATTTTCTTATGTATTTTATTTCTTAATTTGTTATGTATTTTTTGTTTTTCGACATTTTGTTTATTGTTTTTCGATGGAAATCGTCTGGGACTTTATTCTGACCATAATAAACAAATCAATGTTGCGGAATTTCGGAACCGTTCTCCAGGGTCTCAATTTTTGTCTGAAAGGTTGCGCTAGATTTGAAAAGTAAAAAGTCAGGCTTAAACTTTATGTCGTCACAATGTTTGTCATTAAGTATTTTGCTTAAATTTGGCTTGCTAAAGTAAAATAGTGAGTCGAGATGTGATCTGAATACGAGTTTAAGCATTTTGATTAGCCATGTAAAATGCTAATTAGAATCAATAATAATAATAATATAGGGTATTTATATTGCGCACATATCCACCTTGTTAGGTGCTCAAGGCGCTCCTATTTTACCCGGCTAAGCTAGGCGTTCATAGCGCACACAGCTTTTTAAGGAATTACTTCCTATACCGGTAATACTTGCAATTGAATACCGGCCCTGCATGGTCTACAGTTTGTCTCATGGAAGAGGTTATTGAAATGTAGGCCTATCGTTGGAGAATGAGGTGTAAATTTCTAGTGTGAAAGATGTCTTGTCTAGATAGAGCCTTTAATGAAAGAGGTCATTGGAATACATGCCTTATTTCACGTTTTAATCAGCCCAGGAAAGGCTTTTGTGTTTGGCATTTTTCAGGTGTACATATGCAAATTAAGTTTGATCATGTTCACTCCACATAACATATTGTAGTAAAAGTTGGGGCAGACACACCCAGTTAGCTAGGGAAGAAGGACATGCCTCGTATGGGCATGGGTCTCATCAGATTTTATCATATGAATATCTTCATCATTTCTTTAGTCTTGTATCATTAAAAAAAAATCATCAAAGTTTGAGAAAAGAAGAACCTGTTTATGACAGAGATCACGGACGGTGAGTTGACTTCGGAGCTTTTGAATCTTTTTGAAAAGTAACAGAAGTAAATGGCATATGTGAATGTAAAGGATAGTCTTTCTTATTACTATATGTATGAGTATAATTTATGAGCAATTTATAAAATATTTGATTAAATTCTTGGTATCGTTTAAACTTGTGAGCAGTGGCGTACCTAGGATTTTCCACAGGGGGGGCAAATTCGTCCGCCAAAAAGTTTGACAAGCAAAAAAAAAGGTCTTCAGCCACAAATAAAGGATTTTGTACCAGAAAAAAATTTGACAAGCATAAAAAAAAAAAAAAAAAAAGGTTTTCAACGACAAATGTACAAGAAAAAAAATTGACAAGGAAAAAAAAAAAAGGTCTTCAAGACTCGTCAGGGGGCAGGGATATGTCCATTGCATGGGTTGTGACTCGTCAGGGGGGCAGTCTGCCCCCCCCCCCCCGTAGGTACGCTAGTGCTTGTGAGGAAACTTTATAAAGACATTCAATTGCAAAAGCTTGATAATAAGCTGTATATCTTCACAGAATGAAAGAATATTATTTCTGGTGACCGGTACCTTCCCGGATACTCCTTTACATTTTTTCCACCATTTCCAATTTGGGGGAACGATTCAGCAAAATTTGTATCCAACAATTTGTCAGATTTGATGGCTTTCCTGATTTTGATTGGCTAATCAGAAACAGAGTTTCTATGGTAACAGTCGTATAAAACACGCTTTGTCGGATAAAATAATCCGACATTTCCTTTCATGAAACGCTCCCCAGTTCCGTGGTTGAGAGATCGTACAGCAAATAAGTTTTGGTCGAATTTGGCTCAAGGCCTCCTTTGATCATGGAATTAGCGGAAATGAATGACCAGTCCTCGACGCCAAATCTGGCTACCTCGAAATGAGATGATTTAGGAAATACATACTGACATTTACTGATGAAACAATAGACAGGCATGGTGATGACGTCATCCAAAGGTGTCTAAAATATCCGTAAAAATGAAGAAAAAATATTGTCCTAGTTGGGACCAACAACTACCCACCAACATGTGTTGTCATTTTGTTATGTTTTTCCTACAGAGTTGACGTCACATAACTAATCCTCTCAGTATGTAACTTTTGTACACCTGTTTATCTCGAGCGAGCCGTTCTGATTCGTCACGAATTTATGACGTCATAATAGACGGACAGTTCCTCACCTTAAATTTAGGTACATGTACTTTATATAGCCTTCGTTGGACTTTGAGATTAATTAAATAAAAGTTCAATTTTTAAAAATATCAATGTGGAAGTAAGGAAAATCCGGGAGTAGTATGATTTTATTTACCGTTTGATTCGGTGTTACTTGCCAAACTAGGGCCTACTATTAAAATGAAAATCAAACGCCATAGAATTTCGACTTAGTTTTTAAAATTGGTTTTAGAACTGATTGTGTTATATCCGATAGTTCAGCTAATGTTTTATATTATATAGGTAAAATAAACTTATCAAAATTTAACTTTTTTTTAAATTCAGTCTGATTGAAAGTTCATTTTTAAGAATATGTTTGCAAATCTTACCCTGGCGCGAAGTTTCTTAACAACAAATGCATCTTAATTGTGCTGCACTCAACCAGAGTGAAAAATGTATCTGGCAAGAATTTATTTCTTAATAATTTATTTATTTCTTAATATCAATCAAAATAAATAATCTTTTACCAATTCTAGGATCTGCCGACGACCAACTTCGCTGATCATACGTATAAGGGTATTCACTTCACGTCATCAGTGAACGCAATCGGAAGATGACCGGATCATGGTTTCATGATGATAAAATAAGTAGGTTAATTAGTTGGATTAGGATAAGCCGTAGGCATATTAGCTAGGTCAATAGGTATTGACAGATTAAAAATGAATTGAGTCTTTCTTACATTGCCACTGCAAATACAGTCAACTCTTCTTAATACATTCCAGGGAAGCTTCGATATCTTGATATTTATTCTAAGAATCAAACATTAACGCTTACCTTTAGTCGGTAAATTGCCACTTCGTCTACTGCCAACTCGTCCACTCCCCTCATGGTATGGCTTCCTTTAATCTAATGCCATTCCGTCCATCAACACTTCGTCTTGCTTTATCCTGCTTTCACATAAATGGAAATGTTATATGCATTATTGGTAAGTAGGTGTGCACTTAAAAAAAAACATTTGGTCCAATCATCACTTCGTCTAATCACCAGTTTGTCTATGACCATTTCGTCTCATAACCAGTTGGTCTAATATCCATTTATTCATTCGATTATTTCGCCCAATTTATTAACACTTAGTACAATTAGACCAAATGGTATATGGACTAAATGGATATTGGACAAACTTGTTTTTAGAGGAAATGGTGAGTGGGCGAAATGGCAATAAGACCATGTTGAAAGTGAGCGAACTATTGGTAGATTGAATGATAGTAGACGAGTTGGCTACTGGACGAATTGGCAGTAGACCAATTGAAAATAAATCCTTTTAGTCTTCCCGCCCATCGCCCCCTCCACCATCTCTCGCTCGCTCCCCCCCCCCCTCTCTCCCCCTCTCTCTCTCTTCATACCCAATAAAATATCTTATAGACATCGAAAAAAATAAACTTGACCAGTTTCTTTTTAATCTATTTTCAAGTTTTTGCAAAGAGGTACCCTTGTGATACACTGTATAAAAAATATAATCGTTGTTTCGTTGGCAATTTATTTTTGAGAATTTTTGTTTAGAATTGTTGGAAGCACGAGGTGAAATCCACCCAATTTATTTCAATATATGTCTATCCTCCATTTTACCCAAACAAAAACTGTATTTAAGGCTCTACTCTTCACGGGAGTAATTCCAAACATTACGTTTTCTGTATTTAATTTTAATGTTTTCAAAGTATTCCCACACTTACAGTTTAATATTTTCCTCATGAGATGATAAGTGGAACCCAATTCAATTTTAATTTTGCACAATTACATATTCGCTGCATGGGGCGATGCGATTAATAAGCAGAATTGGGATCATCTGATTGAGACGTCTTGTAAATTTAAAACGGTTTAGAATTGAAAACGCCTCAATATCTTTCGAGATTTTGTTATAGCTTTCTTTCCATCTTTCTTATCTATATAAGAATATTTCTAGTTTTGACTCAGATCCGGCAATTGCCGAGAGGTCATCGGCATAATGTCGAGGGGGTAAAGGATATTCCTGCAGAGAAATGCTCATTCAATTATCACTTTTACGTCTAGTTGAACTCTAATTAACCTCTGCACAGCAAAATGACTTTCGCCTATTCCATTCGTTATAAAAAATCAGATTTATTATCAATATTTTTCTCTTCTGACTTTGATGTTGAATAGCATTTTTACAGTGATCTGCCAAATTGTAAGCTCCTGAAAACACGGTCACCATAATCGAAGCAAATAGAGATCTTCTGGAAATAATCGGAAACTTTCAGTGGATCATTGGATTTGGTCTACCGATAGGACAGGGGTTCAAGAAAGGGCCAAAGGGGTGCCAGGTCCCAGTGGTGGTGGTCTCGCGACTGGGTGACCGATCGGGGTTCGAAACTAGGCTATAGTAGCCTTTCCTCTTCACAAGTTTACTACTCGTTGGAGAATAAAATGCTGTTGGAACTTACTTTCTTTGGAAAATCAATGGAACTTTATTATAAATTTTGCCATAAATGTATTCGTCTAATATTTTCCTTTTATTTTGTTATATCTTTGTACAAACAGAAAAGTGCAAAATATATACATGCATGTATGTATATCTTACAGTTTTCATTGTCATCGTGAAAATCTAAGAACTATGTTCTTCCTCAAAGTGTGTGCACAATGCATTTATTGATAATCCTTTCTGTAAAAAAGTATATATCGTATGTAAGAGTAAAACGTGAGGTTTAAATTGCAGTTTAAAATACACTGCACTAAGTTCTGGTGTGTCCTACTGGCCTACAATCAAGAAGCGGTCAAAATTGGGACACTGCACTGGCGAGTTAAAGTCAATTGTTTTGGCTTATCAAATGAATGACGTCAAGAATGCCAAAAATAGCAGACGAGAGTCCCCCTACTTTTGGAGCCGAGTGCAAAATCAGGTAGAAATTTGTCGGCAGAGATCGAGATAAAGAAGAGAGGGGTTGAATTGCGCGTGCGCATTCCGATCTGTTTCGATGTTGAATCATCAATGAACCAATGAACCTGCCGAAACTATGGAGAAAGGGATGTCCCCTGAAATATTTCGCGCCATTTCATATCCAAGGTGGGAAGCGGTTCATCGTTACCTGAGGTGGTCTGGAATGTACAAGGTTCTTTGCATGTTGGTCAGATTAACCATTCGCTTACATCAAACAAACATTCGTTTGATTGCATCATTCCTTCACCATTTTTTTTTCATCTGGAACTGGTAGCTTACGAGTCTTCAGCGCAGCGATAGTCAATTTTCAGTTGTTGATGCCCCTGCCCCATGAACAAAGGATCGTGAGCTAAATGGAGTTTTCGTAAAGACAAGTTGCACCAAGTTGAACGAATTTCCCGCTCTTTAATCTATTGGATGACAAGTTTGGATTAAACAGAGAGTGAGATACCTCACATCTGCAAGTATAAAGTTGGTATCTTCCATCAAAGCGATCTATACGCTAGAGGATTGTAGAGAAAGTATTTCTGTCGTGTTCATCTAATCTCTTTGTATTTCAAATAAGGTGTGTTCGCTGAGGTGAAGACACTTCAGATTAATTGATGACGTTAATGCGAGAGAAAAGGAACAGAAGGAACAGTGAAATTATCTGCCCCCAGCAGGCAGCGGAATCAATTTCCCGCCAAATCATCGCGGGTTGCTTTGCAGACGATCGCTATGTGTTAACCCTAGTTGCTGTCATCGGGGATTTGGCGCGGCGGAAGACGTGAAAACGATGTTAGCGGGGAAGCTCAGAATGGAGATAAAATATTATGAATAAGCTCAAACTGTTGATCCACTTCACACCCTGTATGTCGACAAAGTGAGCGACTAGTTTGGTGTTGTACGCGGATCATTGACCCATCAACGATGTATTGTCGGTGACATTTACATGCATTTTGTGAGATTTATATGAATGAAAGACGTTGTGATGATTCACCTAACTTCCACCAGGAATAAATTCCCGTGATCCTACTCATCTTGTGCTACCGGGTATCATTCCACGTCTTAGCATTTAAACTGATATGATAATCCCGCTCAATCCAGTGAGTATAATTATGGAATGTTGTGACGACGGATAGAGCTAAAGATCACCGAACTCTGACGTCAATCTCATACTTACCTCGATAACTTTATTAGAACATTCAAACAAATGAATGTTTATTATTTTGATGTCAATTTGAAAAGACTGGGATTATGTGGAACGCAGAGCATATATATTTCCGTACAAATGTAGCAGCTTGAACCTGCTGCTTCTCATACCTTAATTGCTCAATGGAAATGAAATCATATTTTTTCAACTAAGCGCACACCGAATTCGCAGTTATCGTCGTTAGAATGACGCGACGCGTCCTAGTTTCGTCTTGATCAAAGCAACTTAGTCTTGAAGACATCTCGGTATCAATCAACTATTTGAATCTAGTACCTCTGATTGGAAATGAAAAACGGAAATAATACGAGTTGTGCGAGTGATCATATTTAAAGAAAAATACAGAACGGAAGAGTGGAGCCCCGTGCTGTCGATAAACAAAACGAAGTTTGAATGACATATCTATATTGATTCAAACGTGCCAAGACTTTGCCACACTTAAAACTTGGATGCAGTTGTTGAGTAATACACCGAATTTGCTTTTGGATTGACTATTGACTAAATCAACTTATATAAAGTGATATTTTCAGTTCACATGGCCTAGTTGCTAAATAAACACTCTTGTTATTCGCAGGGATAATTTCTGATTATCTTGGGTGTGTGTCCTACCTTCGACAACATTTCTTACAGAACATTTGACAATATGGGAGAAGAGGTGCGCTCGGGGTGCGTTGATGTCTTCGTAAAGGTCTTGTGTCTCATTGTTCTCGTGACGCAAAATGCTCTAATAGACTATTATTTGATCCGTTTTGGAAACGGGACGGGCTTCCGTCGGGGTTATATCTGGATCATCTGCGACAGTCTAGTCCTGATCTTCTGGACCGTCGCCTTTGTGATGGTCCGGATCCGTGCCAGGCAACCCTATCCGGAAATCCCGAAAAAGGAGCGGCATTTACCTCAAGAACTTCCCTTCGCTTACTGTTCATGGCTGGTCTACTCTGGGGTACTCATCGCAAAGTTGGTCAAGATCTACAATAGCAAGGACCACCCACAGATCTTCTGGTGGTTGTCGTCATCCGACATGTTGACGATTGCCGTATCGATGGCGGGTCTCATCTTCATGCTCCTTGCCTACAGCCACCATGAGGACGTCGACAACGCAAGATACCGTCTTCAGATACAGAAGTTAGGTACCGTCGTCGGCCTGGCCATTCTAGACACCACTGACCTCCTTGATATGCTGCATGAAATCGAGTCAAACGCAACCCTTCCATTCCATCTCCGGGCCGCCATCTTGGCATTTGGGTGCATCTGCATCGTACTTCCGGTCTTTCCGCTCTTCGCGCTTCGTCTTATTGCTGCCAAACGTAGCGCGCACAAGCGCAACTCGGAATCATGGGAACAAGTCTTCTTCCTGAAGAACGTCCTGTTCATGCTCCTCGTCGATGTCCCGTACTTTGCGCTTCGATGTCATCTTTGGCTCGACTACGGCATGTCGGCATCGGTCTTTCTCACCAAGAACATTATCATGTTCTTAAGAGGGACTTTTGATCTTCTGCAGGAAGTCAAACTATGTACGCGAGACAAAAAGAAAAATAGGCCTTTATTAGAACTTGGATTGGTCGTTAGGTTCAACAAGTGAAATGTGGTATCATAATAATCGTAGACAAACCATACCAACATTTCATTTGTACTTTGATAACCTTTTTGCGTATTCAATTCAGATGGTTTCCTAGATGATTTAAGAGACAGAACTCTATTGTGCATCTGACAAAATCATCGCAGATCCAAGTTTTCCTTGGTATTCAAATTCGATATGAATGAAGAGTAATTGTTACATAAGAAAATGTAAACAAATGGAAAAAGGATGAATCGTGTCTGATTGCCTGATTGCTTGCTGAAAAGATCGACGAATAGATAAGTGAACATTAACTCATAAAATATATATTTGGCTTACATACAACACGATCAACGATTGAGTCTTGTATTTTCAATATTTGGTATATTACAGGGGCCGCGGAACGGTTTTCAAAGTGGGGGGGGGGGGGGGCTGAACCAATAGTGGGGGTAGACCATGCTAAAAATCACAATCATATGGTCATTTTTACGTTTTTGTACACGGTTTTGGAAAAAATTGGGGGGGGGGGGGCTGAAGCCCCCCCCCCCCCAGCCCCCCCGGTTCCGCGGCCCCTGTATTAGATTACAGACATTAACAGAAATCCATACGTCAAATTTTGAATTGTTGTCTTCAATACGCGTATTGAAGACAACAATTCAAAATTTGACGTATGGATTCCCTTCCCTTCTCCCAAAAATTTGTCTCGATCAGGAAAGAAGACAACGAAAGAAGGGAAAGAAAAATGGGTTTAAACATTATATATCTTTCTGAATATAACGTTAAAATTTATCCCAAATAAGATTATTGTTTTTTAAAAGGTCAAAAATTTCGCTCTCTCGCGACTTGTTAGAAAGTTGTCTACATACGCCGGTCATATGTTCGCCCTTCTCAAAATATTTGACACATTGTCATTAGTACACATTACGGACCTGTATACATCTGTCTGTAATGGCTAACTTTCTACAGTAACGACCCTTTCAGATATGCGTTAAAGCAAACCTTATTTTAGTCGTATTCTTTTTAAGCATTTTGAAATATACTTTGTGAATGTCATTAAATCTCTAAGTAGTAGTACTGCTGTACACTGGCGGATCCGAGGGGGGGGGGGCAAAGCCGGCCCGTGCCCCTCCCTCTTTAAGAGGCACAATTAAAATTTGTAATGTAAAAATGTCGTTAAAAAGAAGTGTGCCCCCCCCCCTTTGAAAGTGAAGCCTTTTTTTTGCTTGGATAATGTGTCCTCCCTTTTGAAAAATCATGGATCCGCCCCTGCTGCTGTAATTTATATCGCAAAATACTAGTAGGCCACTACATGCACAGTTCTCGAACAAAGGGGAGATTGATAACAATGGATTTGTAACAATAACTTTTTTTCTATCTTACATCTAACGGCGATAAAAATATGAGATCATTTCAACTTTATCGAAGAATGATCAGAAGACGGCGAGAGATTAATCAGATGCCATATTTGTGCTCACCTTGCGGGAGCAAACTTCTCTTTCATGATTCCGTTCGATGATAAAGTCATCTGTATGATTTGAATACAATAGTTCTACCTCAGATTTCCCTCCAGTTGCCCGATTTCTTTTCCAAATTAATGTATTTTTGTGGATGGTCTATTCGAGTTAAGCGCAATCACTATATCTATTCAAGTTACACATTGATACAAACATATATTGAAGATATTACGAAAACGTGTCTGTTTATTTTATAGGCTCCATTCACTAGGCAAATTATGCTATGTAAATGTTGCCACCAACATTAGTTGTCACTTATTGTAAATGTAAAAAGATGCAAGACTGACATTATATTGTTTCATTTGTCAAAGTATGATTATATAAGTATAATATGGCTACATGCAAAGGCATTCCGATGAATCTGATATGGGAAGATATAGAATCAAAATGTTTTCTGCATTCTGTGGCAATTAAATAAATGTGAACACTAAGGAATAAAAGTAAGATTTATAATATGGTTGTATATTAATTCGTTATTTGTTGAGCATAACATCATTATAGCTGGTTTGAATTGTATTCAAAGCAGAATATAGAAGCAACGCAAGGGCTGTACAAACTATCGATTTTCCGGTGTTTCGCCGCCCGAAAAGTAACCGGAAAAATAAATACCAAGAAATCTAAAAATACAGGCCCTATTTGGGAGTTCATAACATTTTCCGTTGCATTTAACATTATAGATGTGCCAAATGTCGCCCAAACTTTCGACGAGAACCATATTTTTAACAAAGTATTTTTAGAGCTTATATGTAAAAATCACAATTAGATTATTTTAAATCGGTGCGGTTCCAGGGTATTTTGATGGACGATGTAAATGCGAGGGTTTATTTTACTTCTTTAAATTAGGGGTAGTATAGCCTTAAACGATCTCGGCCTTTTCTTTATAATTCTTTTTTTCTTTTTTATCCTATTTTTTTTTCTTTTCCTTCACTCTCCCATTTGTGTCCCTTATTTGAAGGGACGCCCTGCTCTTGATTAATTATTGTATGTAAAATGAATAATATAATACCAACTTTAATACACATTATCATCCTCCAAGCAGCTATGTGGAGGGGGAGGGGGCTTTCACGAATATATAGAAGAACAAATCACGATTACTCTCTAAATTCATAACCAATAATATTGACAGGACCCTGAGAAATGAACACGTGACATTAGCATAATTCCTTCGCAAATCCCCGAAACCACTTTCAAAAGGAAGAGCTCTAAAAATAGCCCATTAGCCAAATTATTCAATTTTCTCGAAGTTCATCTTACGGATGTGATTGTACAGCTCCACGGTCGGAGGGTAATCATCAGTCGATCATCCAATTTCTTCTTGCTGGGGTACCAGCACCAAATGACCGCGAGTAACATCGTCCTACCTACCAATCGGGAGGTGGGGGGGGGGGGTATTGGATCGAGGGTCAAAGCTTTTCTTCCAAGGGTATTGGGGTTAGACACTTGCATGGAAGGTCGGTGAATAACAGAGCAAGTTAAAAACAAATCCCCGCCAAAAAAGGATATGGTGGCTGATTCGACACCCTAGCCTGGATCAGCGGGACAAGGGGGGGGGGGGGGGGGAGGGGGTGCTACAATTTAAAGTTTCAAAGTTATTTCAGTGAGCAACACAGACATTAAGTCAAGAATGGCATGCCCTCTCAAAGAGCGATATTATACAGACACTTTTAAAAAAAATCCTTTTTTGTTAGAGACTTTTCTAATTGTTTTTGTCTTTTATTTTGAGCGTATTATTATAGAAATAATATAAGAAAGAATTACACGCGGGAAAAAAATAATAAGGCTTTCTAATTTGTTGTCACATTCTTTTTTTTCTTTTTTTAAATACTTTTTTGTAGTAGGGCTATATATGTCTATATCATTCTCGATGTATACAATAGGAAGGGGTCGCAGCCAGCATCTTACTGTCCCAGCCTAGTTAATTAAAAGTATGTGTAAAGCAATGTACAAATTTACCATTCTTGTCGGAGGTTCGTTAACACATGAGTCATGAAGATGGTCGAAAAAATTCCACAAATTTCATAATATACACTTCCTTTATTTTTGCTTCAGTAAAGTGAACTACCTGATAATGCGCGCGATCCATTTCGCCCCCTTTTTGGAAGTAATTCAATCAAGAACCGACAAAAGGCTTCTCTCTTGCAATTACTGAAGATAAAATGTGCTTCCGTCAAAATTACCGCAATAATTATCATCATCATGGGCCTCCTCCCCATGACGCATTGGTTTTCTGCGTATTTCTACTGCTAGAAAAGCTTATAATATCGGTTCTAATTAGACAGATTGGGAAATGTTTGATTAACAAGTGTTTCCGAAGTTCTTTTGATATTTGACATTCCGCTATCATCCCTGACTCTTGTGATAGGTGAAATAAAGAAAGAATGTGGCATATTTTGGTTATGAATGTCATATGCGAGGGATGTGAGGATACGTAGAAGAAAGTGATGGAAGAATGGAAAGGGGGAGACCCCCAGGGAGGGGAGAAAGATTCAAGGAGAGTGATGGACAGAGAGATTGGAGAGAGAGGGGGAGGAAGAGAGAGGAGGAAGAGAGTGGGGGATCTTGAGGGAGGGAGTGGGGCGAGAGAGGCGTATGAAATGACAGAAAGTAAGAGGGTTTCAATGTGATATTGTAGTCGTGTTTGATCGTTGTTCTAGCCAACAAAACCAAAAATAAAGAGGAGGAATCAATACTGAACAAGGTGAAAATGATGAAAGAAAGGAGCCACGAATCTGAAGATGACGTCGAGCTATGAAATCACAGAATTTTGATAAAATATAATTATTACATTTAACATTACACTTTCTACCAGCCCCCATTTCGCTTTATTTGCCACTCCATGACCCCCAGGGTGCGACATAAGCGCTTGCCCGACTGCCCGGAGCAAGTAAAAGTTAGAGTCGGGCAAAAAGTGTTTTGAAATAAAGGCAAAAACTACTTGCCCAAATTGGGAAAGCAAAATTCTGACTGGGGAATGAAATTTCACAAATCTCACATGAAAAATATTTTTCCACCAAAATAATCGCAAAATCGGTGGGAAGTTGTTTTAATTGTATGGATTCTCAGATTGCTGATTTGGTGATGTGATCGAGGAGCAATTTATTGAGTTTTACAACTAATTGTTTAAGATTTTGTTATGAGTCTTGTGATCGGTGTTGTGATACTTGTAGTGGGAAGAAAGCTAGCTAAAGGTGCGTGCATGTACTGTGTGCCGCGATGATTCATCTAATTTTTAAGTTTGACAATGTTTTCACTTTGAAATTTTACTCATTTCTAAAACATTTTAGTTTTCTAGCAATGTTTAAAATATATTTAAAAAAAAACAAATATCAGTAAGATTTTTGTCAGATGACTAAATAGGCCTATTTGTTTTATTTTGTTTGAAGTTTGCTTCATCTTTCCTTCTTTCTTCATCTTTTCTTCTATCTTTTCTGCTTGCCTTTGTATTGTTCCATCTCTCTTTATTTTCAATCTTTCCTAGCTTTCTTTCCCGATCCTTTCTCTGTGTTAATTTATTTTCTTCATTCCTTCTTTATGTCCCTCATTCTTTTTTTTTCTTTCTTTCCTTCATTTCTTATTTTCCATCTTATTTCTTTATTTCATTCATTCTTTCTTTCCTTACAATTTTCTTTGCTCTCTTCACCATTCCTTTCCTATATCTGTTTATTCTTTCTTTCACTCTATCTTTCTTTTCTTCTCCATTCTCTGTTCCCTTTCCTTCCTTTCTTCCATTCTCTATTTTCTTCTTTCCTTTTTGCCCTTTATTCTTTCTTCCCTTCGCTATTTCCTTCCTTCCTGTTTTTCTTTGCTTCCTTCATCCCTCTCCTTTTTCTTTCTGCTCTTTATTTCCTTCCTTCTTCCATTGGCTTTTATTCTATCCTTCCTTTCATTCTTTCTTTCCTTCATTATTATTTAATTCCTTCATCCCTTTCTGTTTTTCTTTTCTTTCTTTCAAAGAATGAAGGAATTTTTTTTTTCCTTTATTCTTTTTCCTCTTTCTTTCTATTCATGTAAATTCACGAAGTCTATTTAGAAACTTTGAAGATCTTGTCGTTTTCTTATCCAGTGTGAAACACAATTTTTCTATTATTGGGATTTCAGAGACCTGGTTCAAACCATCTACAGATGTGAATTTATTTCATATCCCTGAATATTCTCTTGTTCAAGTTTGTCGACAAAATAAAAGAGGGGGTGGTGTTGCTCTTTATATTAGAGAGGGTTTTGAATATACAATTCGCGATGATCTGTCAAAAGTAACTTTGGGCTACGAATGTATATACATAGAATTTGTTTTAAATAATGTTAAGACTGTTGTTGGATGTGTATATCGAGCACCTGACAATGATGTGAGGTCATTTGTTTTTTACTTTGAACACGACTTACAAGTTCTTAGTCACGAAAATAATAATACTTATATTATGGGCGATTTTAATACTAATTTGTTGCATTATGACTCTGATGATCGAGTAAAAGATTTTGTTGATCTCTTTTTTTTTTACATCATTTGGCTTTTTTAGTCTTATTACAAAACCTACACGCATTACTTCTTCTTCTTCAACACTCATAGATAATATATTTACAAATTGTGTGCGAGATGCTTTTGAAAGTGGTATTTTCTGCTCAGACTTGTCTGATCATATGCCAATATTCAGCATCAATAAAGAGCCGGCTGTTATATCTGTCAAAACGAGTAGTGAGGTCTACAAGCGTTTGATTATTGATAAAAAGATAGAAAGTTTTAGACAAGATCTCTTTATTTTTGATTGGTCATTTCTTTACACATTGACAAATGCAGATGAGTCTTATAATTATTTTTTGTCTATCTTTTCTCGGTTGTATGATATTCATTTCCCCATCGTTAAACTGAATAAGAAACGCAAATGTACATGTAGAAAACCATGGATTACTAAGAGTCTCTTAAAATCTATTAATCATAAATATAAATTATACTGTACGTACATTAAATGTAAAAATGAGAGAAATAAAAAGAAGTATCTTGCTTATAAGAATGCGTTGACAATTCTAGTTCGGAAAAGCAAAAAAGATTATTACGACAATGTTTTTAAAAATACACAGAAGGATATTAGGAAGACTTGGACTCACATAAATGAGCTGCTTGGAAGAGGGAAAAGGGATCTTATACCAGATGAAATGTATCATGGTGAAAATTTACTCGCTACAGATCTGCAGAAAGTTGAGTATTTTAATAAACATTTTATTAATTTGCCTGAAAATATCAGTAAAGAAATTTCAGAAGCCAAAACATCTCTCAAAGATTACATGCCAAGGCAAAATTATGCATCATCTCTATTTCTGAGACCAACATCAGTTTATGAAATCACAAGGTTAGTGTCATCATTGAAGGCTTCTAAATCAAGTGGTTCAGATGACATTTCCCCTAAAGTTATCAAAGGTTGCATTCATGTCATTGCTGACCCACTGTGTCATGTTTTCAATAAGTCAATATCTCAAGGTATCGTTCCCATTAAGTTAAAAATCGCCAAAATTGTTCCTGTCTACAAAAAGAGTGATCGTAAATGCATTGAAAATTATAGACCAATTGCTTTGTTGCCTATCTTCTCAAAGATCTTAGAGAAAATAATGTACAAAAGATTAAATGATTATTTGCTGCATTATGATATCATGACACCACATCAATTTGGCTTCAGGAAAAATTGCTCTACTAGCATGGGTGTATTAAACTTGATTAACACGATTATCACTGCTATGAATGATGGAAAATTTTGCCTTGGTGCATTCCTTGATTTAAGTAAAGCCTTTGACACCATTGATCACAGTATACTCTTAATTAAACTTGAATATTATGGCATTCGTGGGATGGCTTTAAACTGGTTTAAAAGCTATCTAGAAAACCGGTCACAATTTGTAGTTATCAATGGTGTCAGCTCAGAATATAGAGATATTAAATTTGGAGTACCGCAAGGATCGGTTCTTGGTCCGCTGCTTTTCCTAATTTACATTAATGATATTGTTAATTCTTCCAAATTGCTTACATATTCTTTATATGCTGATGACACCTGTTTATTACATTCTCATAAGAACTTGCAAAGTCTTATTCGGGAGGTAAATACTTAAATTTGTCATGTTTTTGCCTGGTTTTGTTGTAATAAGCTGTTACTGAATACAAGTAAAACAAAATGTGTTTTATTTAGAACAAAGGGAAAGAGGGTCTTTGATAATATAGATCCAATAATAGTTGGTGGTTTGACACCATTGATCACAGTATACTCTTAATTAAACTTGAATATTATGGCATTCGTGGGATGGCTTTAAACTGGTTTAAAAGCTATCTAGAAAACCGGTCACAATTTGTAGTTATCAATGGTGTCAGCTCAGAATATAGAGATATTAAATTTGGAGTACCGCAAGGATCGGTTCTTGGTCCGCTGCTTTTCCTAATTTACATTAATGATATTGTTAATTCTTCCAAATTGCTTACATATTCTTTATATGCTGATGACACCTGTTTATTACATTCTCATAAGAACTTGCAAAGTCTTATTCGGGAGGTAAATACTTAAATTTGTCATGTTTTTGCCTGGTTTTGTTGTAATAAGCTGTTACTGAATACAAGTAAAACAAAATGTGTTTTATTTAGAACAAAGGGAAAGAGGGTCTTTGATAATATAGATCCAATAATAGTTGGTGGTCGACAAATTGAATTCAGCTCAAGTGTGCAATTTCTTGGTGTCACAGTTGATGAATACTTGTCATGGAATTATCACCTTAATAATGTGTGTTCTAAAGTATCTCGTAATGTTGGTGTGATATCAAAAGTAAGATATTTCTTACCTCAACGAACATTGATTTCTTTATATAATGCTCTAATTGTGCCACATTTAATGTATTGCAATATTGCTTGGGGGAATAAATATAGGACTCATGTACGTAAACTACAAGTTCTTCAAAAGAAAGCTATAAGATATGTAACAAATTCAAATTATCTGGCTCCAAGTTCCCCGCTCTTTTTGCAGTTGAATATGTTACCATTTAATGAAATGGTCTCGCTGAATTGTGTTATTTTCATGTATAAATACCAATCCCTGCATTGTTCTTTTTTACAAGAAACTTTTGTGGTTAATTCTAAGATTCATAATTATAACACACGTCAGAGACATCTTATTCACCAACCCTATGCTAGAATTAATGCTACATTGAAATCCTTCAGAACAATTTGCGTTAAAGAATGGAATATGTGTCCTGCTGATATAAGAAGTAGCTGTACCCTGTCTCGGTTTAAGAAATTATGTCATAAATACCTACTTGATAAATTTAAGACCAGTTGTTAGTTGCACCTGGGGGTGACATGTTTGGAGTGTGAATGTGTGTGTTTGTCTGTGTGAGTGTGTGTATGCTTGCGTGTGGGTAATGTTCCTGTTGTGATCTTTAAATACCTTGTATTTTTTTTTCTTCTTATTCTCATAGTTATTCCATGTTTGAGTAAAATATATTATGCAGGGGCCCCTGATTACAAGCTGTGCTTCTTTGGGGTCCCAAACCTGTCATTTGTTTTAGTTCTTTATAATGTAACCATTTATTTTGTTTGTATTTTGATCTCCTTTGACTGGTTTGAATAAATTCAATTCAATTCAATTCAATTCAATTCAATTCATTTTTTCCCTCCTTCATTCTTTCATCCATTCATTCATCCTCCCTTCCTTTCATTTTCTTTATTTCAAATAATGAATGAAACCTTTTCTTTCCTTCATTTTTTCTTCCATCCTGTTTTCTCTCTTTCTTTTCATTTTTTCTTCTTTTTTCTTTCTCTCCTCCATTCTTTCTTTCACCCATTCGTTCATCCTCCCTTCCTTTCCTTTTCTTTCTTTTTTCCCTATTTCTTTCTCTCTTTCTTTCTTTAATTATTTTCAGTGATTCCCCTTTTTACCGTGCCATGGTCATATACAAAAGTACAAGAAAATCTATAAGAGGAAATTGATCTAATGGCATATTGACACTAATTTTGGTCATGAAAGTCAAGATAAAATCACTTAGAAAAAATACAATATTACAAGGTACATCAGTTCATGTAAAAAAAAAGGAAAAAAGACAATAGTATATACCACAATACTTTCTTTTGAAGCGGTAAAACATTGTTTTGAATTATTTTTGGGGCAAGTTAAATATATTTGCAGGCAAGTATTTTCTAACTATTTAGAAATTCACTTGCCCACCCTGCCCCCCCCCCCCCCCTTCCACCCATCTCTCTTTAGACATCTGAAACCAAAATTTTATTCTTAACAAAAAAGACTCAAACTATCAATGTCTTTCAGTGCTTCCCAAACTCACACAAAACTTTATCTAAGCCTTGCTCTCTCTCCCCTCCCTCTCTTTCACTCTCTCTCTCTCTCTGACTTTCCATTCCTCTAATCCCATCTATTACCTATACTTTACAAGTTGGAGGCAATGACATCATCATATCTACCATAATCAAATTCACCGAAAGCAACATCTCTTGCCAGACAAGCTTAATGACCTGATTCTACACATTTCCTGCAATCATTTTCCATACATTTGAACTAGCTCTGATAAAGTACTAATTTTATCCAACTAAATATATTTGTAGATTGTAGAAAGCGGAAATATTTTTTTCAATAATATCCCAAATATTTATTAGAAACTAATGTGAGAGTTGAACTCGTCATTATCATATTTGATTCATATAACAAAAAGAAACTGAATATATAATATCATGATAAAAAACATGAAAAACAAAAGTTAAATTGAATGGAGACATAAAAAAACTCTCCTTTTTTTAAACTCAGAATCAACACTAAGATACAAACTAATTTTGCTATATATTCCTGATGGGCTGTATTTGAAATGGGAAAAAATTTTACTTTCAATTATCCACAGACCTGTGGTAAAATGCATACAGTATTAAAAGCACAACTTGATTGGTAGATTGACCAATAACACGCATTCTCGAGAATGATCTGACCAATGAGGCGGTGAGTTATATAGTGCACACAACTAGGGTTAACAGAATCACTCCTAACCTGTGCACATTGATGTATGAATTATATTCACAGGTGGTGTATATTATAAGCCGGGTGACGAAGGGCCATAATACTTCACTTGTTATTACGTATTAAACAGCTTTATATTGATATGTCTTTGGGCTCATCCAGAGTCTATTGGGTAGCCTATGGCTAACAGGGAAAATGTCAAGAGAGAAAATATACACTGATGTTTATGTACAACAGTTTTATAGTGGCATTTATATGTGACAAGACAAAGGTGTTTTACTCTAACAATATGTCAGATATCATTCACACAATACCGGGAAAAAGATAATTATTTAGTTCAGATTTGAACGTCTTATGGTTATTACAGTTATGTTTCATTTCTTTTTTTGTATTGTTATTTATTTCTATAATAATAAAAATGTATAGCATTTATGAGGAGCTGATGGCGCACTATCCATATTTAGCTCCAGCTGCTAAAGGTGCTCAGTGCGTTCAAGGAATTTATCTTACCGGGTACCCATTCACCTCACATGGGTCGAGTGCAGCGCACTGTGGATCAATTTCTTGCTGAAAGAAAGTATGACATGGCTAGGATTCAACCCATGACTCTCTGTTTCAAAGTCTGGAGACTAATCCACTGGGCCACCTATCATCTATCACTTTAGCATCAAGTTACATAAATGCATTTGTTATTCCAATAATCCCATGATTTTTTTAAAAACAAATTTGACTTCATTTTATTTTCAAATCAAGTACATGTACCTGTACAAAAATGGCTAAACTACACTGCTTTCGTTTTGTGTGTTTTGTTTTATCTTTTACTATTGCAAGTTAGAAGCAAGTGCTAAAAGATCCTGAAATCCTTATACAAAGATTATGTGAATCACAAAAGTCAACAGGTTAACTCATTGCAACTTTGTCATAATCTTTGCATGAACTCTTGAGCTAATGAGAGCTTTACAAATCATGTACACATATCAAACATGGTGTGGCAAAAACTACTTGATCCCATTTACATAATTTAGAGACATCGATTTTCTGTCTGCCAGTATTAAAATAAAAGTGGAAAACTAGTTTTAGTTATTTAATTTTCATGCAAAATTCACTGAATTTACCTTCACAAAATTGAATTCAAGTTTTTTGCCGTCTACATTTTCTTTCAAGGTTGAAATGGAATTGCAGGTTTTCAGAAATAGAATAGGCTGTTTTTTGTTCAAATGGAAACTAACTGCCCCTAATAATGACTCTTGTTTAATTGTAAATAGGTCTCAAAAATATTTTCTGTTACCATAAATCATAATTCCATAATCAATACTTTAAGAGAATGCAAATTTGTTTTTCTTGCAAATATGTGATCTATCATAGATTTAACCATGGTAACATAATTACCAGAAACTTAAGCAATTTTCACAAAACAAAATATCTATTGCAATCAAAATTGCATGAATTATAATGGCATTATTTCTTATATGCTTCTTTTCATCCAAGAGTTTGAGTATTCTGTACTTTCAGTTTAATTGTTTTCCTTCAAACACAAAATGAGGTGATTGTTTCTCTCATGTGGAATAACCATAAACCAACATTCATATTTTTGAAGAATAAAAGGTTTATTCCTCCATTAACTGTTTTAATTCCCATGAGATCAAATCATCATCTAATATGCTCTGATGTACGTTTCAGTGAAAACCAAAGGTGAGTCAACTGACACTGCTACAAACTTAAATTCTAAAACCAGAGAAAGGAGAGAAAAGATTAGTTCATCATACAACTTTATCATCACCACGGAATGTCTGCATCCTTTCTCAAAAAAGACCTTGGCCATGGTTATAAGTCACATCACTTATTTGGCCCATCCATTTTCTTGCTTTCAGTCCTAAACACTCTAATATGGACAGCAGAGTTGCTTCTCTCCCTCGTATCAAAGTCCCCTTCATCGCAGAGTGGTTCGATGTCGTCCACCAGGTTGACAGTGGAAGTGCTGATGGATATCTGGAGTGTGCCAAGACTTCGGGACTCCAACTGAAGAGCAATGTTTAGTGCTCTGTTGATAGCTGCACCAAGACCATGAATGAACACCTCTTTCTCTCCCCCGTCAAAGAGTTTCTCACACTTTTCCATCTGGCTGGCAAAGTTAGACTTGCGAGTCACGTAGATGTCATTCTTGCGCTTCGGAAGTCTGCGGGGCTGACGCTTCCGGATACTCACCGCCGCTGGATTGACCTTCGGTTTGGCCGACTTGTGAGGGCGGGCTTGGGGGGTAGCCGGCTGTGCATCGCCCGAGGCCATCTTATTTTGAGTTAAACTTTCAATTTTATTTTCCCGAGTGAAACTGTCAAAGGCAGCTCATCCACCGTGAAGGGTTGATATGAAGATAATCTTGTCCTTATTTTGTATCTCGTACTCTAATTCACCCTGGATAAAAGGGATGGTAAAAATAACAGCTTAGAAGAAAGGATAAATGTAAATGGTTATCAGATTTATGGACATTTTAGATAACATATTTATTTTTCTCTTTTCTACATGATGCAATATCTCTATACATTACTGTTCTAAATATCAAATCTAAGTTGATGGCATGAGCAAAACAGACCCTGTTAACACAGTACAGTACTGTGAATATCAAAACAGAACTATATCTATTGATAAAAATAAACTTACAAATCGCAATGTATCACTTACCACTGCAGTACACAAGAAATAATCAACATCAAACACTCTTAAGAGGTTTGACATAGATTTTCCTAAGGCACATACTTTGCTTCATTTTAAGAAGATTGTGTCTTTTGTGTCTTCTTTGTTTGTGCAATCTATGAAATTTGGAAAGGATAACACTTCATAAACAAATTAACACTACTTTCCTAAAATAATGCACACTCTTAGGTTTCCAATTTTCAAAAAAGTAAAAGGTGGTAAAATAAGTCTGCAAAAAAATGTGTTGTCCCAAATGCAGTAAGACTGTAAGTTCCCTTTTAAGTATGAGTGATAAATCATCTATTTATAGGCATTATGTATTTAAAAAGAAAAACACACACAGCTTCCAATTAACATACCAAATCATGCTTGTTTTCAAAGCTGATCAATAATAAAGAATAAAATGTATGTTTGAATGACATCATTAGGTGAGAAGTAAATCTAGAATTCATTTCATAATCATCAACTATGTCTAGCAATGTCTTACCACTAATTCCCAATCAGCATCATTTACAAGGACCAGAATACCAGGTCTCCTGTTCAAAAGAAATGATACAAAATTACAGATTTCACTATTAGAATAGGCAGTTGTCAATCAAAACATGAAACACAATATCAACATAACCCTGTTAAGAAATGCTAGCTTTCATACCCCAACCCACATCTACCGGCAAAGTATGCTGCATGAAATTTACTCTGCAGACAAAAATATTTACCTTTATAACATTCAATAGCCAACTATACAAAAACCTTGTTTGACTGAAGAAAATGAACACTTCCATGTTTACTTTATGCAAAAATGATACATAACAAATGAAAAATATGTCTCAAAAGTTAAAATGAAGGTAAACTTGAAAACAGACCAGGGGGCCGTTTCATAAAGCTGTTAGTAGGTTAAGAGTGACGACTGGTGATCCTTTCTTGTGGTGATATTCACCATTTTGTGATTATTTAGTGCATAAGAAATGTTAACCAGTCGTTCTTAAAGTTGCTCTTAACTTACAAACAGCTTTATGAAACACACACCTGACCTACAAGTAAGATACACTGTAAACATTTTTTGAATTCACATATTACAACACTCAAGAAAAGACCTGTCCATCTGTTTTATACTCCTTTTCTTTTTTTTGTGTTGATAGAAAAAAATTGAAATGCTTACACCGTGTCTCCTTGGATGAATAACTCTGGTCTCTCTTTCAGAAGGTTATCTTTGATCCAAACCAGCAATGTCTTGATTGTCCCTTTGAAAAGAAATAAGAAAATTAGAACAAAATAGTTCTCCATTTTATCTTTAAAATAAAGTGTGTCCTGAAATAAGTAACCTAAATCAATTATGAATAAAGTAATCACACTAATTTGACAACATGAAGAATAATTTTTTTTTCCTTAAGCAAAAGGGAACATACATGTATAATACCAATTTAATAAAAATCAGTATGTTCTGTCTTCAACCATTTTCAAGTATAAGAAAAGACATTTATTGACAATGAATCCCCCAAAATAAATTTAAAAAAAAACTATACCAAAATGAAGTTCAGGAGCGGATCCAAGGTTTTCCAATAGGGGGGAGGGCACTTTCCTGATGAAAATGTGACAAAAAGAAGGGGGGGGGAACACACTTGGGTAAAAACGGCATGTTTACATTAAAAATTTGGATTATGGCTCTCAAAAGGGGTGGGGGGGCGGGCCAGCTGTGCCCCCCCCCCCTAGATCTGCCCATAGAGCTATTAGCTCTATGATCTGCCATTGCTAGATTTAAATATGTTGTAGTAGGAGCAAATATTCTAAAATTTATTCTTATATTCTAACAGAACTTACATTTGTTGTGACTGCAGTTCAAAACAGCATCATGATGCTTGATCTTGTCAAATAATAACTCTGCTCCACCACTGTAAGGATGATATCATTAAAAAAATAATCAATATACAAAAAAATAATCAATATATGTAGGTCTAGATCTACATGTACACGTAGATTTTGAAATAAAAGGGAAACCAACCCTAAGGTCCATTTGTTATGATAAAAGATAAGAAAAGAAAAATTAACACTGAAAATTTCTTAAAAAATAAGAGAGATATCACCTGATATGCGTCTCGTAGCTTGGCGAAGAACAAAAAGAACAAGATGGCGACGTAAACATCGCGGCAAGTTTTCCCTGTCTTTTTATAATTTTTTTTAATGAAATTTTGTTTAAAAATGAAATCAATATCGTATAAATGTCGGAAATAAAGTTGTATCCCATTAGGGCTAGATCTTTTAGAAGGAAAGTAGAAATCTTGGGGGCGAAAATTTCAGTTTTTTTCCCAGTACACGTAAATAGATGGGGCGCAATCCCTGGCTCTGTGGAGAGTAAGCACACGTTAGCGAATGATTTTTACTCTCTGGGTCTAGACCTCCTGGCTAGTGGGTCCTGCATCGTAAGCATCCAGATCGAGATTGGCAGCGGTCGCCGCAGACTCTAGAGGACTCTAATAATATAAATTAATAAATGAAAAACGACACTTCGCCCGGGCAGAGGCGCGGCGTGACGCATAACGCAGACCTCTCTCCCTCCCTTGTTTCAGTTCTCCCGCTGTTCGGAGATCGGCAGGTATCACTGCAGAAGCCAGAAGTTGAGTCAATGAGTCTGGACTCTGGTAAATCGGCCGTTCAGAAATTGCAGAAGTCAACTACTATATATTACTAATACTAAATACTAACTAAAGTAATGTCATGAATATACCTCGAGCGAAGTTCGTGCAGGCTCCACTCCACTCCACTACCGCTACACTACACTCCACCTACCATCAACCTAGACAGCTGGCAGCCGTCTGTTTTGAGGAGTTTTTTAACATTTTTTTTTTAAGTTCTCCTCATACACAGACAGCTCGCTAGCGTGCAGCCACCATTAGGGGACTTGCAATGCAAAATCCCCCCGTCGGGGCTCTTCAATTTTTGTCTTTAATCAATAAAAATTTTGAAAATTAATGCGACCAAAATGCAAATTGATATTCCCTCTTGGCATTAATTGCCAAGAAACGGAGAAAAATCGAGTTAAAAGGAACAAAAACAGTGACTTACCTCGGCTGTCGCGCAAATTCACTTCCCCGTTTTATCCGATCTTAAGTACATAAACATATGGCCATTGAGTCCCCTGTACAGATCGCGCTAGAACTTCGGTCTCTGTATTTGGTGAGTGAAGCCAACGGAGTTCCAACGGAGTTCAGCTGAACAACCAACATAACAGAGACCGAAGCTTTTGGTCTACCATCAACCATGCCTACCCGAAATTCGGGTAGGTGGAGTGTAGTGTAGCGCCTAGCGGTAGTGAGAAGTGGAGTGGAGCCTGCACGAACTTCGCTCGAGGTAGTCATGAATATAGTCTACCGGAGATCTGCCGTAACCCCACGGCTACGTACCGTACGGTACCGCCACCGGGCACCGCCACCGGGGCACCGGTCCGATGGCGATGCGATGCCGATAGAACGGAAACCGTGTTCAAATTTCAAATAGGCAAATATATACACATTTCCACTCGATTTACACGCCGATATGATTCCAAATAAACCGGAAATAAAATAAAAAACATAATCACAACCATTGTTTAAATATTTTGCCTTAAAATTAGTGATATTACCTGAATTCAAGCTTCACGTGAATTTCACCAGTGGGCGCTGCCATATTTAATTTACAGGTACGGTAGCTATAATACTGCAAAGTCTAGATCTAGACAATCTCTCTTTTTTCACACTACACTGTAAATCAAGCACTGTCCCCGGGATGTGAACTTGTTTTTCATACTCACTTTTAAAAACCCTTTTCTTGTGTAATATACTATTACTAAGGCAGATATTTCCATTTATTTCAAAATCTCATTAAAAAAAACAGAATGGAAAAGTAATTTTAGGAACATTCTGAATCTGACCAAGACGTTTGTCTGAAATCCTTATGTCATTTTACTTAGCAGCAATTTAATTTTTCGTGTTATGTTTATATTGTAAGTTAGTTTGAGTAGCATCACTTAATTTCAGCAACTTGAATACAATTTGTGCAGCAAGGTCTCTGCCAATTCAAAAAACAAGAAAGGATTCATCATGGGTATTTTTCGTAGGCGAATTGGGTTATAGAGTAAGGTGATGTAACACAAAAATATTCTTAGCCGCGCCTTTAAATGTGTGGGCCTAAATCAATTATGAAGAGAACTGTCATCACATATCCTTTGATAAGACAATAGTTCAAATTTACCGTATCAAGTGGGTAGCCGTGGGTAGGCCCCACTTTTGGCCGAAAGTTGTACACAAATATTATGTGACACCCCCTCCCCAGTCCTCCCCAGTGCGTGAGGATTAAAATAGGACAACTGGGCCCGTCTTACAAAGAATTGCGATTGATCCGATTAAAATTTTTAATATCAACTGTATGGAGATCCATCAATGTCATATTTTTTCCTGCAGGAATTATATATAATAGGTATATAAACTGTAAAGAAGAGAAGCTCACTGAATTTCAAGAAAATGATAAATATATGAATTCATATCTAGAAAATATTTTGGAAAAAACCCATGCATTTCAGATTTTGACGTTGCTGGCTTTCCATAGTTGTTGTGGTGTCTTTATATCGTATTTTTTTCCATTTTGTTTTACTTAACAAGACTTGAGAAATCGTCTTTTCTTTGTGGGTGAGCATAACCAGTTAAATCAAGATAGTAGAAAAAAGAGAAAAGGGACATGGCAAGAGAGAGTTAGTAAAGATTCCCCCCAAGCACTCACGATTAATAATAAAAAACAACATAATTAGTGAGCAACATGAGAAATAGGACATTTCAACCAGTAATTAACGGGGTCTTTACATGTTAATGCAGGATCTGACCATATACAGGTGGATAAAATAAGCTCCTCTGTGGATGAGGCCCATCAAATTCGGGATTTTTTTATATCTTTAAACCATTTCTGGTCTTCTTTATTTACATATAAAACAAAAAATAAGGTACATGTAATTCAATATCCCTTTTCAAATGAACCCACCCCCCCCCACTGTTATACAGTAATTTGAATTGACATCAAAATTATAAGGGGGAATAAACAGATTCGGGATTTGATGGTGATGATGAGATACCCATGACCAATAGGGGGCGTTATTCAAATCAATCAAACAGTGTCCATCAAACCAGGCTGAGTGGTTCGGCGCGTGAACAAGTGAAATTCCAAGATTAATTCATTTATTTTCTCATCGAGAAAAACACTATCAAATATATAATGTCAAAGGATGTGCATTGATGTAATTATTAAGGATATGGGGAAAATCGCCGTATTCGCGTAGTCATTCGAATGGTGCAGGAACTGTCTTATTCGATCAACCTACATTTTGTTATAAGAATTATTACATTTCAATTTGTCAAATTTCAAATTCAGTTTTATTTCAAACAGAACATAAAGTATAATACAAAATATTTTCATACATTTATACAAAAAAGTTTACAGTTCGAATCAGTGTCATGTATACATCATATCCAACGACATAAAATTAATGATACATAATCTTATATTCTGTAGACAATTTATATTACATAATAAAAAGGGGGCATCTGTGGAAATGGGAGATTCACTCAAAAGCATATACAGCTTGAATAATGTGAACCTCACGAAAGAAAGAAAGAGAGAGAGAGAGTTAAAAGACCCAGATGATTAAATACAGAACCATTTTGGGTCCTGTGAACAATAAAATGCATCAATAACATAATGAGTGAATTGAAGAAAACAAAGATGCAATGTAAAATTATGAACACATAGAAGATAGGGTGGGATGTACGCAAGATTATTTCGGACACGAAGCAAGGCCAATTTAGATGATCACACATTCATATTTCTAAGATGAAATATAGAAAATCTCTACCACAAACGTTTTATTTTATTTTATTTTTACCTCAGTCAAACTTATGAAAAAAAAATACTATGCAAGGATTCAGAAATCAACCATAGTCAGGAATCACAACAGTCATTGAATGATCTAAAGTTATATTAATAATATTGTTACACTTTCAAAAGGGTAAGTCAAGCTAATCGATGTGTTCGTGAATAATTATGTGACCGACCAAGAAAAAAATGGTGAACATCAACTAATTCATTTCTTAGAATCTTCCACACTGTTAAAAATATTAGTAATTTTACAAAGAAAAAGCGTAAATTTACAGGATATTTGCCTTTTAAAAAACAGACGACACAATGATTTAACAAACAAAACGTATTTATGCAGTGATCGTTTTTTTTTACGTTGATTGCAGTGCATCTATCGTTTAAATAGTGTTCGTATTTCTAAATTAACGGCGATTTTCATGTTAAAATTGTGGGATTAGAATTTTTTCTACAGTTATCCGTATTTTTGCATTTTTACAGCCCATCGTAATTTAAAAGTTCACAGTTTTTGTTCACACTTTTTTGCCTTTTAAGATGATACTGTAACTTGATACTTTTTTTAAATGCATGATGTTCCTGGGGGACTTTGCTATAAAATTAATTATAGGGGTCAGGACTTGGGACAACTCGTCAACAAAACCCGTAATTGCCGCCAAAGTTTTCTGAAATGTATATGCAAATACTTTTGATTGAAGAGCATTTTCCCCGTTAACTGGTATTCGCGATTTTTTTTTAAAGAAACCATGTCTTTTAAAAGATGAAATGAGATTGCTCATTAGAGGATTTGATAATGTCCATTATACTGAAAAGAGATACGCCACCAAACGTGAGTTGGTCGCTCGTGTATCCCGAAATGTATTATTGGCATATTTGATCAAAATCGGACAAGGAATAACTAAGTTATGACATGTTAAAGTTTTGCATTTTCCAGTGAAACAGTTCTAGGCATGTCTTCATGAATATTCATTGAGCAAATTGATGATGTCGTATCCCCACTTGTTCTTCTGTATTTTATTATATGAAATTAGGTTTATTCAAATTTTTTCCTCCAAGAACAAAAAAATTGGATTGACAACCGATTTAGTGCATTAGATATTTATTGCTGCAACGTATTTCATCATAAGGGAGACATATCATTCACACATGTATGAAATAATTAAACAGTTATGATTTCATGCAATAACATGAGAAAAAGGAAAGTGGGGATGTGACATCATCTGGCCACCTAATGAATATTCATGACGACGTACATAACTGTTTTCACAAAATATTGCTAAACTTTAAGATTCAATAACTTTGTTATCCGATTTTGATGACATTTTCAGCATTTTGCTTTGTGAATTTTACTCTATTTATTTAGATATAAATAATTTCAGCCCGGACCACCCTTTTAAAGTCATACCAATAGCCTTGTTATACTGGCGCCTGCTATACTAGTGGCGTCAGATACTGACTTTGTGTATTCGGCGGCTCAAAGCGAATATGCAGTCTTATTCGTCTTTGTTTTGTAATAACTTTCAATTGGCTTTAATTTCTTTTAAAGAGATCTTTATTAATTGCCGATAGTTCATGCGGCCATTTTATATCAGCCTTTTAATTCATTTTATATCACCTTTTTTCATTCTTTTCTGTACGTACAGATTTTCATTTTTTAAGGTTAAGTTGCCAAAATGATGATACAATTTTATTTAGCATGAACAAGATTGTGTTATATTCAATTAAAAGACAAAAGCATTCAACATCTATAAACAATATCCGAATAATAATGCCAAGTATGCTTGTATCTCAACCGTCCGGGACTGAACATTATTTGAGCGATTAACATTATTAGGTTTTGTCAGCGTTGAATTTGGTATAAGACTAAACTACACCAGCACGCATTTTTTGTTTACTGCACAACAGACGTAGCAAAAAGTTATAAAACTTTATCTAGCAGCGATCGAGGGATCGGCGCCAGCGAGCAGGGGTAATGGGTAGCCGATGTATACCAGACCAGCCCGATCACGTATTTGTAGTGCGCTTTTTATGCATTGAATCCCGCATTGACAGTGCTGTGCAGTGCAGACTCGGTGAGTGGATTTTGCTGCAGGTGCGGTGGACTAACGTTCTGCCATTGAAGTTCCCTGGAACTTTTACGAAAGCATCATGAAGATATTCCTGCTAGTTCTTGGTCTGGTAGTATTCTGCCGAGCCAACGAAAATTCTGTTCCTTGCTATGACGATCAAGGCAGGTCTCAAAGATGCGTTCCGGAGTTTGAAAATGCAGCTTTCAACTTGAGTGTCGAGGCGACCAATACTTGCGGATTTTACCGCGACACACGATACTGCAGGCAGACGGGCGTCCATGGAGCCCGGGGCCGGGGGCAGTGCTACAACTGCCAGAGAGGCTCGCATCCAGCTCGGTATCTTACGGATTTTCACAGTGAGGAAAGGATGACCCGCTGGCAGAGTGAAACGATGTTTGAAGATATCCAGTACCCAAATTCCGTCAACCTCACCATACATTTGGGTATGTATAATTTTCTAGATCTACTTACAATGTATCTAGATAAAGTCAAAGTCAACATGGTCAAACACAAAGGCAAGAACGAGCCAAAGCCTAAGGAAGAAAAGAAAATGCATATAACTTAGAGAGAGAAAAAAAGATGAAAAAAAGATGTGAAAAATGTTGGGGGGGGGGGGGGACATGAGAAGGGAAATCGAAAGAGCAAGTTGGGTAATATTCTGTTATGGTTATATATATTTTTTTTTACAGAAAATATGAGTTTGACTTTGAGCAAATGCAAAGTTGAAAGAGGGGTTGGACAATTTTTTGAGGGGTGTGGATCCTCTGATTGAGGGGCCATACATGTAGGCCTATCGGGTGAAATAGTACAAGCATACAAATGTAGGTGCCCAAACAAAAACTATCATTGGCAGAAAAGTGACCATGTGAGAGAGAGAGAGAGAAGAAACGTCAAGAAAGGGAGGGGGGCCATCTGTTGATACTGTAGGAAGGGGGGGGGGGGGGGGGGTGTGGTTAC
The DNA here is from genome assembly GCF_037042905.1 of Lytechinus pictus. Lineage (NCBI taxonomy): Eukaryota > Metazoa > Echinodermata > Echinoidea > Temnopleuroida > Toxopneustidae > Lytechinus > Lytechinus pictus. The sequence goes on along the minus strand of NC_087259.1, from coordinate 13,422,938 downwards.
TTGTATGCTCCTGTATGTGCTATTTATGACCTAATGACATTCGTCACTGGATAGTTTGGATTTTCCATAGTTAAATGTTTTCAATAGTAATAGTCTGAGGATTTTCATTGATCAGTGACAAGTACTTGAGTTTGTATACATGTAAATAAAAAACAACTCTCAGCTGACAATTCTAGATAACATTCTAGATCTCTGAGAAGTAAATATTTCAAAAACTTATCAAGTACCGGTAGTAGAATCTTTAAAAAGACACCTAAAAAAATTGTACACAAAAAAAAAGCACAGGAAACCATCAGGACAATGTTTTTACTTTAATCTGTTTTTGGCTAGACAACAAAACATTTAAAGATGAGAATTACGTAAAAACAACAAACTCAGGAAGTTCAACTTTGACCACGGTTTTTCCAGAGCCTCCAAAAGTAGGCCTATTCATGTTATCCCTATGAGCTAGTTCCTGCATTTATCTCATTAACAGTTGGTAACCCATTTGCCTATAACCACACAATTACTTTTGTAATTGGAATTAGTTATCACCTTTGTGGGAATTTAGACTCTATTCATTGACATCTTTATCAATTACCTGATGTGGCCATATAGTCTAGAGCAGAATTTTCAGTCAGGCTTCGTCATTACATGTAGATTACAAGCAAGATTTAAACAAAAAGAAGTAAGAAACATTAATTTTTTGTTTCATTAATGTGGATGGTACACATGACTACAATTGAATTCTCAAATTAATTGTAAAATTTTCCAAAAATTTGACAGTCTGACCATAGCTTGTATATTTTTAAAGGACAAGTCTACCCAAACCAAAAGTTGATTTGAATAAAAAGAGAAAAATCCAACAAGCATAACACTGAAAATTTCATTCAAACTGGATGTAAAATAAGAAAGTTATGACGTTTTAAAATTTCCCTTAATCAGGGACTTGGTTTTATAATTATAAGGGGAGCAATAAAAAGCTCTCCTAGAACTTTTAAGGAGAGCGATAGAGGAGCACTTCAAAAAGCTCTTCTTCAACATACAAGGGGAGCTTTTTGCCCAATTAACAAAATGGATGGAGGAAATGTATGTACTATAAAATTACAATCAACAACCAAAGGAAGTATTTATAATTGTTTGACAATGTATTGTAATTAGATTGTGTGTTGTAAAACCTGTTTTAGTTAGGTTTTGACTTTGGCTAAAAGTTAAGTCACTGACAATTTTTTTTTTTCGGGGGCTCCATTTTAATTTTTTTGTCAAATTTCGGGGGCTCTTTTTAAATGCTACTTTTTTGTATTTTGAGGAATACCTGTTCATTTATTAAGGAATTATTACTTTTTGTTTAATATTGTATGATTTTTTAAGTTATTTATCATGTTTAGAATCTTGGATGTGGGTGTGTGTGGATGGGTGGGTGTGTGCGTGTGTGTGTGACTGTGAGTTGGACTTGGATATAAATGAATTCAATATCTAATTTCTACTCCATTTATTCCAGTACGATACCCTAGTCAGCCATGTACATGTAATAAAGGCCCACTTACCCTAACTTTTCCTGAAGTTCTTTGAAAACGCAGATCTCCATGAAAATTTAATTTCTCTATGGGGGAGTCTAAATTTGGTGAGAATGTATTCATTAAGAACTTAAACCTTTACTGAGCGAATTGTCCCCCAGAGCTCTGGCAGAGAGACAGAGCTCCAACTGGCTAGCTAGTAAAAGCGCCAATGCGTGAGCCGGCCGCCGTCCTTGTAAAAAAGATGGAGCTTTGTTTGATGATTTATTGTCTGATATAATACCTCATCCCTTGAAAACAAATGATTTTTTAGTTATAATTGATAAATTAGATAACTTATTTTGGAAGTTAATAAGCCGTTTTGAAAAGCAAAGCCAAATGACAACTCACCAATGCTAGGTTACTAGACTCTGGGATTTATTTCCTGTGTAATTCGAATTATTTTATCACAGAATTGTGATATCTGTAGGGGAAACATGTGCATTCGAAATGGCACACGGTGGTAGTCATAATGGACCCCTATACATGCAACTCTTTCCCGACCGTTGCGTTGATTTTTTTTTTCCATACCTGGTACCATGTGTATGGAAATACGTGGTACAGAAAAAATAACGCAACTTCGGAATTTGAAACTGCGCTACTCGCTACTTTTAAGGCTTATTCGTGATTTTGAGTGTGGATTTTGGATGGTTTTTAAATGGTAAGCGGAGCTCGAGCATATGGCGCTAGTGGGCCGTTGAGTTGTTATCACTCGGCAATAATTTCGGGGACGACATTCAGATTTTATGTCGCCCCCGAAAGCATGATTTTGGGTGATTTCGAGGGCGACTTTGGGCATTTTCGCGCAGGTCAGCTTTCGCGAGGCGCGCTATTAATCGCGCTACCAAAAATGGATTAAGGCGCGCATGTAGCGCGCGATCGCTCTCGCGCGCCTTAAAATCGAGTCCCTGCCTTAATTTCACAAAACAGTTATATGCACAACCTGGTCGGTATGCAAATGAGAGTGATGACGTCATCCACTCACTCTTTTGTTTTTATTAAATGAAATATGAAATATTCTAAATTTTCTCCTCATTGTCCAGTGAAACAACGATTAATTCCTCCCTGAAAATTCAGTCAAGTTGGTCATTATTGTCAAATCTGTAAAAAAAAATGAATGTAAACAAAACAACAAAAGAAATAATGAGTGAGGGACATCATCGACTGTCTCATTTGCACGTCACCGAGTTGTGCATATCACTGTTTTGTGAAAAATAAGCAAAACTTTGAAAAGTCATAACTTTTTTTATTTCTCATCTTAAAATACCATGATTTTGTTTCTTACTGGCATCATCCAGGATTGAATTATTCCTGATTAAACAATGTAGGCCCCCCCTTTTTTGTGGGGGGGGGGTGCTCATAAACTGGTACCAAACTAATTGATACTGCTGTCAGATGGAAGGTTATGAGAGGAAAGTACAGAGACTTGAATGGTTTTAACAGGCTCGATGCGAAAGGAAGTAGAGGCTTCAGACAGACACGAATATTACCGCTATTATTGCCCACCTAACGGAAGCTCTGCTGCACAGACTAAACAGGTTTGATTCTATAGAACCAGACTCTTCTCGGTTGTTCACATGAGAAAAATGAAGGCCTCATTCAGATTGTTTCACAAAGTTTTCTTCCCCCCTTTTTCGAGGGTTAGGCGGATCACTAAAGTAGGTAAAAAATGATTTTACTACCTGTATGAATCATTTTTTCTGATTTTAGTTAGTGAAGACTTTGCAAACATGCAGGATATTCATGAACTTTAGAAATGTAGTAATTTTTTCCACTTATACTTTGGCAAATGTCAGTCAAGTCAATTGATTAATTACAATGTCCGACAAGTCCTTTCATGAAACGCTCCCCTTTGTACAGAGTTCATTTTTTTTTACAGTGGGGGGGGGGGGGAACTTTTATGAACGGTATGATAATGAAGATTGATTCCTAATTATAGCAGCCATGTATCTTACAGCTTTACTCTCATGCTTTCCCAGGCAACAAACATACATAATTCATTTATCTTTATTGCTTTATATACAATAAAGTTGTGCTCCTGTGTGAAAGAGGGCCATTTGTCTGTATAGACAGGTGGACAATCAAGAGGAAATTTGACACTTTACTACAAAATATGTTGTTTGTAGGGTGCGCATGATAGGTCAGGAAACCCAAGTTATCATAAATAATCTGATTATTTTTCAACCATTTGGTATTTTCCCATAATTGATTTATGTAGAATGTGGGAATATTTTGAAAGAGAAGAATTATTTGGATTTTTAGAAACCCATTTTCAATAATTGGCTAAACAGTTCATTTACTGGATTTTGGATTTTGATGAAGTATCACCTGAAGGTTGACAACCATTTACTAAAAAATGACTTCTATTATGAAAAAGCTACTTATTTGAATTGTTTCTACAGGTAGATGTTCATGGGTGTCAGAGCAGAGGATTATCTTTTGTTTGGGGGGGGGGGGATGGAACAATAGATGTCCCTCCGACCCTCCCCCCTATGAACAAAGGATAATCCTCAGCGCTGATGTCCATGTAGACGTTGAAATATTTAGTTGTATTAGGTGTAGTCATTTGTTATTTAATAAAAACTCCAAGTATACTTTCATAATTGCAATGATAATGCCTAAAACATGAAAGAAAACTGTATGTACAGTAATGTAATCCCTATACACTGTATCTATTTTTCTCTCTTCTGGTAAAAATTACAGTATCCCACATCTCCACAGTCCAGTATACAGTTGTAAAATATATGTTCTAAAAGTTGTAAAGTAAAGTTGACAAAATCAGTACTAGTACATATACATTGTCATATAAACATTTACATGTACCACCCCTCCCACCCACACCCCTTTTTAGCATGGGGAGCCATGACTAATGTGTACATGGAGTTTAGATTATTCATAATGGTGAACACATGCACAAAGGGTTACTGGCATAGGCAGGCTTGACCAACGAATGATTTCAGACAAATATACTCACTCTGACACTATTTCTTTTCACTACCACAATCCCATACATACCCATTCACCAGGGCAAACTGATTTGTGTATGAATAGGAGATAGGGTAAAGTAAAGGGATAAAGGATTTCCTCTTCTTTCTTTTCACTGCAAAGCTTGAAACCAGCTCAGGCAGAACATCAGGGTGCGTTTCTATATTAAAGCCTGGATGAAATGTTCCAACTTCAGCATATAACTAATAGTTGAAGTAAATTACTGTTATTTTATTAAAGTATATAATTTTGCATATTGCGCAATGCGCATGTCTCCTCATAGATTTTCCCCAGAAAGTATAGAAGAAAATGTATTTTGTCAGGTGAGCACCATCTAACCAATCATTTATAATGTATTCAGAATACTCATGAATATTCAGAGGCCTTTAGAGGGGATATGACAAAAATAATATGGATATTGGGCCTGATGGATGTACTATGATACTGGGTTTTACCACCAGATTTTACTCATGAAATACATGTAAGGAGAAAGAATTGACTCTATTTTGCTTTGTGTTTATTATCCATCTAGATACATATGAGCAAAAAAACAAACTTCACTGCATCTTTTTCCTGCTGCTATTTGAAGCTTTGAAGAAAAATCTGTTAACAACTAACAAATCATTTTTTGGTCCAACTCTTGAAGAGACTCTATTTACTAGAGCTTTTTTTTTTGCAGTTTACTTTAAAAAGAAATACGACTGATGAAAATACACCCTGATATTCTGGGATGAGCTCTGGGGAGATTGATGAGGGGTGATCTCAAAAGGGAATGCACTGCTGGTATGAATGCTGTGATTGTACCCCTCTTTCTCCTATCCTTTATACACACAAGTGACACAACATCTTGTTTGACAACTTACAATAACTTTAATGATATTCTCTGTCCAAAGCTGCTCTGTACTTTCTGGAGATTTTCTCCAGAAAGTACAGAAGAAAATATATTTTGTCAGGTGAGCACCATCTAACCAATCATTTATAATGTATTCAGAATACTCATGAATATTCAGAGGCCTTTAGAGGGGATATGACAAAAATAATATGGATATTGGGCCTGATGGATGTACTATGATACTGGGTTTTACCACCAGATTTTACTCATGAAATACATGTAAGGAGAAAGAATTGACTCTATTTTGTTTTGTGTTTATTATCCATCTAGATACATATGAGCAAAAAAACAAACTTCACTGCATCTTTTTCCTGCTGCTATTTGAAGCTTTGAAGAAAAATCTGTTAACAACTAACAAATCATTTTTTGGTCCAACTCTTGAAGAGACTCTATTTACTAGAGCTTTTTTTTTTGCAGTTTATTTTAAAAAGAAATACGACTGATGAAAATACACCCTGATATTCTGGGATGAGCTCTGGGGAGATTGATGAGGGGTGATCTCAAAAGGGAATGCACTGCTGGTATGAATGCTGTGATTGTACCCCTCTTGCTCCTATCCTTTATACACACAAGTGACACAACATCTTGTTTGACAACTTACAATAGCTTTAATGATATTCTCTGTCCAAAGCTGCGCTGCATTAACCATAAATGTTCTAGTTTGCTAACGATCAACAACGTTTAAAACTAAATGACCCGATTTGCAACCAATTTTGCGGTTAGGCCTACCTGTTACAGTAAAAGTATGTGCGTACAATGTACAATATATCGTTGGGTAATGTTTGTGAAAAGTTGGCTGAATGAGAAATATTTCAGCCTTGAAAGTGACCCCATAAACCTTGCCCCATTAAAACTATGATTGCTTAACTTTGTCTCATTAGAAATAGAGAATTATACATGTAGGCCTATATTTATGTACTAGCCATTCATGGGGCTGTATCATGCATTTGACAATGAAATTCAAGGCCATTTTGTTTTAGCTTGTTTCCTCTAGGCTGGTAATCAATCGTTTGTATTTCCTATGGACAATCACAAACAAAAATATTTATGATTTCCGAAAGGGTAATTACTGACCCACAAGCGTAGGAAAATCCTTCCAAAGAGGCATCATCAGGTAGATAAAAAGAGTTTGGTGATATACAGTGTATATGTATTTACCACAAACATATTTAGAAACAATAGTTTTGAAAACATTTGCATGTTTCTCTGACTCCCATTGATAATTTTTTCCCTGATTTATACTTATAGCAAAACTGACCTTTCCATTCGATAGTCACCTTCAAAGGCTTTTCCTAAATTAATAAATGTTAGGCCATATTGTTGAAATAGCCCCATGAATATCTAGTAAATATAGTAAATGTAACCCCCCATAGACCCCAAAAGAAATAATGCAAAAGGTTTGAGTACATTTACCAATATGGAGCAATTCTATTGATACTATTATAAATCCTTGTTTTTAGCTTGTTTGGTTTCAAAAAATGTATACATGTTTGCCCTATAGCACAGCCAGCTATTAGTAGTACTTCATATTCTTCTATTGACTACAATTTCTTTGGCAACAGACATATTTCATATCCTTATTGACAATTTCAATCACAATGAATTTGAACTAGTGATATTGACAAAGAGTAATCATTTCTGGAGAGAAAGAGTGAGACCTGCACTGAGTTATTTTGGGAATTGCACCTGGAAAAATATGAAGCAGGTTTGGCATCCATTACAATAATCATATCCATTCATTATGGGTATTAAACAATAATTACTGAATCGGAAGAGTGAACACAATTAAATACTCTAGGAGTCACATTGTTAAATCAACAGACTCATTTGATTTTGAACAGAGTCAACTTCATTGGCATGCATGTAGAAAGTAGCTTTCACAATGTAGACCTTGATACCAGTACTAGAACCTGCATTTATATAAATAGTAAAAGTTTGGAAGAATAGGTGGAAATGACTTCTGCTTATGATTATACCTTCTCATGGTTTATTGCTTCTTCAATTGCATCCTAAGATTCTGAACATTATGCCATGGGTTATTAAAGGGATGGTCCGGCCTGAAAATATCATATCTTAATATCTTAATACAGAATTCATTGAAGAAATGCCGAAAATGTCATCGAAATCGGATTACAAATAATTAAGTTATTGAAGTTTAAAGTTTAGCAATATTTTGTGAAAACAGTCATCATGAATATTCGTTAGGTGGGCTGATGATGTCACATCCCCACTTTCCGTTTTCTTATGTTATTACATAAAATCATAATTTTTGTCTCACCTGCATAGCAGAGTGAGACTATAGACTTAGAAAGTATATGGACCTAGTTCATGAAACTTGGCCATAAGGTTAATCAAGTATTACTGAACATCCTGCCTGAGTTTCATGTCACATGACCAAGGTCAAAGGTCATTTAGGGTCAATGAACTTAGACCATGTTGGGGGAATCAACATCAAAATCTTAACCTAAGGTTAAGTTTTTGAAATGTCATCATAACTTAGAAAATATATGGACCTAGTTCATGAAACTTATACATAAGGTTAATCAAGTATCACTGAACATCCTGCATGAGTTTCACGTCACATGACCAAGGTCAAAGGTCATTTAGGGTCAATGAACTTTGGCCGAATTGGGGGTATCTGTTGAATTACCATCATAACTTTGAAAGTTTATGGATCTGATTCATGAAACTTGGACATAATAGTAATCAAGTATTACTGAACATCCTGTGCAAGTTTCAGATCACATGATCAAGGTCAAAGGTCATTTAGGGTCAATGAACTTTGGCCAAATTGGGGTATTTGTTGAATTACAGCCATAAATTTGAAAGTGTGTTGGTCTAGTTCATAAAACTTGGACATAATAGTAATCAAGTATCACTGAACATCCTGTGCGAGTTTCAGGTCACATGATCAAGGTCAAAGGTCATGTAAGGTCAAAGAACTTTGGCCACGTTGGGGGTATTTGTTGAATTGCCATCATATCTCTATAAGTGTATTGGTCTAGTTCATAAAACATGGAAATAAGAGTAACCAAGTATCACTGAACATCTTGTGCGAGTTATAGTAGTTTTCAAAATCAGCACTGCTGCTATATTGAATCGCGTGATGCAGGTGAGACGGCCAGAGGCATTCCACTTGTTTCATTATTTCATACTTGTGTGCATAATATATCTCCCTTATAATGAAATAAGCTGCAGCAATAAATATCTAATGCACTAAATCAGTTGTCAATCCAATTTTGTTAGTTCTTGGAGGAAAAAATTTGAATAAACCTAATTTCGTATAATAAAATACAAAAGAACAAGTGGGGATATGACATCATCAGCCCATCTAATGAATATTCATGATGACTGTTTTTGATAAAATATTGCACTAAACTTTAAAATTCAATACCGGTAACTTTGTTATTTGTTATCGGATTTTGATGAAATTTTCGGCATCTTGCTCAGTGAATTCTACTCTATTTATTAAGCTATAAATACTTTCAGCCCGGACTATCCCTTTAACATTCTGAAAATGTATTCAGTATAGACCTTCACCTGTGTATACATGTAGGCCTACTTAGTACATACATGCAGATTTTGACTTGTTTTTCCCCCATAGAGGCGAGTTTTGTTAGAGATTTATTTCATGGTTTGGCTTTAATTCAAGCCAGGATGACATAAAATGCATGTTTCCTTTCAGATATTTGTTTAATCCCAAGTAGGTCTGTATGCAACTAAATGACATTTTATATTTTATTGTGAATGCCGTGAAATTCCATGAAATTCCATGAAATGAACTAAAAATCTTTACTTTGTGAAATGATATTTGATTCTAATGGTCATTTTCCTATGATGATGAAGCTGATTACAAAGTGTAAAATATTACTATTAACATTGCTGCTGTTACAATGTACATGTAGGTACCGTTAAGACAAGATATCACAACCACTAGGGCTAGAAATTGAGGTGAGACTTGATAGTAGACTAGAGAGGGTTTATGACTGAGAGGGGCTGGTCCGCGCCCTTGGATAAGGTCAGGGTTTGGGGGTCAGTCTTTGGTCAATCCTTCAAGGGGCTCCAACTGAACCACCTGGTCACATTCCACTTACATGAGCTCAGCCAGGTGTAAGCCAAGGTACTTTGGTAAAGCCAGTCAGTCCGCAAGCCCCTGTGTTAATGAGCAAATGAGCAAGATTTATCCAAGTCCTCTCGTGGCTGAATTCATGTCCCTGCAAAATCTCGTGAATTGTGAGACTTTCTTTCTCAAAAAATTTAACCACTTTCTCCTTGAGTAATATTGATTATTTTTGTACCATGGGCAAGAGTAAATGTTACCCTTTTATATTGGTCATTTCTTTTGAATGAAATATTTTGATAAATAAGTGAATTTTTTACCTGAAAAGATGCATCAAACAGAATTTTCTTCCTCTGTTTTCACTTGCAAATTGTGCAACATTTTGTGTTTTAGGCACCAACATTATTTATATCATCAGAAAGCTCAAACTCTATACTTTCTTACAATGTCACTCTTGATATGTGGCATCTTTTAGATGGGTCAGCAGCCAGTTATATCCATCAAGATGCAAGACGAGATTTCTGAAATTTCTGAGTAACATAAAATCCAGAGTTCTGATTGGCTGAATACTGTTTTCAAAACAAACAGGCGCGGGTAATTTGAAGAGATTACCACATGGTGAGTGTGACCTTGCAGAGGCCCAGTGTGGGGAACATTGGAATTTGCGTGGGTGTGTGGTCTATGACCAATCAGAGCGCAGTATTCTTGTTTTTGAGCTGCAAAATGTACTTGGCCCATGAAAAGCTGGCTGCTGACCCATCTAAAATACATCTTCTTATAAAAATTATATCATATTAAAGCTTAGATCTTCAGCTTTATCATGATTTAAAAATCATTTGTGCCTAAACAGAAATTAAGTGTGAAAACAACAACTTTTGTTGCATGAAAAAAAATATTTTGTTTCATGTTTTAGATCAAAAGTTTTTCCTATATTACAACATTCTTTTAAAAATCCAAACACATGACCTAAAAGAATGATTCTTCTTCTTTACAAAGATACCAAAAACATGAAATTTGGTCAATATTTAGAGCAGCAATGGCCGAATAAAAAGAGGTGTTTTGGTTCGCACCAAGCTCATTAACTATGCAAAAACCCACTTGTCATGAATATCACTTGGATAAAAGAAGCTACTTTTTCAGGGCTTGCGGACTGACTGGTAAAGCCAATATGATATTCGACACCATTCATTGTTTGCTGTTTTCAGTTTTAAAAACTAATTTTGATCATTTTTTAGATCTACATGTATTACTACCTCTTTCATTAATTTGAGGGTGTGCTAACTACAGTAAAGGCAAAGGCCATCTTACTAAGCATTAATTTATGCAAGGTTGAGCCAACACGATGAGAGTAACTGACTTGTTTGATAATTTTAGTTAAAAATGAAAAGAAGAAAAATCTTTATACAAGAAATTGATAATTCATTGTAAAGAGTTATGAAGGACATGTACCAAGCTGAAAGTGTCATATTTTCTATGAATTTCACATATTTTCAGTAGAAAATTATAGCCTTTATTTAAATACCAAAACAATTACTTATTACAGCTGTGTTCTTGTATCACTTATTTCTACAGTTTGAAAACAATCTATTTGTGCATGGTCCCTTGAAACTGAAGATGGTATAGACCAATTTGAATACATTTAGATCTCTGCCTCATAATGTTTGGCAAGTTCTGTTCCAAATTCCATCTCTCTGGATCTAGGGGGCGGGGGGGGGGGGGGGTGGGGGGCAAAGCCGGCCCGTGCCCCCCTTTTGAGAGGCACAATTAAAATTTGTACCGTAATGTAAAAATGCAGTTAAAATAGAAGTGTGCCCCCCCTCTTTTTAAAGTGAAGACCTTTTTTTTTAAATCAAATTTTTCCTTGTGGAAAATGTGCCCCCCTCCCCTTTGGAAAAATCCTGGATCTGCCCCTGATCTCTCTCATAGATACATTTTGAGAAGCAAAATATTTCCATATCACTTCATTAGACCATGGACCTACTATGATTAGACCTAGATACAAATGATCTCTGGGAAAAGCTATGATATCAGGTATGCGACAGGCATTTCAGGACAACATGATTGGAAACATGAGATTTCAATCATTACCAGTATCATAACATACCCAGCGAGAGAGACAGGTGGCAAAGGTCTGCTCAGGAAATGGGTGATACTCTTAAAGGCGCATCTTTTGAATCCTTTATGGATTTTCCTCAAACCTTCACCAATATTTTTAATGATTTTTTCTGCTATTTTTACAATGAACTTTTTCACAGGGTTTACTTCCCCTTTAAATGTAATTCAACATGCGTTTCACTGTTCAAGAGATCATTTTGGCCAGCCAAAGTCTACCTGGTGCAAGTCGTCCACCTTGCCAAGATTTCTACCGACCGAAGGATTCTTATGTTTTCGAAATGTCTTAGAAATTTGGTCTGACCAAAACAGCCTCCACAGTTGAAAACCTAGGCCTTTAGGCCTGCACTGTAACATTGTCTAAAATTTTAAGGAGCTTCTGACAGTTACAGTTTTTTAGGTCATCCTTGGCTAGATCTAAATCACCTCATAGTCGGCCAAAAGGCTCTAGTCTAGATAGAAAGAAATAGGGCCACCAAGTCCCACTGCTGAGTTTACAAAACGCATTAAAGGTTCTTGTTTATATAATGAATGTCTTGTATTTCAAACAATTACTTGTAACAATGCATGGAACCATGCATCTTTTACAAACAACATCGTAAACAAACATTCTCTGGGAGAAACATTGGGACCGTGAAGATCAGATGTGTCCCTTAAAACATCCTGCTCGCATCATGGCTCACAACAATAAACATTCCACAACCCTGAGACTCGTCCCACTCAGCTTGCAATCTAAATAACAACCGAGACGGGGCCCAATACTCTCTCTACATCACTACATCCAGCCCTGTACATATGTACTTGGACCATGGATAAATACATGTATGTACGTCACTTTGTGTAGGCCTATATGCTTGTTTGAGCATAAAATTCTTATGGAAGACCGACCTACATTCATTTCAAAGTCAGTACACAAACTGTAAGTGTTATATGCAGTATAGTGAAGGTGCCTTCAAACTGACTTGAGAACTGGACCCAGTCATACAAGAGTTGTGATTGATCCGATCAACCACAACTATGGAAAGCCATCAACATGCAAAATGCATGTTCATTCAAAATATTTTCTAGATATGATCATACATTCATTGTTTTATTGACAGTTCAGCATCACTCTCTTTTAAAGGACCTTGTGCAAATTTCTTGTCGAAAAAATTATGACATTAATGGATTAATTTCCATACAGTTGAGGTTGATTGGATCAATTGTGACTCTTTGTGAGATGGGGCCATGATATTGATCATCAACGTTTTTGTCCGTCAAGTTTTCAGATCTGACAGCTCTCCCAGATTTTGATTGGCTGAGAAGCACCGTTACTATGGTAACTGTAGGATAAAACGTCTGACAAGTCCTTTCATGAAACGTTCCCCAGATTGTCCCAGATCAGAGAATACAAGTATTTAAAAAACAAATTACTTGTATCGTCCTGAGAGAATATACTCGCTAATTTCTCCCTCTCACGTCCCTGTTGCTAATTAGGAGGTATGTCAACTTTCTTCAATTGTCAATTTGTAAAACCATGGACCTACAACAAATTGGTCAAAGCAATGCATTAGAAAATTCCCCTTCTGTTAGTTCTAGTGAGTAGGCTGGATGCAGGCACTCTAGACCTATGGTGGTTTTGAATTTCAGTCGATCACACGTGACACACGACTTCAATCGTGAAGTTCGCAATTTTCGATGCAAACTTTGCAATTTCAGTCATGAAATTTGCCATTTTTTGGGTAAAGTTTGCAATAATGGTTGTGAATTTTGCAAGTTTTGCCTTGCAATATAAGTCGTGAAGTTCACAATTTAAAATCGCAAAGTATGCAACGTAAGTCTTGAACTTCACAACTAAAATTGCGAAGTTTGCAACGAAAATTGCAAACTTAATGACTGAAGTTTTATATGATCGACCGTACTCCAGAGCCACCATGTAGAATGCTTTGGTTGTTAGAATCATGCACTTTGTGTGTTACGCAGATGATATTATGTATGCTCGTACAATCATATTTTGTACATGTTAATTTTACCTCCAAAACGTAAGGTTCAGATGGGTATACATGTAAATCAGGGAAAATGATTGTTTGGCATTTTGATGCCTGCAAGTTCTCACAATTTTACAAGTATTTTTGTTATTGAGTTGGTTTGAAAACACCAACATGTAGGCCAATACTGATTAAAGGGGAAGTTCACCCTGAAGAAAAGTTTTTTTTTAATATAGCAGAAAAAAACCCAATAAAACATATTGGTGAAGGTTTGAGGAAAATCCTTTCAAAGTTATTAGAATTTAAATTTTGGATTCATGACGTCATACTTACAATGTACGGTACACTAAAAAACATTTTCAATTTTCTGAGAAAATTACATTTCATTGATTTATTACCATACTATATGTAGAAAAGCTGCTTGCATATGTATGACGTCACAAATCAAATAAGTAAAATTCTAATTTGTTATTCTTTAATGAATTTTTCTCAAACCTTTGGCAATATTTTGATAGTATTTTTTTCTGCTATTTTTACATAAACTTTTTTGTCAGGGCGAACTTCCCCTTTAAATAATCGAACCAGTGTGTTTTGCAGTCTCAATTGATGTAAAACACAAGAGACATAATGTAATGACATTTATATTGTTGCTTTTGATTGACATACACATTCTTACATGTAAGTAAATAGTAACAAAGGGAATATGTGAAATGCTTGACCTAAAAATCCACATGAATTTCACGCTCAATGCCAAACAAATTTACTGTCTAAAGTAAACAACATCAAGGTGATGTTATTCTCTTGGTATTCCTTCTCTTTTATGTATACAATGAATTTCTCTGTGCCTATTTTCCCTGCTAGAAAATATTCAGGGTTAGAGCTTCAGTAAAATATCTGGATTCTGCAATACCCTGTATGTTGAAGCTGGACGAAAGCCACAGTACAAATATACTTATGTATACCTCAGTCACATTTGCTCTATACAGTGGCCGTACGGATAGTCAAACCACCTATATTTTATTACAAAAGAATGTTAAAATGGCTGTTTTGGTTGTTGGGGTGCCTGGGGCATCATGGTCTAGTGGTTAAGACTGTCTTTCAACCAGATGAACGTGGGTTCGAATCCCAGCTGTGGCGGTTTTCCTTCAGCAAGAAAGGTATCCACATTGTGCTGCACTCAACCCCGGTGAGGTGAATGGGTACCTGACGATTAATTCCTTGAATGCACTCAGTGCCTTTAGCAGAGCTGGAGCTAATGTCGGGGTGATTGTGCGCTATTGAATAGGCAACTAGAATTGGCACCTACATGTAATAATTCTTTATTTTTTTCATGTAAAAAATTCATTGATACCTTTGCAAAACTGACTTTTTTTGCTGTGTACATTTTTTTATTACTAATAACAGTATTTCCTTCTTAGATCAAGTTGGAACAGGTTTTCAGAAAAAGAAATGGCCCTTTTTTTTAAATAGAAAATCACTGGCCTTAAGGATGTTCCATACAATGATCAGTTAAAAATTGGCATAAAATCCTTCCTTTGCAATTTTATGTCATTTTCTGCTGCGAATAATAGGCTATGAATTTTTGTTTGTAGTTCATGGCCATCATTCCCAGCGTCCATGAACCCCAGAGTAATGACAATAACCCCCCTTGTCTGAAACAGAGCCAGAAAGTCTACAAATCTTGATGATATTTAGAAATGCCCCAAGAGATTTTCGGTATTTACACCGAACTCTAGACCATGAGTCATCCTGTATTATGGGGGAGGATCACGCAGGATCTCTTCTGAGGGCGAACTATTCTCAGAGTTCTTTTGAAATTTAACCACATCTTTTGGTTTGTGGAATCTGATGGGATATCCTTCATTGTATAAGAAAATTATTTGTTGTTTGGTTTCGTTGCCAGACATCCTACTAAAAAATTAAATACCAAGAGAGTGGAAGACTGCCCCAGGTAGATGTAGACTCCATCTCTTCATTATATCATGTCAGACAATCTATAACTTGAAAATTGTCACATACAGTGACGTCATCATAAACGAATGTGAAAATAAACTTTATGAACTTTTGCAGAGCAGTGGTCTTGCAGTGACATGCAGTCTGGGGCCCAGTTCCATAAAGGACTTAAAACTGTTGTAACTGTGCCGTTATGGCAACTACCATGGTAACCTTGATTCTGATTGGCTACTGAGCCCTGTTACCATGGTAGTTGCCATAATGGCAAAGTTACAACAGTTGTAAGTCCTTCATGAAATGGGGGAGGGGGGGGGGGCAGGTGTCTTGGTATCCAGCTCAAAGTCAAGTCATTGCATGAAATGTAGTGTACCTCATAGTTGGTCTCATGTTTTAATCAAACAGTGGAGAAAAAAAAATCATGCTCCTATATCATAGTTTGCCATTGTTACTATTTAGCCTTCATTTTATTATAGGCCTACTACTGAGCCCTGTTACCATGGTAGTTTCCATATTGTAAGTTTTTATGAATGTTACCTTGGTCATTTCAAATTACCTTTGCATTGCACCCAACACTGGTCAGGGAGGGGTTGCTAAAACTTTTCCCACCCCATGCAGCCCCCCCCACCATCAAACATTCATACTGTTGTACTATCAAGACTATAGTCAGGTACATATTACGATAAACACTGTTTCGGCTGCTGAGATACAGAACACGGCCTATCTCTATAACTACACTGTAGCCTATAGTGTAAAGGGTTTTCATCTCCACCTCTGCAGTGCAAGTAGGTGGAGCGGCTGAATAATGAGGCAATCTATCCTCTGCGGATAGCTCTGTCATGATATCATTTTACTTCAGGGTCTCAGACAGGGTTACTCACAGAGGTGCATTTTGATCACATCGGTATGCCAAACATCCACAGGAGCCGTTCATATCTCGCCAATATTTATGTTCGTTTTCTTCTTCCAAACAATAGGGCTGTTCATATAGACATGATTGTATGAAATTCAATTATTGACAGTTATGACAGTTCTTTTCTTTGATATGAAATCCTGTTATGGGTAACTAATCTCATACAGTATTTATCATATTCTAAACTCTTTTCTGTAGACTAATTGTATTAGAGATGATAATGATCATTACTTGGTCTACTTTTAGTGTTAATAAACATAATGATGATGTGATATAGGCCTCTGTACTCATCTAAATGTAGATTAAATCTTTTCATTATTTTTCCTTATTTTGTTGCAATTTTGATTTTGTGTTCTCATGTACAAGGAGTAGGCCCTATTTGTAAGTACATGTTGGCCTAAATATACATCTATGATCTAACCCATGATAGGTGTTGTACACAAGATGAGATTTGTAAATGGGCCTACATCTACATGTACCGTTCATGAAGAAGACTATATATACATTGTATAGGACTACTTGATTCATAGAGATGTATGCCTCGCTCGCGCCTTGCGCCCATGCATCTTGATTATCTGCGGACCGATGAAGACATCTGATCATCACACGGCTGAAGAAAGTTCTTTGTTGTCCGGTAACCCTCCTCCCCTGAACTTTTCAGACATGTCACTTTGTTAATGAAGATGACAGGGATGTATTACAGTCTCCTTGTGCTCCAGTCACACTGGCAAAGCCGACACCGGACAGACAAAAGCTATTATGTTATTCCCAATGACATACCATTGGTCGGTGTTGAGTCGGTTTGGGTGGTGTGACCGCAGCCTTACAGTTAGTTCAATTACCGCTTTATCCTTCTTACTAGGAGATTACAAGATCTCATACGAGGCATCTTGATGTCTTTGTATCGCCTTGTGGAAGAAGGCCTATCTCAGGCTAACTGCACACATAAACTGTAGACGCTAACTGCTATTTTTTCATCAACAACCCCTGTTGGATCAGGCCTTGAATTTAAAATCTATTTGAGGGCAAGGTCACTTTTCCAGAGGGCACTTTTTAATATTCCAGCAAAAAATGGCCAAAAATAAAAAGGGCACAAAAACAATTCAAGGGCAATGGAAGGGACACCAAAGCCTGGTAACAGGGTATCCAATTAAATCCCTGAAGGAATAACCTATCTTGGGGTAACCTACATGAATTGCAGGTTGACTTGGCTTCTACATCTTGTGTTACTGCAGCCATTGTCAACTGTAAATTGTAATTTTATAGCTTGATGTGTATGACATAGGTATTGATTGAATGCCATGATAATGCTGACATAGCAATAAAATTAACTCGTTGATTTTGACCATGGTGTGACGGACCAATTTATTGAAAACATAATTATGTCCCCCCCCCCAATACATGTATGTATGGCCATTAGAAGTTTGAGGACGCTACTTTTTTAATGAAAACCCCATGGGGAATTCACCAAGTTGTTTTGTCAATTTTTTGTATCACAGTAATTTCCATAGGAATCCCCCAAAATAAATACCAACTACATTGTCATTGAATCCATGCCATTCCAATTCCACCCATAGAAGTAACCTCAGAGTACAATACAGCATCAGTTCACCAATATCCACAAAGATGTTTTTTCTTTTGGTGTTCTCCTGAAGTTAAATGGGTAAATCTATACCCCTTTACAGGTGAATGGGGGAGAAACGGAGCCAATTACTGGATCCTTTGTGGAGCTAATGGTTGGCATTAGTTAGACCTCAGCTCAGGCAGAAAGGTCAAATGTAAAGCACACTTCAAAAAAATGATCTCTCTCCCCTTTGCCCAAGGCAGGAGAAAAGAGCTATTTTCGGTTGGATTACAAGAGGACTTCAAGCAAAATTCCTACTCGGTCCCTTTTGAAACACTGTATATAAAACGAATGTATTCGGTGTATTGGGTCAAGTTAAAGTTGTTTCGATTTCTTTGGGACCAAAGTACTGTAGCAATGACTTTTTTGGGTTTTTTAATTAAAGAGTAGGCCTTCATCCTATACTTTCAATATGGATGTACAGCATATGTTTGTTTGTTACAATATTTTGACAAATAACGAACTATTCCAAGTTATTGCCACACTTCTCCCTTGGGGATAATTCAAGATTTATTTTGAGTGCCAATATAATTGATGAATTTCAATTCAGCAGAGCAAACTAATCATAATTTCATACATTGTACATGTTTGGGTCATATATGTATTGTGTGGTGGGGGAGGATGGGGGGGGGGGGGCAAGGACTAGTAATTTATATTTCATATAATGGGGTAATGGGGTGTAACGTAGAAACATATAGAGACAAATAAAGGAGAAGAGGTGTTCCAACATTCTGTACAAAAAATAAATGTTCGGAGAAATAAAGTACCGCAGCACATTCAATAATTATTTGCAATTCTCAATCACTCATCCAGTATTTATGAATGGACTAATAATTGATTGAACCATGATTGCCTAAAGAAAGGAAATTGGTCAATTATCTGTAATTGGTCTGGTCTGTTAACAGCCTGCTTTTTTTTGCTCAGAACTAAAAAGTGATTATTTCTTTTTTGAGCAAAAAGTGAAACAAGTGGAGATTATTAACTACATGTATTTTTTTTTTGCTCGGAACTATTAACAAGCTATTGACTTATTTCTTGCTCTGAGTCTGAGCAAAAAGTGAGACGAATGGAGATCATATGCGAAGAGTATGACATGTACAAATGAATAATTTTGATGTTTTCCTGCAGGCTCTATTTCATTTTCACCTATACCATAAAGGCTCCCTTTTGAGGGGGGGGGGGGGGGGTGGGCTGGACGCAGTTATGTTTGATAAGAGGTCAGTGTTTGTTTACCCATTGTCTGTGATTTTACCATAATATTATCAAAGTTGCAATCTTGTCCTTTTGATAAAGAGCTTGCTATAATGAGGAGCAATTTACAACTTTTTCTTTATTCATTCCTGCTTTTTACACCCTCAGGAAATGTTTGCTTGATACACAAGCTATTCAATCCTGTCACCTTTCTTCATGTATATTAATAGTTGAAGCAAAAGTCAAATAACGCTGAAGTTTATGTAGAATACATCCTCTTTTATTTACATATTTTTAGAGAACCATGGAAAGAAGTATCTTGACCAAAATTACATTAAAATGTGTCTTTTGAGGAACAAACTTTTCTACCCTTTTTAATTTCCAAAAGTAGGGCTACATACATATACTTTTAAAAGGGAATGCAGCCTTGGACATAAAAAGTTGTGTTGGGAAGGAGAAAAATAAATTAAACAGAATGGTGAAAGTTTGAAAGAAATCGACAAGCAATAAGAAAGTTATAGCTGCTTTAAAAAAATTGGCAACTGGGTAAGTAAATTATGACAAGGGGCAAGGACAACTGTCCCATAGGCCATGTACTTTATTATCAGGGATTTGTGGTTTTCTCCTAAGTAACCATTCCCCTGGGGCAGTAATAAAAATATAACCCAGGTAGTATATTGTTTTATGTCCTCATGAAAGAAAGATATAATTTGAAATAAAAGTTTTGGGAAAAATGACATTTTAGCCATAATATGTATTGGAGTACATGGAAGAGTAGTCCTTGCCTTACATCACTATGACATCCCATATGCGGCCAATTTGAAGTCTCCATGGGTATAGTGATTACCAATATTTACAACTTTTAAAGATTCATAACTTTCTTGTTGTTTGTCCAATATTGTTCAAACTTTCACCTATCAACTTATCTGATTTTTCTTTTCCTTATAAAAACAAATTTTTATTTGGGTTGGATTCCCCTTTAAGGGCAGACAATTGTGGATCCAAAATTTCATATGATGAGCCATTTAAGAACTAAATTTAAAAATAGGGTCCATTTATGTACTAAAGTACATATGGAATATTAATGGGGCATGCTTGTTGACGGGTGTACTACATGTAATCACAATATCGACTGGACAATTAATGACTCCCTCCCCAACCCTCGGCCTCACACCCATCTTCCCACACATTCATGTGTAGATGTACATTGGGTTTACCACAAATTCTTTTTTTTTTAAAGGTCAAGTCCACCTTAGAAAAATATTGATTAGAATCAATAGAGAAAAATCAGACGAGCACAATGCTGAAAATTTCATCAAAATCGGATGTAAAATAAGAAAGTTATGACATTTCAAAGTTTCGCTTATTTTTCACAAAATAGTTATATGAACGAGTCGGCTACATCCAAATGAGAGAGTTGATGATGTCACTCACTCACTATTTCTTTTGTTTTTTATTGTTTGAATTATACAATATTTCAATTTTTACGAAATTGACAATTAGGACCTCCTTGCCTGAACCACAAAATGTTCAAATGATGGAATTCCACGTGTTCAGGGAGGAATGAAACTTCATTTCACATGACAATGACGAGAAAATCAAAATATTTCATATTTCATATAATAAAATACAAAAGAAATAGTGAGTGAGTGATATTATACAAATAATGCATGCAGCCGAGTGCGTTAGTGGAAATGCAGAGCACGCGAGGTTTCTTTAGATAGGAGTCGCACTGTGCACGAGCCGCTTGCGGCGAGTGTCCAGTGTGCTCCATCTGAAGAAACCGAGCTTTCTCTGCATTTACTTTTACGCACGACAGAGCAAGTGCATTATTTGTTTTATAAAATAGCAACACAGAAAAAAAAAATTAAAGTTACAGTACAGTTTTGTTGGACTTCTACCGCACTGGTTTGCTTGAGCGTGCAATGTCAATTTTCGTTGCACACCTTTTGCACTACCGTGCAGTGCACAAAAAAAGTTGGATGTCATGTGACGCGTATTGACCAATCGCGATGCTTGAAATAATACAGCTATTTTATAACATCAGTTCCCTCATTTGCATACCAACCGAGATGTGCATATAACTGTTTTACATCCGATTTCAATGAAATTTTCAGTGTTATGCTTGTTGGATGTTTATCTTTTTATTCAAATCAACTTTTTGTTGGGGTGGACTTGTCCTTTAAATAAAACAATCATAATGTGACAATACACGTAGGTTGATGTGATACTCATGTGAAATTATGTTACCATGTAGACAGAAGGTATGGAGAGCCCAATTCCAAGCCCAACCGCTCTCTCTGATGGAATTTATCAAGCCCAAATTGCAAGTATAGAGGTACAGGTACGTGTATTCCACCCCTTGAAATAACTCCTGTCCAGTCCCAGGCACTGTATTTGAGTTCCCTTTAAACATGCCTTTTAGGTTTTATTTGTATTGTTGGAAAGAATAAAAAAAGATAACCCTGAATGAAAAAGAATCCCATTCCTTGCTTTTTAGTCAGATTGAAGGGGATTCCTGTTCAGTGAGACGAATCGTAGTCTCAATGGTCAAACCTTTTTTAAATTCATTTTCATTTTCTGGTGGGTGTTTCATGAAAAAGCTGTTCGTAAGGTGATTAATCACCAATAAATATTTAATGGTGAATATCATTTACTACAAGAAAGGATCACCAGTCGTTCTTAAAGTCACTTTTTAACTTTATACAAAAAGCTTTATGAAACGGCTCCCAGGACTTATTTGATTTAATGTAATTACAGAAGTATACACCTATTAATAGATTTTGGGGAAGGAGGGGGGGGGGGGTCTTGGGAGCTGATTTGAAACTTGAAGTTTACTCTGTGAACATTAACAGAAAATAAATAAAAATAGATTATTTTAACTTTATTTTTTTTTTTACATTTTATTTCACTCTTGATCTGCTATCATCACTTTTTTTCTAATATAGGTCTGTATTTTATATGCACACAGGCTTATTAAAATGTTTGATTAACTTCCATCTGTTATAAGTTTGATCCCGTTTTATGTTTGTCCCTCAAGCATCGTTGCTAGAACATTGTCATTAGCTGTGGATATATCTGATGAAAAATGGCCTCACTTGAAACTGAAATGATCCCCCAAAATCTGTAATCATCTTAAATTTTTAGGCTATCCATAAAGATAAAATGGATTAAAAGGTTTGCATACGATCATGAAAGTTCATCTGTGTTGGTAAAAGATAACGATTTTGTTGAACTTTGGTTCACAACACAAAAAACAGAAAATAACGAAGAGTTACCTCGAAATTTTCGGCTGCTAACTGCAACCTTCGTCAGCGATGTGACCCGATTTGACCTTAGTGACGTAATGGTCGATGATCGGGTCGTAGACATTCGGAAGCTTGTATCGCCCCCCCGTCTCTGTTGAGAGAAGGTCTGAACGCCCGGATGTAGATGGCCTCTTTCACACCTCTCTCGAGGTAACCCTTCGTTATTTTCTGTTTTTTGTGTTGTAAACCAAAGTTCAACAAAATCGTTAAAAGGTTTGCATGTTCAAACTAGATGACCGGCACTATGCCTGTGTGATCAGTGTTTTGAGTGTCATCACAGCTCAACCCTGAAGAGGGTGAAAACAGGGGCCGCAGACAAAAGGCAGAAGAGTTGTATGGGTTCCCTCGTTATTCTTTGCTCATATATTGTAAATGCCGGTTGTAAAACCGCGCACTGTAGTGCCCAGTAGTAGTTCTTGTAAAACTGGGCTTAATACGACGACAAAATATCTCTTTGTCCTTGGAAAAAGATTACAAAGAATTTAAATGTTTTGGATAGATTAGAAATAATTTTTTTTAAAGTTTAACACCCCCTTGGACTGTACATTTTTATTTGAAAACAAATCTTGTGTTTGAAGAGAATTTTGAAATATTTCTGTACAAACACTGTTCTAATCAGCTTGAATTGCTAAAAGTTCACTACACTTCAATTTGTTCTTGATTTAGTTAATCTGTTAGTACAATAGTGTACTTTCTTTGTGTCGTGGTGAAAGTTCATACTCATCAACGGCACTTTTTTTAGAATTTGTTCAATCACATTCGAATATTTCAGAGTGTCTCTTATACCCCTTTCATAAACCCAATAAAATCTATCCTCCAATTAGCCGCCTAAGAGTAATGCGGATAATTCAATAAAAATTGCGTTCACAAACTCCGAAAATTATCTGCATTATTTTTACGAGCGCCCGTCCTGAAAAAGGCAGATAATCGTCATGACAACTGGACACGCCCCCTCCGATGCGGTTGTGTTGGAAAAGGGTGACCTTGTGACCGCACCATGGCAATTATCCGCATTATTTGGAAATACGTTCATAAACTCAAAATCTTGTCCCGATGCCGCTATTATGCGGATAATAGCAGCATCAGAATAATGCGGATAACTCTTGTCCTCCTCTGATTTTACGACCAAATTATGCTGCTATTAGCCGCATAATTGGGTTTTATTGGGTTTATGAAAGGGGTATAATAACCATTTCCTCACTGAATGCTAATATCAATAGGTTTCCAAATATTCTGTGTGTTTTATACCGATTACCATTTTGTACAAAAATTGATATTCATCATTGGCATTATTTTAGATTTGAGGTATAAAGTGTATTACAATTCTTCTTTATTATGAGTATGAGATTTTGGGATATTTCATTTCATAAGCCTGGTATTATTCTTGTTATCTACTTTTTTTCTTTGTATCTCACAAAAATAGAGCTGGGTGCACTGAGGCATCCCTTCTCCCAAGAAGCCTGTCAAAAAGGGTTTTGTGTGGATCTTGTGGTTAGGAATGCCCCATTTTTGTGTGGTAGAGTATTTTGTGGTATTTTTGGCACATCACTGTGTATTGTCTGTTTAGGTACACTAGGAGTATTCAGACCGACTCCATCACCAGAATACCCGCCAAATTACGAGAACTTGTTCAGACCTTAAAATGCCTGATAAGAACTGCTTTCATACCAACCCAATTCAGACCCTTTTTTGGTAAGTTTAAGTTACAAACGTGCTGTACTTTTAGCAGGAGAGGCACTAGCTCAGAAGCCCATGGCGCCTGCGCCCAACTACTTGCTACACGTAGGTTGCTAAAGTTCTCTCAGTATGCTTTTATACTGCAAGATTATACCTGCACCCCTGGAAAATCCCTTCGAAAGGTTTTTTAAGTTTGATAAGTACGGGGTTCTCTTTCAGGAATATTACAGATATTTTGCGTTCACATTTGCAAACATACCTGTTATTTTCTAATTGGGTTAGATCTGGGTAAATTTTCCAATCAGAGAATAGCAGGTATTCTTGAACTTTGAGTTAGTTGGAATACTCTTTTAGTTTGGTTAGAAATCCAGATTTTTCTCTTCAGCTATCCTTGTAACATAGCAAATCTGAAAAAAAGTTCACACAGGGTTATACTTATGGGTGAAATTGCCACACCCCCCCCCCCCCCCGAAATGCCCCAATACTTACAAAAAAAGAGCCCTGAAAATTCCATAGGGTTCAATTTAAATTGTAATATAATTCAACTGTTTTGGCTGGTAAGCAATAAAAGTAGCCCCAGATTATTTGTTTCATTAATTTCATTGTGTTGTAAATATAAATTCAGTTAGTTGATCACTTTTTTTACCAAAAAAAATAGCTACAAAAAGGTCCTGTGTGAATGTTTCTTTAGTTTGTATATTTGAGAATTGTTAGTCACACTTGGGATGTGGTTTTTAACCACAACTCTCTGTTTGGCTTCTTTTTGTGATGTCATTGTTGAGAAAAATATTGTCTACCTGGAAAAGATCTGGTAAAAGATTTGACGATATTTCTGACCCCCCCCCTCCTACTCGATTGTCCATTGTATATAGCTAACCTGTAGGTGTAGACCTGTATGTTTCAGAAATGAACATTGACTGAGAGCGTAGGCCTACTTGAAAAGTTACAGATTGAAGGTCTTGGGCCTACGTGTAAATTATAGGTACTATTACTATTTTAGAGATACAGAGCTTTACATCAGTCTTTCTATTTGTAATCCTTTGAAGAGTCAGGAGGATCTAGTTTGTATTAAAAAAAAATGTATCCTGATTACATTACAAAATTAATCTTACAAAAGTTTTGAAAACGGACCTGCCAAGTCCTGATAAAATCAATCATGAAACTCCTTGTGGTTTTTTTTATTGTCCACAAATTACATTGTACAACCCCTTAAAGGTTTAATGCAGGCTTACAGACTACATGTAGTAGGTGTGAGGGGACATCTTGATGTAACCTATGAATAACCCCCTTTTCAAGACCCAATGCACACCCCCTTTTGTCCGTGCTCAAGGCATTCTGGGGGATTTGTATAGGATCCATCCACTCCTTTGTGAAGTCGATTCCTGTCCTGCTTTTGTTCTCCCGTGACAGCTTCTGAAGTGGCTGCACTAAGCTCGGGATAAGCATGGACCTAGTAGTAGGTCCATGGGATAAGATACAGACCAGTGGCGTAAGATCAGTTGAGTAACCGACATGTATGGGTGTATATAATGATGATTATTAAACCAATTTGAAACTCTTTTGCCATGCTTTGCAACTCTGCCTTGCAGTGCTTGACCTATTTGTACTACAGCATGACTGAGGATAAAGAAATACCTCCCCCCTTCATGTCAGAAGCAAAATGCCATTGCTAATTAAAGCTAAATGAAAGTAGTTGCAGTAAAACACTGATTTCGTGAGAAAGTCTGTAAAACCAAGGTGAAGTAATACTATATCATCGTGGATCTAGATCTGGTACAGTTACATAAACTGAACTATGTGAAATCATAAAATCTAAGCTGAAAAACGATCACACTGAAGATCGCCAACACAGATAGGCACACGTGGGACAGTATATTATTATTGCTGGAATAAAGACCCGACGGAAGTGCCTGAATCCGCGCTTATTTTGCTTATTTCTCAGCAATTACACAATTTCTTCCAGAATCCTTTGGCACATATTTTTTATTCATACAAACAGACACTTGGGTGGTCATTATATTAGATTCTGTAAAAAGTCATTTTGAGATGGTTACCAGAACTGGCATTTATCTTTAAGAGAACAGAATCGAGAAATATTATTAAGAAAATAACCCTGATGCGTTTTGGTGTTGTGGTTAAGTCTCCAGAAGTCTGCAAGGCAGATGGTTCAAAGCCCATTCAGTGGGTCTTCACCCGAATAAAGTTGCTGCTCTATCCTACTTCAAGATTGATCAGCTGATGAGCGGGATTAAAATTTGCATCACGTCTTCATCAGAACGCGTAGGCCTAATATGAATTTATAAATGCAGATATAACCAGCAACTTGGGTACATTTAGAAATATGCATTAGATATATCTTGAAATTAGCGTACTAGTATATGATAATTTATGTAATTGATGATTATTTATTAGTAAGAAAAGTCACAGAATACAAATTGTTATGGTGAAGAATGCATGCCTGTAATTCAGTTTGATAGTGGAACTTGTATTGTACTAGGACTAGGACTATTGAAGAACTACACATGAATTCTACTACCAATGCTGAAGAATAATTTATACCTGTAAGCCTATATAGAAATGAAAAAAATCCATTTAATCAAAGTAGAGCTGGAGTAACTTCTTTTAAATCTAATTATATCCCATGTCTTAGAGAGTGATTGGGTTGGTATGAAGTCAATTAGAGCTTATAGAAACATGAATTGTTGGTATAATAATAACACCATTGTGGCACCGATTATAATCAATGAAATCAAATTTGTAAAGGAAGAAAATAACTAGAGACCACTTCCTGTCAAATAACAGAGAGGGGTCTTTAGCGAGTTAATCTGTTGTATTGAATGACCAATCATTCCCACTTTAGGCCTTACATGAATTTCTCTATTAGGACCTATATTAACTTTCAACGCATGGTATAACATATCTCATTATAATCAAACTTGCTATAAAGATGCAGCTTTTATAAAATATCTCATTATCAATCTTGCTATACAGATGCATTTCATGAGGCCTAAATATAGTTATCTTTTATTATCTTCGATTGAACAGTGCAGAAATATATATTTCCATATATTTTGGTGGAATCATAGAACTAATACCTACCTTTAACCAAAGTTTGGAAAGAACTGTTGGGGTACTGTGCTAAAAATTAGCTTTACAACTGTACACTTGTCATGGGAGAGGCTCTACACATCCATCTCCCTGCCATCAATCAAAGTTAGGGATCACAGACCTAGGCTAAAAATAAAGACCTTGGATGCAGTAATATGGTCATCCGCATACATTGCATCATCTCCGTTGTCATGGCAATGTGATGCTCATGTAAGGGGAGGGGGGGGGGTGATGGAATGGAATAATTGACTTGTTGATTTGGGTTCAAATCCAAATAGAGGCTTCATGGATCTGTTAGAGGAGTTTTGCAATTAAGAGAAGGTTTGCAAAATATGAAATTGATTCCTCATGTTGTTGATGTGATATGCCTGTACATTTACAATGTATTTCTTGAAAAGATTTGCTTAATTTGGAATCTAGGTAATGGATATGAGAGGTACGTCAGTGGGATGGTAATAAGTTGATGCTTTGAATTTTACCTTTGTATCAATTAATAATCCTGATTATAATTTTTTTGTCATATTGTCAATTACAAGATATTGCATAGAAACATTACGCCATAGATGCTTATTTACATGGACATCATGGATAATCAACAAATCCAAATCAATTTTGTTTGAAAGAAGACCGACTGGTATGCCTTCCAATGAAGCCCTAATATCTGACATAATTTACATAGATAGCCATAAGAGTTGTGTAACTTTTGCTCAATCCTTTCACTTTATTGTGTCAGATTCAGATTCACTCGTCCTCAAGCTTTAGTTGAACCTTTGAAATAGAGAACCATTGTTTTGTTGAATATTGTATGTAAGAATCTTCCAGGTCTGTGAGCTAGACCAAGTTTGATTGGATATGATGTCAAATCTTCCGAACACAGTCCTGGCCTTTGATACCAATTATGCACAGACATTACATTCCTATGGGCTGAGGTAACAGAAGAGAGCTGGCTGGCTAGAGACTCCATGCCAACATCCAACAGTACTTATTTCCAATATTTTTTTTTCTAATAAGAATAATTGTTATGGTTAAAACAATTAAATCATTGCTGTTCAGCCCTTGCCATTTCATCTGATCCCCATTTTCATAAAGAACTTAATGTGATTATGGATATTTTCGATTATATAGAAGTTATTAGTATTACTATGGAAACCTTGGTTTTGATTGGCTACTAAGCCCTTTAACTAGGGTACCGTAGTTTTCATAATGGCAAAGTTATTGTTTTTTTTAAAGTGGGTCCTTTAAAGTATGCAAAGGCAGAAACTACAGCAGTTCTCATCTCTGTTTACACCATCGCAATATTTTTTAAATCTTCATGTCATAGGTTGTTCATATTTGCTCTTCCAAGTAGGGATTTAAAGAGTTTTTGTTTGTTTTTTGTCATGTACATGTAGGTCTAATATTTTGAACTTGTTAACATTAGGGGGCTTATTCTGCATATTATCCAATGGTATAATTTTGTTCAAATCAGCAGTAGAAATTTCCTTTTTTTTAAAGCTCTGTGAGGGTTTGCAATAAGCATAAGTCAAAATGGTGGAGGACGATTTAAATATTTATTCTTTGTGTGTAAGTGTACATTAGTGTTTTATCCCCTTATATTCAAATTTCACAAATGACATTCACATAATTATACCAACTTTTTGTCACACTTTCTTCTGCTTCAAATAATCAAAAGGCATTCATTATCACGGTGAAAGTGGGCTACATCAGGGATTAATTTTCCTGGAATCCAATTTGTTCCATATTTTCTGTAGACTGCTAGTAAGTGCTACTGTACACACAACATTTCTGTAACGCAGATTTTTACTTAGGACTGTACAGAATTTGGTAGAGAGCTTTTCTCTTATGACAAAAAAAAATGCTAGTCAAATTTGCGAAGCAATCTTCTCCCTGTACATCACATGTCTAATGTATGTTGCCATGGATTTTCTTAGGTGAGACCTTACACAAGCTGAGTCAATGATCAAATCCCCAGCTCAGACCCGTGCTGTTGTTTAGTCATCTGGCCTGTTATTTCCCTATTCTGCCGGATTACGGCGGGATTTGTTTGGAACAAAGCGTGGCATAAGGCGCTGAGGATATTGACAGGTGTTGTAGAGACGTCAAGTGAAATATACGAGGCAGTCAAAGTTCAAAATCATGAAAGTATCTCTTCACTATCTTGCTATATCATCATCCCAGAATCTGTCAGGTGTGTTCGACTCACTCCCTCACATTTTTTTGTATTTGAAAAGGCTACAGAAGTTTGTATTTTTAATGTTGCTCCTTCACTTTTAAAGATAAATGAAAGTAGTTGCAGTTAAACACTGATTTCACAAGAAATTCTGTAAAACCAGGCTTAATTGTCACTATATCATCGATGATCTAGATCTGGTACAGTTACATAAACTGAACTTTGTGAAATCTTGAAATCTACGCTGAAAAATGTTCACACTGAAGATCACCAATACAGATAAGCGCACGTGGGACAGTGAATTATTATTGCTTTGAATGTCGGGCCCGACGCTTGACCCGAATCCTGTGCTTATTTGCTATTTTCTCAGGAATTACACAATTTCTTCCAGAATCCTTTGGCACATATTTTTTATTTATACAAACAGACACTTTGTGGTCATTTCATTGGATTCTGTATGAACTCATTTTGAAATCGTTACCACAACTGGCATTTATCTTGAAAATGGATATGAATTTATATCATTTTAATTTAACATTCATTTCAAGTATAGAAAATAAATAGCAGAGGAAGGTAATACGAATTTAACACTGCATCAGCAGCTTACCAATTATTTATGCATTATTTTCACAGGTTATGCAATGTAGTTCTAATTTCCTATGCGAGATAAACATTTGCAATCAACATGCCATTTAAATCAGCCAAAAGCCCTATAACTGTAAAAAGAAAATAGCCCTTATACATGTAAGTTGTGAAAGAGCCATTGTGAGTTGCTTTTGATTTTAGTACATATCTACTTTTGAGTGGAAAGGGGCATCTTGCAGATGGTTACAAATAAAAAGCAACTAAAAAAATCATATTCAACTTATGACTTGTGCTTTATTTTTTCTTACATTCAGTTGCAACTTGGACTGCGATAGCCCAAGAAGTCTGAAGGGAATATGTGTGTATCAGGTGTTATAAAAAGTATGGGGTTTTTTGTTGCCTTGACTGAAGTTTCATAGGTGCATTTGAAGAAAATTATGGTTATCCACATCATGGACCATGCCTATATATAGTAGGATGGGGGGTCGGGTGTCCGGACACTTTATATTTTTGAAGCCTTCTTTTTTGTCTTTGGATAACACTAAAAATATGAATTCAATAGTTATAATCATCTTCTATTTTGTTCTCTATAATATTTCCTAACATTTTATACTAGCTTAGCCGGGTAATATAGGAGCGCCTTGAGCACCTAACAAGGTGGATATGTGCGCAATATAAATATCCTATATTATTATTATTATTATTAAAAATTGATGAAACTTCGATTGTAAATTTTTTCAAATGACTTTCTAAAATTGATCGTCCGGACACACAACCTGTCCGGACACACAAAAACTGGGTATATGTACCCTTAAAGGGATAGTCCAGGCTGGAAATATGTATATCTCAATAAATAGAGTAAAATTCACAGAGCAAAATGCTGAAAATTTGATCAAAACTGGATTACAAATAACGAAGTTATTGAATTCTAAAGATTTGCATTATTCAGGTGAAACAGTTCTAGGCATGTCTTTATGAATATTCATTAGGTGGGCCGATGATGTCATATCCCCACTTGTTCTTTTGTATTTTATTATATGAAATTAGGTTTAATCAAATTTTTTCTACCAAGAACTAAAACAATTGGATTGACAACTGATTAAGTGAATTAGTTATATATTGCTGCAACTTATTTCATCATAATGGAGACACATCATTTACACATGTATGAAAAAATGAAACATTTATGATTTCATATAATAACATAACAAAAAGGAAAGTGGGGATGTGACATCATATTCATGACGATGTGCATGTAACTGTTTTCACAAAATATTGGTAAACTTTAAAATTCAATAACTTTGTTATTTGTTATCCGATGTTGATGAAATTTTCAGCATTTTGGTCTGTGAATTTTACTCTATTTATTAAGATGTAAATATTTTCAGCCCGGACCATCCCTTTAAAGAGAAATTCCAGTAGTTGCAGTAAACACTGATTTCATGAGAAAGTCTGTAAAACAAGGCTTAATTGTCAGTATATCATCGAGGATCTAGATCTGGTACAGTTACATAAACTGAACTTCGTGAAATCTTGAAATCTACGATGAAAAATGTTCAGACTGAAGATCCCCAACACAGATAAGCGCACGTGGGACAGTGTATAATTATTGCTTTGAATGTCGTGCCCGACGCTCTACCCGAATCATGTGCTTATTTGCTGATTTCTCAGCAATTACACAATTTCTTCCAGAATCCTTTGGCACGTACGTTTTATTTATACAAACAGACACTTTGGTGGTCATTTCATTAGATTCTGTACGAACTCATTTTGATATCGTTACCAAAACTAGCATTTACCTTTAAAACACCTGATGGAACCAGGGAATGAATAGAGAGTAGGGTAATTGAAGTCGGAAGATCCAGTTTAATCTTGTCAACACAGGAAACATTCAAGTGGTCTGAAATATGATAGCTTTGGATACTGCTTCTGGTTTCAAGTACATGGAAATTGTCTAGGGATAGTGCATTATAGTTGACAAAAGGCAAAGCCAGAAAACTAACAGTTGTGTCTCAAATTTAGGCCCCCAGTGAAAAGTGCAGTGAGACACCTACACAAGAAAAACATTACAACCACTGACGTACAGATGTAGAGAGGGGGTCTCGGGGGCATGACGAAGAAAAAAAAAGTTTGAAAAAAGAAAGAAAAGGAATTGTAAACTTAAAGGCAATATATTTTTTGGGCAACTTTATGTTGAATTTTTTAAATAAAATAGGTCAAATTTTTTGTTCGCAGGCTTCGCTTGCTTGCACTTTTGCAGCTTTTTAGAAATTTTGCTCCATTACACTATGTCTGCCCCCCTCGAAAATATATAGCTCATTACGCCCTCATAATAACAATTATGAAAAATATATGAATGTGAGTCAACCTTTTCAAATTTGTAAATTCTAATGATAGAAATAATTTTGTAATAGAACCAACTCAGGATGTAATGTGTCAAGATATGGTGCCCTGGATCAACACTCGAGGGCATGTCATCTGCTAATGTAAATGCAATTTCCTTTCTTATTTTTGACAATATTTTCTCATACGTGCTAGGATTTTATTCTTTATGTTCTGTTGTGAAAGGCTTTATTATTGGGTAGTAAAATGTCAGGTAAATTTAAAGTCCCTGGCTCAAATTCATATAGAAGGTTCAGGCCATAGAAGGGGGGGGGGGGGCGCTCAATGCCCCACCCATGGTCTTTTAAATGCACTGAAAATAAGCAAATAGACTGACCATTCGAGAAAAGGGCCCCCTAAATTCCCGAAACGTTGGGTCCAGTTTACCTGACCATATGAGAATTTTGCTATATTTTTCACAAAACATTTGATAAACTGGACCTGAAGTTTAGGGAAGTTAGGGGGCCCTTTTCTCGAATTTCTCGAATTGGTTTGGTTTCGCTATTGCCCGATCCGACGCGACAACCCGATGTGATGTGATATGTGTGTACATGAATATGGTTGGGTGAGATTTGCTTGCATGCTTAAAAATATTGGAAGATAAAAGGGCGTTTAAAGTTACCCGTATGTATGTACCACTTTCTCTTTCCAGTAGCAACCATGAAATGCAATATGAGATGAATCTATCAAACAAAACATTGATGAAATAAACCCACCACTGAATCTGTTGACAACTGAAATATGTTTAGTTTCGCTAAGAAAAAGCTGCAAAATTGAATAGTTTTGACAGGTGAATCTTCCATCTAAAAGATTTATTTGACACAATCAAATGTTTGTAAATGTGGGACGTTAATAGGTTTCTCTTTTGATTCTCCATGTTTCTTGTCATGGTTCAAATTTTGGCAGGAAATTTATGATCAACTGAATTGTTAAAAGTAGCATTGCAGTACATATTTTCTTGTGGACAAGTGTCTGAATTCCCCCACAATAGTTGAAACTCTTGATTAACTTCTGTCTGGCAAAAATTGGTTTCTGTAGTCGTGGCAAATCTCAGCAAAACTGCTCCTGGTCCTTGTTGCATAAGAGTTACTAATATTGTAACTATGCCATGCAATGGTAACTTGCATGGAATCCTTGATTGTGATTGGTTGTTGATCAACATTGTTTAAAAAATTTTAAGCCTGTCACTCGTACAAAAATTGTTAAAACTTTTAATTAATTTGTTAAACTTTACACTTAAAACAATGGTTGTAAGAGTAATGGGCTCAAACAACGTGCTTAAAATTTAAACAGCATTTTTTACAGTGATATACTGAAGAAGTGGTATTTTACTCAACCATGTACTATTTTGTTAAAATGGTTTCAACCAATATTATAAGGTACTCAAATTTTCTCTCCTTTTCCTAAACTATCAAAGGCAGGGTATATTGATATTGGATTGTTTGTTTTAAGCGGAAGGTTAAAGGTCAATTGGGTCACTTGAAGATGCAAACAAGAGCTCAAACATGGATGTTTACTTTCCTCATCAAGTCACTATTATAAGGTGACCCAGAATTAGCCGCCAATAGAACCTTGCCTATATCCAATCGTGCATGATGGCCTGTTCAGTGAAGTTACGTAGACTGAACTTGTGGTGAGACAACAAAGCTCACTGTACATGATGCTAGCAAGGAGCTAGTTACCTGTGGTGAACATCATCTAGTATGCTTTTCACACTGCATTTCCTTAACCCCATACCATCTTTTTTTGGTTTCACGCTGTCTTTCTTAACCCCATACTATTTGCTTAGCCGGGATTAACGCCTGAACCCCGGACTATCACACAGCTCATGAATATTGATGATTTTGCCATACTGAGCGTGATTAACGTGCAATTTTGACTTCTGTGATTGGCTAATGCTTAGCCCCACTCTTCCTTAGCCCGATTTTGTTTCACACTGCATCTCTTAGCGCCGCAATTGTGGTGCCAACACCGCAATTAGACGGGCTAACCCTGCTTTTTTGCAGGGCCAGATAGTACCGTACTATTTACCGTGCCAGCCCATCCTGCTAAAACGTAGTGTGAAAACGAAGTGGGCTAAGCTTAA
Organism: Lytechinus pictus; assembly: GCF_037042905.1. Taxonomy (NCBI): domain Eukaryota; kingdom Metazoa; phylum Echinodermata; class Echinoidea; order Temnopleuroida; family Toxopneustidae; genus Lytechinus; species Lytechinus pictus. The sequence goes on along the minus strand of NC_087259.1, from coordinate 13,388,393 downwards.
CCCTGGGAAATACATGTATGTGCAGTGTAAAAAGCATATAAAACTATCTAACTCCCAACTCATTGAAGTCACATTCATTTAATATCTGCATGAGTCTTGTCCAGTGGATAGCCTGCGTGGGCTGGCTTCTGCATGATCTATATGATTGACAATAAATTTTGTTATGTTTTGCTTTAAATCTTCATGTAGGGCTATTCTTCTCAAGTTTCTCATATCTTATTTAAACATTCCTATTTCATATAGATTAAAAAAAAAATCAATTTTGTTGTTGGAAATTTCACAGCTTATAGTTTGAAATTGGTCTCTCATATATCCAACGTATAAAGGAATTCATCTACAATGAAAACACATTTTAAAAAGAATATAGGATATGGCAAAGAATTATCTTGATTTTGTAGCTGTATAGTCCAGTTCAGTCGGGGAGTCATGCACTAATTTCGCTTATTATAAATGATGTGTAGGCCATACATGTACTTTAAAAGTAGTCAAGCCCTTGTCAAAAATCAGAGCCTTGCTCATTTATGATACATGTACATTATGGAATGGATGTGTAAGAAGAGACACAACTTGGTCTTATCAAGGAAGCTCCTTGGTCTTATCCTGGTATCATCGTACCTTCAACAGGGGTGGGTCCAGGAATTAAGAATGGAAGGGGGCCCCATAATATTTTAGGGATTGTTGTAATGATTGCTCAAATCCATGGCCACCCTCCCCCATTTTTTATTGATAAGAAATCTACAAGCCCCCCCCCCCAAAAAAAAAAACCCAAATATTCAAATAAGCAAAAAACTGTCTTCGATTTAAAAAGGGACAAACTACCATCCTCACAGAAGAGGTGGTGGGGAAAAGAGGGGGTACGATACATTTTGTTCACTGTGTGAGCAAATTTTTGGTGAAAAAGGGGGCATATGCCCCCAGCCCCCTGTCCCCATGTATCCGCTCATGATTGCCAGGTATTTCTCCATGGCCCACCCAGCTTGACCTGATATGACCTGAGCAGTGAAGGAGGTCAACTGATATGGAACACTGAGGAGAATATCATCTTCAAAAAACTTTTTTGAGATGCGGGGACAAGAAAATTGATAGGTTAAGATATCATACATGTACGTTCTGTTTGTGTTGTTAAGTGTATTTTGATCATACAAAAGCATATATGTACAAGACAGAGCCCAGTAGTTTGACAGCTTGTGGTTGGTCATATAAATCAATATGCTTTGGCAATACTATTTTGAGATTCTTTGTATAAACATGAATGAATTAAAATCACTTTCTTTTACATTAAGAATTTATTATACAAAGCACATGAATAAGGTTTGCTAACTTTAACATTGACCAAAATGCTAAGCACTAAATGTATGGCAGGCCACACATCAAATTTTCTTTATTTGTTTTTTGAAGGATTTACAAAACATGATTTTTCAAAAATGATCTTAAAGATTTGTCTCATTTTTTAAATTTAACTCAACTCGACCATCAGGTCAGCTCCATGTCTATTTCAAGCCTCAGAATAACTCTTTAAAATCAGTCTTATAAAACTTGTGTGAACACTATCGGGTCAGCTGTTTAATGACCTTTGTCATACAAGATTGAACTTGGTACATAAACTTGTAGATCATCAGAGAGGTTGGTCCCAATGCTCTTCTGACCTGATATCTTTCTCTATCTTCACACCCCATTTCTCTTGTCCTATGATACCATCTCACTTGCTTCTCATATATACCTTTGGGTCTAGTTGGTGCAGATTTATAGGGAAATCTAATTTTCCAGGGCAACTTTTCAGTTTACCAAACAAAATTGCTACATGTATAATGTATTACGCTTTATATTGTATACTGAAGGAATTTCAGAGGTGCTTTCTTAAATATTTTTTTTCTTCGTTTTTCAGGAAGTGGATAATATTTGTAAACAGTTCATAATTCAAAGGAGAAGGTTATCATAGAAATATTGGAAATTATTGAATGAAAATACCTCACCCTGCTTAAACTGAAAATGTTGAGGCATTAAAGAGTAAAAATGACTAAGAAAAACTCTGAAAAGGAGAAATGAGAAAATTGTGTGGAACCTTCATCTGCAATATTTGTGTAGTCTATGAAAATCAAAGCTTCATCAAACTTATGAAATGCCAAAGAGGGTTTGTACAAGATATAGAAGGGCTTCATTAAATCTGATATGCACTTGTTTAATCATGAATTCATTTCTGTTTTTCTTTTGTAGGTAAATCTTTTGAGATCACGTATATTCGCCTGAAATTTTACTCACCGCGGCCGGAAAGTTTTGCAATCTACAAGCGTACGTGCCAAGATTGTCCTTGGATACCGTATCAGTATTACAGTGGCTCTTGTCGGTCAACGTACAACCTCCCTGACAGTGAATATGTCAGCTACGCTGATGAAACATTGGCTCTCTGTACCAGTGAATTCAGTGACATCTCACCACTAACGGGAGGAAATATTGCTTTCAGTACGCTTGAAAATAGACCGAGTGCAAGGAGTTTTGATAACAGCGCCGTTTTGCAGGTAAGTCCTATCTCCCATAATTGATCTATGTAAGAAAGATTAACATTTCGGAGCTAAACTGATATTTGACTAGATAATTGATTATATCATTGTAGAATTCCATTTTTGCTCAGCCTGTAAAGAGTTGGAATTGCAAGTTTAAGGTGGGTTCTTCTTGTTTAGGTTTACATTCACAGCTTGTACATTTAGCTCTACTATGTTCTAGGTTAAAACAGACTAGTTGTATACTTATGAACAGTTGTTGAGCTTAGGAACACAAGTGTATAGAGGATGCTTCTGTCAGGGTGGACGCTGCTTTTGCCAGAACTGTCATCCAAGCCTGTTAGGGACGGCAGTTGAGGACTCCAGACAGACTGGGTGGAATGGTAACATGCTTATCTCCTGTTTTAATGTCATCTGTCAATGGGTGGAGATTTAACTCTTCATCAGCCGTGAGGGCCGTGTGGTTTGCCCTTTGAACTTGAGGATTGACTTCATTGGTTGCACTTTGACAACTCCTGTGCAGTCAGGTCGGGACTGAGGAATGGACAGAGGGGTGGGCAGAGATGGATAGAGATGGGCAATGAGGAGAGACAGTAGGTGAAATGATAAAGGGAGGGGGGAGGGGTTGATGAGATGGATGAATAGATATATACTCATAGATAGATAGATAGATAGAAAGAGGCCTACAAAGGTGTCTACTAATATATATGTAGACAAATGGATTGAAGGATAGATAGACAGGCAGTCAGGCAAACAGATGATGGATGGATGGATAGAAATATAGATAGAAAGATGGATAGATAGATAATTATATAGACAGATAGGTGGATTGATAAATAAATGAAGATAGAAAAACAATTAGGAGACAAAGAAACATTGATGTGATCTTTTTTTAATTGGGTGCTCAGAGTTACATTTAAAAGCCAACTGCCTACTTACATCATCTTGTGTAGAGGCATGTAACATGGTTAAACAGAGATTTCAAAAGTGTGTCAATCCTTTGGAAACCTCACCTTACCATCACAAACTCGCATGAAGCCTATACCATGCACTTGTGGGATACCTACAGTAGGCTATATACTCGGACAGAATTCAAAGTTATGCGGTGAGCCACTTTATGAGCTGAGAGAACGGGCAAGTTCGTAACCCTAGCAACTGCACATAAAGTCAGTTTCGTATGGTTTGCCTACTTTGGGGCTCCGCATGTGGTCCAATCAAGCAGAGAGAAAGAAACGTCTCGTAATTCATTACCACTCCACACCCTATTTAGGTCGTATATTTGATGAGAGGTCAGATGTCGCCTTGAAGCCGAAAATATGGTTTGGTTCACTGGCATCTGTTACAAGTTGAACTGGAAGTTTCAGAACCAGTTGAGGATGCAGGCTACAGTTGACGATATACATTTTAGAAACTAAATCATAGATTCTATTTCAGAGTGTTTCAGGTTACAAAATTGCAATTATTTGCAGTGTAATTAACTTAAATATGTTCCCAGTAGCAGGGGATAAACTTGTTGCTTCTTAGATTGGGATTGGAGTATTTGCAATGTAAAATGTATCAATTTTGAAACTGTATACACTTTTTTATCATGGAAAGCTAGCTTTGAACACATACAGTGCTTATTTAAAAGGTAGCATAGGGGTCTACATCATCATCATGTAGGCCTACATGAGGTAATCAAAATAATGCTCAGGTCAAGTGTGGAACTCACACGCCCTTTTAACTTATGAAATCTGAACACAATTTGCTTGTTTTGTTGTTCATTTAGATTCCACATTCCATTTGAGTTATTTGTTACATGTACTTATTGCACTTTCCCCCTGATATAATTGGATTCCTTCTTATCAAATATATATTTCACTTAGTCCACACAGTACTAGTTGTTGTTAAATAAGCCTTGCTCAGCTTTTCAAGGATTTTAAGAACAACCTATATGTGAATGGCAATTAGACAGTGTAGCATGTCTCTTCCCTTTTTTTCAAATTAATTTTGAATCCCTGTTTATTATTGTTCGATATATGTAGATATCTCTTGTTCTTTTGTTTATTTCTGTATTTTTTTCTATTTTATGTTGCAGATAGTTTGGCGTTAAAACGCTTAAATACTACTAAAAAGAAACTAAGCCCAAATCCTTCATACACCTATTTTTGGGGGTGTAAAATCAAGTTGCATTCGATTTTAGGATTTGTGTATAATCCCTACTCTTTCTGCAACGGACCCACCAAGGTGGGTGTTTCATAAAGCTGTTAGTAAGTTACAACCATCGCTAATGAACATTTTTTGTGTATACCATTTACCACAAGAAAGGATGACCAGTCGTTCTTAAAGTCGCTCTTAACTTACGAACAGCTTTATGAAATGGCCCCCTGAATAGGTAACCTGCATATGCTTATTAGGTTCCTTTCATTGATCAATAAAAGGTAATAACTATATATCATTTAAAAATAAATCATAATCTTCATCATGTTTCATATTTTTGTTTATTCATTTACAGGATTGGGTAACAGCTACTGATATTCTGGTTATGCTGACGAGATTAAACACATTTGGAGATGAAGTTTTTAGGGTACCAAATGTTCTGCGATCATACTTCTACGCCATCACAGATTTCTCAATTGGTGGAAGGTAAGGATTTCATTAACTTTTGAAAAGATTTTACAAAGAGGTTTTGGTTTTGGTTTTAATGTCAAATTATTTTTGGTCATACTCATCCGTTTTCAAAGATTCCTTGAAAAGAACAAAACTGAACAATAATGTACATTTTAGAAAAAAAAAGATTCATTGAGCAAACCATATCATGTACCAATGTACCAACAAGCATGTTAAAGGAGAATGAAACTCTTGGAGCAAGTTAGCTTTTGTGAAAGCAGAAAAGTCAAAGAATAAGATCAACAAAAGTTTGAGTAAAATAGGACTAGCAATAGAAGAGTTATGAGCATTTGAATGTCGAGATCACTTATGCTATGGAGATCCTCCCATTGGCAATGCGACCAAGATCTATGATGTCACAGATGAACAACTCTCCCCTTTTGGACACTGAAAATATACCCCAAAACATCTGTTTTTGCTAATTCTAATCATATGACAAACGATTCATCAATGATATAATGTTGCGAAACCTCTGTAATTGTCCTCTCATAAAGAGAAGACCTCACCTTGTGAAAGACTCTATAAAAGTGAGAATATAAGTAAAATAAGTACTAAAGTATTGAGGGAGTTGTACGTGTGTGACATCACAGATCTTGGTCGCATTGCCAATGGGAGGATCTACATCGCATTAGTGATCTCAATATTCAAATGCTCATACTTTCTTATTATTCATTCAATCTTCTTCAAACTTTCAACAATAAGTTTCGTTGATTTTTCTCTTTGATATGAATTCAGCTGGTTTCAAGTGTTTCATTCTCCTTTAACAATTGAAAGTATGTTATTGATATCAATTTTAGTAACGTGTTGCAAATGAACCTGAGGTTGTAACAGTTTTGTGAAGCCATCCCCAATGTTTTGAGTTTCAATGATTCATGTATTTTAAGCTGCAGTGAGTGTTATTTTGTTTTTAGTAATTTCTTTTACTTTTACACAGCATTTGGCAAGTTCATGATGAAAAAAATTGTCAGTTTTTACAAAACTTACGGTTATGTACCAGACTATGGCGCTCAGTTTAGAAATAACAAATTGCTAATGGCTCCCAGTCTACAGTCCACCCAGTCAAAGATAGATGGCTACATGACAAAGGACTGCAGATACTTCCAAGCCTCAGACCAGTGATTCAAATATGAATGAGATACCCCGCTGGAATGGAAATTGAAATTTTGTCTCATAAAGTCAACATTATTGAAGAAATCAGATAGCTTGGTATCCATCCTGAGTGAAACTAATGGGACAGATTCTCACAAACTAGGTCACGTTAAACAAGATGAGCTTTGTGAGAAGGAGTGGAAAATGGAATGGAAGTAATGCTGCAAGTCTATTTTAGAACACATTGATCTAGCTGTGTGTTTTTTTAAGGGAAATCAAACTGATGATCAGGTTTTGGTTTATTTTCTTAAAATTTGTGGTACCTTTGAAATTTAAATCATACATTTATAATGAATACGATGTAAATAAAAGTATTAACCAGAAAACAATGACTTCAGGTGATGTTCATCCAAGTTTTGATATTTTCTAAAAAATCTTGAACTTTATGCTCTCTGAATTCTTCCATCGAGTGCCTACATACAGGCCCTGTAATGTAAAGCTTGGTCATTGGTCTTGGGGCAGATTACTATGATCAATGGCATTGATTATTCTGTATGATCAATGTACAAATAAGCCCCGCAATCAATTGGTAAGCTTTATAGGACCCTATTTTCTGTATTAAATAGAAAATCGATACACCTTTATTTCATCACATACTCATACAGCAGGCTCCTCTTGTCATGCATCTTTGAACTGACACTACTTTGGTTCTCAAGTTCCAACAATTGTCAAGATTTTGTGAATGTGCCAACTATTTTGGCATGCACCAGTAGGCGAAAAGTGACGTTGCTTGTCCTGATCTTGAACCAAGTCTGAATGTGTTTTTGAAAACTGTTTTGAAAGTAGCTAGGGAATAGTCTACTGTCCAGATTATTGCAGACCCCTAAATGTGCACCCTTTCCTTCCCGTCATCATTCTGCATATTTATTTCATGTACTGTACATGTACCCGGAAGATCTTATTTGTAAAAGGCTGAATTGCACAACTACAATAGCTTATCCAAACATTTACTTTGTCACCTAATGGCCTAGTTCACACTTGTGACTTCATGCCTTTTTACCTTTATAGCAATGTCAACATTGATCTCTACGCAATAACAGAATTATGTGTGAATAGGAACTTCAAGGCTTAATCAAATGTGGCTAAGTACCTATGCATAATTATTGGATCTTAGAAAAGAAATTTTAATTTGATACCCAACCATGATCTCTTAACCTAATACCCCGGTCACATTTGCCCTACGGCGGCCGTACGGCGAGTCGAAAACAGCCGTTTTATTCATCTTAATTCAAACCACCTATAGGTAGCTGGTACAAAAAAAAGGTTAAAACGGCTGTTTTCGACTCCCCGTACGGCCGCCGTAGATCAAATGTGACCAAGGTATAAGTCTCCCAGCAAAACTCAATATTGCACATTCCTGTCTATAAAGAAAAGTTTAAGAAGAAAACAAATACAATGGACAAATTGTGAGGTGCACTTTGAATGTATTTCAATGTACCTGTAAAGTGTATTCTGTTTTTCATATGTAGGTATCCAGGAAAGCGACCATGAAATGTGTATGCTATACTTGTATTCCAAGCCAAATGATATTCATCATTTTAAATAAACAGTAGCAAAATGAGAAAAAATAGAATGATTATCATTATTTGAAATTTGCTTGATGTTCGACTCGCTACAGTACAGAGTACAATACTCATGTACATGTATGTATGCCTCCATGCAGGTGCCTTCATTGTTGCAGGGATTTGGTTCATTGTGTCTCTGTGATCCATTTCGGCTCCTGATACACTTCACCCCCTGACAGCTCCCATCTCAGTATACCATGTCATACTCAAATCAAAGACATCCTGTGTGTGATTAGACTATACCTGAATCATATTGCTTGGGAGCAAGAAAGACGCTGTGTCAATGTAATAGGGCATGAATCAGTGGCTTTCTGGCTCTGATCGATTTACCTTGAATGAATCATATTTCTCATGCAATATTTACAATTTTCCAAATGGCTGGCCCTTAATGCACTATTTTGACAGTGAAAAACAACACAAATATATGTCAGCTTTTGGTAAAATTCAAAATATTGACTTGCATGTTCAGTAAGTTGAAAATAGTTCCTTTATTCGTAGCTTTCGAAATTGATCTGGTATATAAAATGCCCTCCCAAATTTAAACACTTTGGGAAACTGAAAAAAATAGTACAAGTAGGAATGCCTGACTGATTTGATATTTTCAAAGATCAGTTCATTATTATCTTTGGTACATACAGTAATGTCGGACTTAATGTACAGTATAAGTTACAATGCCTACTTGTCAAATATAGTGTACTAGTAACTAAGTATAGTTTTCAAAATCCTGAAACTACTGCATTTGCCAGATGTAGCAACAATTAATTCATGCACTATATGCACACTGATTTTAGGAACTCTCCTATGAGCTGTATATACCGACATGTACAGTAATAGAAGATGATAACAAACTTTACAATTATGTGTGAAAACACAGTGGATGATTTTTTTACCTAGAGCTTCTTTCATTTACCAGGGGTAAATGCAATGGTCACGTCAGCCGGTGTATCGAAGCGCCAAACGATCGTGACAGCTGTTCTTGCATGCTAGTTCAAAAACAAAACAGCAGGTCCAGACTGTAGCAAATGTATATGCCTGACATAGCAGCAATTAAAAATGCACTCTGATTTATTTGTCTACTTTGATGTTCTCAGGTGTAGATATAAAACATCATACCTGTCAGTGCATTGGAGCACCCAAAGATCGTGACAACAGTGTTGTGTGTCAGTTTGTACACAAAACTGCAGGTCCAGACTGTGATGATTATATGTGCCTGACATTGCAACAAGTAATAAATGCACACTGATTTATTTTCTACTTTCATACTCTTAGGTGTAAATGCAATGGTCACGCCAGCCGGTGCATCGAAGCACCCAACGATCCCGACAACCGTCTTGTGTGTCAGTGTGAACATAACACAGCAGGTCCAGACTGTGGCGAATGTCTCCCTCTTTACAATGACAGGAAGTGGAGGAGAGCAACCGCTGGGAACGCAAATCAATGCATGAGTAAGTCAGCACTCTGTTTAAATTCAATTTTCATAATTTTGGACCCAGTCAGATAGTAAAAGAGAGCCCGATGATAACTTTGCATGAGTAATGGTTACTTTTTAGAATGTGATGATAATAGAGCTTGATGGCAAGTTTGACATTTGTCTTACTTGCTAGCCTCTGATAGTAATGGTATAAATGAAATGAAATGCAATTAAGTACTGCAGACAAGCCAGTCAGGATATTTATTAATGCAATACCAGTAAAAGGTCATGCAAGCCCCTCTGGCTTTGTTCATATTGATGATGATGATGATTGTGATGTTGATGGTGATGATGATGATGGCAATAGTAATGGTTAAGGTGTTGGTGATGATGATGATAAGGATGAATTTATGATGAGGAGGCTGACGATGATTATTTTTATAGCTACATAGTAATGTCGTTCTTGTATTTTTATTTACACAATAACTCTTGCATAAATTTAATTTACTGATTTTTTGATACTTTTGCTTATTGTTTATGAATTTTTTACAATCAAGTATGAATCAAACAGGTATTAGTTAATGTTTTATAGTCATAGCGACCCTTTGCAGGAGAGCAACATTTTCAGTTTACATGTAGTTAAATGGGAAATAGTAATTAAGGTATTGTAACTGGATAATCCAACAGAATGAACACTAAGTTGATCAATATCACCCAAAAATCAGAGTTATCATCTAATACTTTTTAAGTAGTGGCAGATTATTATTATTTTTTTTTATCTTTAAGAGTTCATGTATAATCAATAGAACTGCATATTGTTGGATGCAGATAGCATGTACAGCGCGTCCCAAAAAAATGTCCCTCTGACATAGGACTTAATTAATTCTAAAATGTGGTAGTATTCTCAAATAAATGTTCATGAGTAGAAAGCTCATTTCATGATCTAACTTCTATGAAAATTTCATTGGTCTCGCTTCAGCGGTTTTGAATACACACTCTGTTATGTACCAGTGGTGCATTTTAGCCCATTCCAAGTTTGCAGCATTGATGCATATCTGCATTGTCTATGGCATGTTAACCCCCATTTTTACATCCAGGATCTGAGCAGGGACATTTCCCTAATCATATCCAGGCTCATCAAATTATAAACTTGGGCATGTTCAGAAGGGCAAGAAATATAAAAAAATAAAGTTTTTTGATAATTGATAAGGGGAATCAGTGCACCAACTTGAAAGAAAATGTGAATGATGGATGAGTAAAATAAGCTCAAAAATAAAGGGGAATCCGCAAGTTAAACACCCTTTGCGAAAAAGGAACTTTACCAGAGAAAAATTTGACTTTTTTTTCTTTTAAAAAGTTACATTGAATTAACTTGACCACAGTAGCTTATTAACTAAAAAAAAACATTAATAAAAAAAAATGCAGTATTAGGCATGAATTAGGCATGAAACAGACATGAGCCGTTGTCTTAATCATTGTGCATCTCCCATTTTCAAACATGAAAGGAGCTGTCAAATATTGTTTTTGCCCTTCTAAACATGCTCAAAGTTGTGATTTGATGAGCCTGGTTAGATCATGGAGATTTCCCTGGTCAGATCAGGGAATTCCTTGGTCAGAATGGTCAAAGGGGGGTTGATAGGCTAGAAAGTGCAGAACACACAGTAGTGCTGCATGCATGCAAACTTGGAATGGGCTGAAAAGCACCACTTTTACATAATAGACTGTGTATTCAAAACCACTGAAGCGAGACCAATGAAATTTTTATAGAAGTTAGAACATGAGATGAGCTTCCTAGTTAAATACATTTCATTGAGAATAATTTTTATTTTTTGAAGTAATTAAGCCCCATATTAGAGGGACATTTTTTTTGGGACGCGCTGTATATGTTGCAGGGAAAACCATTTCTGTATGAGGCAAGTTTGTTCCTTTTCATTTCAAATTGCATTTGATATTGACCCCAATCAAAATTTTATGGGGACTCTCTTACATTTTATGACTATTTTTGACTCATTAGTTAGGGTGAATTGCCCATATAACTGCCAGTGTATTTTCTTGCCTGATCTGATGATCTATTTTCATAATGCACCAGTTGTCCCCCTTTAATCCGTGTTTCTTCTCAGAAGCCAAGTTTAAATCACTTGAGAGTGGCTCTTGACTAGAAAAGCATCCTGAAGCATTTCTGTGGTATAGGGTGCTTGGTAGGGAAGAAGACTTTAGGGGTCACATGTGTTCCACATATGACTGGACTCCTTGATTTTGTTCCTCCAAGATGAACTTCGGTAATGTTGAGCCAACGATGGATGTGAGGTCTGGTAATATTATGATAAAGATGCTTAAAAGAGGCTTTGCAGTACATATAGCAATTTTGTGTACATGAGCGTCTTTTATGTCAACCACTTCTATTTGTCTGGATTGATGGCATGGGGCAAAATGAATATCACTAATACCATAAGCATAATTAATAAAATTGAAATTATCATTAGCATCATCAATACTATCGTCATTTTCACCATCATCGTTTAATTAAACATCACTGCATCATATAATTGCAGTTATCATTATTGTCGTCATCATCAACGTCATCAACACCACCGTCCACTGATAACATATCATCATCGTCATCTCCATGGGCCCATCACCATCATCATCATCATCATCACTACCACTGCCACCACTACCACCTCATTCCCTCATCTACCACCATCATTATCATTGACTTTGTTGTTTTCACTATTATCACATTAAATGACATCATCATCATTCATCATCCTCACCACCACCACCATCATCATCTTCGTCCTTCTCCTTATCATCATCAATATTGTCATAATCAATATTGCAATCATCATCTCCATCATTGTTATCATTACTACCACCACAATAACCACTACTACCATCAACTTCATTATCATCACCATCATTACCATCATCAGTGTTTTCACATACATGATCAAAAGATGCCTGTGTCGCTCACTGATTCAAGGTTCTGGTCAATCTGAGACTCATATGATATATGTCATACTGCCCTCTTGTGCCCACATTGCATTTCATGGACTTCTCGCATCAAAAAGATGAATACAACACAAATGAATGATGGTTTGGAATCTTTCTGAAATACTGCCCTCCCCTACATTGCAAAATATATTATGACCATCAAAAGTTCTTGGAGGGTGACTTAACTTGACTCACATTCAATATCTTTTCAATTAAAGATAAATACCAGTTGTGGTAATGATGGCAAAATAAGTTCAAACAGAATCAAATGAAATTACCACCAAAGTGTTTGTTTGTATAAATAAAAAAAATGTGCTAAGTAGCTCTGGAAGAAAATGCTCAATTACTGAGAAATGAGCAAAATAAGCACGGAATTCCATCAAATGTTGGGAATTTTCGAAGTAATACTAACTGTCTCACATATACTTTTCTGTGAAAAGTGATCATCAGAATTATCAAATTTGAGCTAAGATTTCATGATTTTGCAAAGATAAGTTTACATTAATGTACCAGATCTAGATATTTTGACAATAAAGCTTGATTAAAAAAAATTTCTCAAGAAATAATTGTTTGCTGCAACTACCGTCTTTTACCTTTAAATATAGTAAGTAGAACCTTTTATTTCAGGCTGTCAGAGTCCTATACAGATACAGTGCATGAATACTATCTTTTTAAAATGATTTTTTTTAGAGGAATGAATGACTTAAAGAACTGTTTCATTTCTGAATGAACACATACAATGTAGTTGAAAATTACTTTATGGGGATATTAGTATATAATCTCTGAATTAGCAGAAACTGAAATTATATCTCCTCTCTTGAATGGTAATTCTCTGTTTGCTTCCTGACATTCTATCTCTCTCATTTTTTCCTTATTTTTTATGGCAAGTTCCCCCAAGTCTGCGCAGTCCCCCTTGTTTGGGCACACGCGTATCTGCTCGATTCTAGGAAAAGAAGGTATGCTTCGAACACAGACTTTACACATGCAATACATAGACAGATATTCATTAAAGAATCAGACATAATGGTGGGAAAATAATGAATTTTGAGCATTTCTTGTGACGGCCTCAAAATGCAGCCTTTCTTGTCAAAATCCCTGAATCGTGTGCAAAGTGAATGGGTGCCACTTTTTTTTCAATCTGAAAATGACTGCCCGAGGATTTTTTCATGAAAATCCTATATTTCTTTGGAATTTTCATGAGATATTTGGTACACTTACTCATAATAATATAAGGAACATTATTAACTGAAAGATTTTGTAAAATGATAAGAAATTCATGTTAAATCTTAACTCAAATTGTTAGGTGCACAGACTTGAGGACCACCATCATATTCTCCATTCATTACTCTGCCATGTTCTCTCTCTTTTGCATTCCTTCTCAACCTCTTTTGAGGGTAAACACCAAGCACAAAAAGTTGGTTACAACAAAAGCAGAAAAATCAGAGAAAATATTGGCAAAGGTTTGATGAAAATCCATCAAAGAATGAAAGAGTTATTAATTTCTACGGTTTCAATTTTTGACATCATATGCAAGCAGCTTGAACTTAATTATATTGTGTAATGTAAATTTCATAAATTCCAATTTCTTAATTGAACATTAGTAAAAAAAAATTCTTATAGAAGTGTCTGATGATATATCCGACACATAAATAAACTTTCTTTTGATTTTTTGAGAAAATTATTGTTTTTTTATAACATCTATCACAGGGCATATGGGGAAACTTCTTGTCTGCGATATAACCAAAAATAATAACAATAATAAAAAAATAATTATGTTATTATTTGACAGTGATTTATGAAACCTTCACCAATAGTTTTATCTATTTTTTTCTGATTTTTATAAATCAACTTATCTTCATGATGACCTCCCCCTTTAAGATCTCTTCCCTCATCTCCATTTTCTTTCTTTCGTTCTTTTTTTCTTTCTCTCTCTCTCTCTCTCTTTCTTTTTTTTTATTTTTTTATATTTCTTTCCTTCTTTCTTTCTTTTACCTTCTTTCTCTTGACATGTTTTCAGCTTTCATTCCCTTCCACTTTTCTATTGTCCCTTTCTCTTTCAACTCTCCCTCTGTTCCACTAGTTCACTTTCCCATGTTTTTCTATGATTCTTGTAATTTTGAATCACAATACCCTTCTGTTGTTTCATTCTGTAATCTCTTTTTCCCCCTCTAATTTGCACATTTGTGCATTCACTTTCACATTGATTTCTCACTTGCTATCACTCTCCTTACTGCCACGCCTCTCTCGCTGCCAAGCCTCTCTCTCACCAGTTTATGTGTTTTTTATCCTTATTTTCTGGTTCTTCTTATATCTCCCTATTTCGCAACTTGCAAATAAGCATACAGCCACTTGAAAAAAGTAATTAATACATTTTCTCATTATAAATTTCACATAATTTTCTTTCACTTTTGTAATGATTTTGCCACCTAAATAAAAGAGCAGATTTTGAATTTCCAAAAAATATAGCCTAAATATTTAAAGATTTCTCTGTCTTTAAAATTTTGGTTACACTTTTAATAGGTTTCATTGGTGAGAAAGAATAAATTCTAATAATGTAATGTAATAGTGAGTAGTGACATGCACTTTTGGATGATTTACTAAAATTAATGATAGGCTTTAGGCTATAATATGAGTGTCCATTCATCTACAATTTATATGTTTTAGATAAATGTTGAAATGGTTCGATGTAGGCTATGTGTAACGAAAATTTCATACCAATAATTAGTTATGGAATAAATATTATGTATTTGGTCTGTGTATCCATCTTCACGCCCTCTTTCTCCTTCCCTGTCCACGCTCCTTTCGTCTTCTAAGCTTTCTTTTAGATATATCTTCCACTGGTCACAGATTTTGTGGGAATTTCCGCCAGATGTGATATGTGTAGGTCATAAGAAAAGAGCGCAGGGGTCAGAGATGTAAAGTTCAGCTATTCTCATGGCTGATAAAGAAGTAAAAAAAAACCTACCAAGTCTCTGTCCTATTTTCCTTTTGTTTTGTCCAAGGTGTCAAACTTAGCTTGGACTTGATTTTTAAGACGAAAATATGAGGGGGATGTCGCAAGCGCATGATAATGTTCCCTCATTGTATGAGCGCTATAATTTATAAAATACAAATATTTTTGTAAAATTGTGATTTATGAATCTATACCAGGTAAGATATTAGTATTTCAAAACCATTATAAAAACCTGATAGTAAAAATTACAAACCTCTTGCTTTTCTTTTGTTAGTATAGCCAAGTGTTAATACAAGAGCACAGAAAATCATTTTACATATATAGGGCAAGACTTTATTAGGTCAATATTAAGGGGTAAAAATTATCCTTATGAAAAACACCAGCAACTGCATGTACTACACAACCTTGAATTCTCATCGAACAATTCTAATCTGTACATGTATGTCCATTAACGACTCAAGCTGTGAATTTGGTCATAATTAGACTTGACCCTGACCTATGTATATTTAATTGTAAGTGTGATAAAGTGACCACAAATTTGGGTTAATTCATGATAAGCAATGAATTTGTTGATATATATTTTGGTGTGAATTATTGGGAACAGAAGGAAAAGTTCATCACATAAGGCTTGCTGTGAATGGGTGATTTCATATTTATGTTTTGGATGACTTGTGTTGGAAATAACTACATGTAAATGGGATGTGAACTGAAAACCTTGCATAAAAACGTTATTACAACAATCTTATTTTTATTAATAATATCTTTAAATTCAATTTGATTTGATTCTTCATATTAAATAGTTTTTATCTCAAGAATATACATGTATGTAGCTCAAAAGCAGTTCTTAAAATCAGTATTTGAAAAAGTTCTCAGAGAATAAGAAAATGTAAGAATTTAGATTTTTTTTGCATGAATATGTGTGTAAAGTGTAAAGCTGTATTCTTGCTTTTCCAACAGAAAATAGTATCAAGAAAAACTAGCTAAGACAGCATGACCTTCTTGTCTCTTTAGTAGGCCTTTTTATTTGTGTGATGTAGAGATGTAGCCCACCCCCCCCCCCCCCGATAAAAAAAAAAATTCGCCTGTTCTACTGAATGTAAAATAGTATGAGCTAGATGGATTTTGATTTAAAAAAAATAATAAGTATAATATGCAATACATTTATAAGCACTTGGTACAAATGTTTCTTGAGTAGTGCATTTTAATTCCACGGCTTTAGTATAGGTGCCAAAAATAATGAATGAGTTCACTGGAGAGATATTTATACTGATTGAATTCCTGTCCATAGCCCCATTTGACCACCCCCCCCCAAAAAAAAAATGTATATATATATAAACTGTACCTTGTGAAACCATTTGTTGCCATTTATAGGGTGACAGATTTGATTTAAATTGGGTGTGAAAGCCAGTTTTGATTTCTTCTCTTGGTGAATTTCAGACCATATTTCAGATCTTTAAATCTATTCTAAGCTATGCTATCATCAATATTTATATTTCATTGGCATTTTTTTTTTTGGGGGGGGGGTTATAAATAAAGAATTAATATCGCTATAAGTCCTATAACTGCTATAGATCTCCCAAATCCATTAAATTTGTATTTATTTAAAAAAATTTCATCTTTTTCAACCAACTTTTTAGGTGATTTTTTTTCTTTTCTGCTCCTGCTATTGTAGGTCTCATGATATGTCTGAGTGAGATGGGGAGGGACATTTCCCCCTAGAATTTCAGAGTATGCATATACATATAGCATATGAATTTCAAAAATGCTGATCCAGTTAACAGAAAAAAGTTTTTATTCGAAATAGACTACTCTTTTCTCAGTTTGCCCATATATCACACTCTTTTGTTCCATCATATTGTGTAGTGCACGAATGACACTATACCATACTGTCTGTAAACAATCGCCCAAAGTCATCAAAATGGGAATCAATAATTTCCTTTGTGAGGTATTTTGGCTTGGTGTGAATATGGTCTGACTTGATGAAAACTCTGGTTCCTTGATGCCACACATCTAAATTCCTTGGAGTCAACACAAATCTAAACTTGTTACAGACCAGCCCTCTCTCAAATCCATCCCCTATCTAATGCGGTGAAAATCGATACTATTTCCTGGTGAAAAATCAAAGAAAAAGGGAAAATCTTTGAGATGATTGAACTTCAGATTTGAAGCCCCTACCAGCTGGTTGGTAATTCTTTTGGTATTATCAGGAGTATAGAAATATGAAAGGGGAGCTTTGAGGAAACGCTGCGGCTGGCGAAAATCAGGATTGGCACTTTGGAGTTTCACTTTAGCCAGATGTCAGTCAGAGCTAATGTTTAAGCCCCAGCATGCCGTGACCGTGGTACCCCATATGCGGTGTACCCCTAATGAAAAAAGCTTTAGGAGTGAGAGGGGTAATAAAGCCCCACCTTTGTGTAAATCGGTGTTGGAGCTAGGTGTGCAACTTATTGCAGACTTCATTTCTCAGTCTTCGTACGTTGCTTCCTGGAGCAAGATGGTCGAGCCTGGTGGAGTCGACTAGAGCATTGTCCTTAGGATTCTTGGGGTATTCCATCAGATTGTCAGCTGGAAATCTTCTTTTGGATAATATTCATGGTTTACTTTCACGAAGGAATATTGTTAATAAACCAGCTTTTAATTTGCTCTGATGTACTCAAAGTGAAGATTTGAGGAAGTGATTTTGTGAAATGTTGATGAGTTTTCAAATTGTCAAATTGTTTTCTTTGAAGAAAATTCTGGATGATATCATTTTGGGAAAGAAAAAAGCAGAGTGTTTCCATTTGTTTTGCTGCAATACTGTGTTGGTATTTAATTGATAATAATTATCTCTTTGATTGTCTTGATGTTCAAATCACCTCATGGAATGTTCCTAGTAGATTGCGGAGAACTGGAAGCATCTTTAGGATGCTAGATTTTTGAAGACTTGTGGATCAGGAATAGATGATACCTTATAATAGAAGGAGATAATCCACCTAGGCAGCCATTTATTGTATTTTGTTAGAAAGTTCAATTATTTTGCACTTCAACTACTGTATTTAGAAGCATTTGGATAAATTATGGTTGCTGTAATGAAATCTTGCAAAATGAAAAATTCAACAAAATTACCAAGTGTCTGTTAATAAAAATATGCCAAATGAATCTGGTAGAGAATGATTAATGGGTCATTTGCAAAAATAAGCAAGCCATACTGTAACAAGATGGGGCTTTTTCCACCAAGGTAGATGTTCCCATGTGAGCTATCATGTAATGAATTTTAGTTCATTAGTTCATTATACACAATATCTGGCTTTATTGGATTTGATGTTAAGTTAGAATTGCTTAAACTTTATGGTTATTTTAATGCTAATAAACTTTTTTGTTCTAAATGAGGTACAGGTCCTTTTGATTGTTTGCAAAAACTTCACGAACAGAGCCATTGTTCTATACCTTTGTAATCTTGGATTGTCCAAAGACTGTATGCCATAATGATGGATAGTTGTAATACTTTATGAGATTATAATTTTGTGTAATAGAGAAGCAATGAGTTGAGAACGGTGGACAACACCCTTCCCTACCGAGTAAGCGGAATAAAACAGACACTAATTGGTTTTAATGAGGACTGGAGGTTGAGTCAAACGTTGCATTGTCATTTCTGATTTATGAGAGGGGTTCTGATCTGAGATAGTGTTCACACTCCCATGTTTTGCTTCTCAAGTGTTCACCATGTTTTGCTTCTCAAATGTTCAGTAGTGTGATGAATGAATACAGTGTAAAAATCATTGTGTTGTTTTCACAGTACACTTACCGTTCTTTGGGAATATGCCTTTTATTATATGCATTTCATGCTTGTGGCTTGACTGTGAACATTGACAGCATAGTTCTTTGTTGCTTCAACTCTCTCACACTTCCCTGGCCATTTTTCTTTTATAGAAAGTGACTTGAATGGACAAGTTCTGTTTCATCGTTTTCCAGCAACATCACGTTTTACACCTTCCATTTTTTTTTTAGAGTGTCCCAGGTGAACTGTGTTCATATGAATACTTTTGTAAGTTAAGCCATTGATTCCCGACTTCTTTCGTTCCCGTAGGCTTTGTAGAGGGACCACCTGGTTGTAGTGTACAATGAGTTAATTGCATTACATTTCTACCTGGAGGTTTTGTTGTACTCAAATATGTAGATTTTAACCCTTGTATGAGTATGAAACGTAGGAGAACATCATCTTTTGTGTGTGTGTGAACACACCTTCCCTGATGATGTCGGCATGAAAATAGATTGAAATGCTTTGATGGCCTTTATTAGGGTGAACACGGTAAAGGTTACCGGTTCATCTGTCCAACGCAACGCAATAGAATAATCATCTGTGTGAATGAATTCCGTGACCAAAGCATCTATTGCTTTTGCAGGATTGAAGAATACCCTGTCCTGATTCTTCAACTCGGCAGTCGTGATATCTCTGCTTCCATTCATCTTCTTAGTTTTAATCTCAATGGATTAATCCCCGGACCATAGCCCATGACGTATGACTTGATTGAACTTGAGGATAAGATATCCAGTCCAGAAAATGGAGCTGGGCCATGCTGTTTATCGTCTTTTGATGTTGTTTACTATTTTGATCTGGAGTGCTCGTATCGCAGAAGCCTACTGGTGCTGGAACCCGTACATTCAGAATTGGACAAGTATGTCAATAAGACATTTTTGTTGAAATAACCTGGATGTTATATTTTGTTTTTATTGTACTATACTTTTTTTCAAGCTTTTTGCCTCAGGACGTTTGGGGAAAAGAAGAAGACACTTTTTTATTCATAATGAAATGTGTAATGACAGTATCATATTTTTTACATAAAACTTTCTGAAATGATATTTAGGAAAGAGATAGGAATATTCTTATTTTTAACAATTTTAGAGCATGACTATTTCTTTGTTTTCCTCAGGGGTAGCAGGTATGTGGTATATATATTCACTGTAAAGAAAACTAGTAAAATAGCCCTAAAGACGAACATACTGAAGCTTTTCGACATGCACTCATGCGATTTTACTCTGATGAGTGCATGCTGAAAAGCTTTTATGTCCATTTTTAAGGCTACTACATGATTTTGTGGTACCAAACACTTACTGATGTACTTGAAAAGAAAACTGATAATTTTTTTATCTGTGATTTTTTAGATGTGAACATTTAATGATATATAATTTTCATTTACATTTTTATATGTTATTCCGTTCTTTCATTTTTGTCTGTAGGATGTAACTGTAATTTCCACGCTGACCGTTGCTTCTTCGATGAAGATCTTTTCAACCGAACAGGCTCCGGTGGTCACTGCATGGAATGCCGTGACGACACCTCTGGTGTTAGTTGTGAGCGTTGCCGTGACAACTACTTCAGGACATCTTCAGATGCCCGATGCCAGCCTTGTAACTGTGACCAAACAGGTAGAGTTGCCATTCTAGAATTTTTTTCTTGATGTTGGTTTCAGAATCTAGAATATGGATGATATATTTTCCATGTAGATTTTCTTTTATTACCAGTACTTATTGAAGTGCATGATATCATATGTTCCATTTATGTGTCCAGTTAAAATTTAAACTCTATGCTGGTGAAGTATCGTCTTGCATTAGTAAAGACGAGTCATGTGCACTGGATTGCCATGTTGATTCTTTAGTCAATTAAGTTATGCATTGGTTATATTGTGCAATTTAACTTTGTATTATAAAATTTACCTATGTTTTGCTTTAATAAGATAAACTAAATATTTAAAAGAATTGATATATGCATTGTCAAAGTTGACCATTCTAGATCTGTGATGGAACCAATTATTGTGTTGGTCAGATTGAGTCATACAAAGACAAGGTTGAAACATCTACATGTATACCTTCAACTATACATGTGTTGTAAATGTTTGATTAAGATCAAGATGTTAATATTGTGATGGTTATAAAATTGAGCAATGCTTTTTTAGATGGGTGTTTGTAAAATTGAGTTATTTTTTGGTAAAGTTTAGCAATGTGTGAATTTGTTTGCAAAAATAAGCCATGCTTTGTAAAATTGATGCACTTGTTGAATATTTTTAGGTATGCTCTTGTAAAGATGAACATGCTTTAGTAAAATGCATTCTTTTCTTGATGAAATTGAAAGTTTAATGAGACAAAATTGACACATTTGTTGATGAAATTTAGCTATAGATGCTTTTGTAAAATTAAACATGCTATAACGAAATTGAGTCTTTTGTTCATGGTGAAATTGATATTTAAATATACACATCAAAAAAAGTAAGTCCCCCCTAAATCAAATTGCTGTAACTTTTGAACGAATAATTTTGAAATATGATATTTCGTAGGTGGTTTTCTACACTCATTAAGCAACTCCTGGGGAAAAATGAGATTGATCGGTTGAGTCATGCATGAGTAATCAAAGATTGAATTAAAAATGACAATTTTTGAAAGTCACAAGAGTCGTTTTTCAGATTGTGTAAATACAAAGTTGGGCAAAGGTTGTTTTTAGGTGAATTTTATGACGTTAGAGCTGTTTTACTATCCATCATTTAGCCACCTCACACAAAATTTTGATATCGTATGTTTATGGTTGAGTGAGCACAATGTTTTGTGACATATCATCATAGGGGTTTATGGCAGTATCCCCTACAACTTGTTAAAACATGTTAAAATTGGAAAATGTTGGTGGCTCCCCCAATTACTCGGCCCCTCCCCATTTTAAAATTCTGGATCCACCACTGATTTGTCCATAAATTCAACTGATCCTGAGAAATTGTTAGGAAAAAATGCATTTATGCAGTATTAAAGAGTATTCATTCCCAAGTTTTTGAATGTGCTCACTCAACCATGAAAACTGATGGATGATAAAAACAACAGCAATTATAAAGTCACATTTGAAACCAAATTTGTCCCCAGTATTCACTATATTACCCCTCAAAATTAGTCTGTGACATTGAAAATAATGCCCCTTTTCCCACTTTGATGCATGCTCACTCATCCATAAATAAACATTGAACCAGATTTCATTTTTGCACAGAATTTTGCCCGTAGGTTGATAAACATAACTGCCAAATGACATTGCTAAAGACAGCCTTGAAAAAAAGTTCCACCATAATGAATAAGTGGTCACCTATCCTTAAACATATGCACCCATAGTGTACACAATGTCTATGAGAGAGGAAGTCAAAATATAAACAAAAATGAAATGAGGGATTGTTTCATGGACGTTTTTTTTATATTTTTTTATATTTTTTATTAATACTATTCAAAAGGGGCGCACACCAAAATAATCATTCAATAAGGCACAGAGTGGGGCCAAGGCCTTAAACTTCTCATTTGCATAATTTTTTTTTTATTGAGTGCTCACTGAAGCATTAGACATCGGGATTTTTACAAAAATCAAATCAAATGAACTATGCAAGAAGGTTTGTGACAGATATCCATAGTTAGCAATTGCATTTTTTCCTATAACGCAAAAAAGAGCTAATCACATTCCACATGTTCATTCAAGCGTGAATGTTTGATTAAATGCATTGAATCATTGAAGCATATTAATTGGTCATGAACATAATGAAACAAGTTGAGAAAAGATCATTTCAGTTTAATACCAAAATGAAACAATACTTGCCTATGATATTTGAAATTTGTATTTTTTGCATTCATTAAATGTTCATTGATCTGTGAAACGATGAATATTGTTGAAGATACTCTTCCCCAAAATAACTGTCATCATATTCGATCATTTTTATCGATAGAAATGTGTAAAAAAAAAATCAAATTATAGTAAATTTCAACTTGTGTTTATTCAACAGTGAAATTTAGCAAAAAACGTGTATCGTCTTTTAGAAAGTACCTTTTACAAGCCTTCTGACTATTTTTCATGATGAGAATGTTGAATTTGTTCCAATAAAGTGGAATCAAAATCATGATATTTGGCTTGTGACTTTTGAAAAGTGACAATTTTGCCTTCTGGCGGTGCTCACTGAAACATGACATAAAATACGTCCATAACATTTACCCAGAGGGTAGCTTATAAAATTACCTACACGGTAATGTAAAAATATATTAAAAACTTGATTTGGTTTGGAAATTATGGATGTTTGTTTAAGGGGGGACTTACTTCTTTTGTTGTGTATGGATGAAACAATGAGATACATTTTCAGCTCTTCCCTGACATGTTTTCCCTCCCCCTGTAGGATCATTGAACCAGCAGTGTGATAGTGCAGGACGTTGCCAGTGCAAGGTGGGAGTAGGAGGAGATAAGTGTAACCAGTGCCTCCCTAACTACTATGACTTTAGTGAAGGTGGATGCAGGTAAGCTCCTCTGATAGGATGCAAAGTGCTAGGTGTCAAGATCAATATTGCACATAGGCTAAGTAGTGTTGAAATTGTGAACACTGTTCTACTTCAAGACTTTTTTCTGTTCTTTTAAAGATTGGAAACACATTTATTTTATCTAAACATATCTAAATGACCCTTTAAATGTCTTGAATTCTGAAAGTGTGTGAATATCCTCTTTATTGAGAAAGAATTGAGTAAGGGCTGGTGTAAATACATAACAAAGTGCCGTTCTTTCAATGAATTCAGTATACTTTATAAAAGTTTATATAACGTATATACAAACAGTAGTATAAATATGTTTATTTTACGTAACACATCTCTCTGTGATAAATATCAGTCCGTCCAAATCAGATTGCTCAATACAAAACAGGAATACTCTTTATATTACACGGAAGTTAGTATAATATGATAAGGACAAGACATTACGTTACTGTTGCAATACCCCAAGCAAATAAAAAGTACTCAACAAGAAATTAAATAGATAATGATATGTATATGTCCACAAAAATGTCTATCATCATCTTCATATCTTATGCATCGATAACAAGTATTTACTGAGATATTTTTGTCCTCATGCTGAACAACATGTGCCCACCTGTAATGATCTGTGTTATATTTTGTAGGAGTTGTGAATGTGTACGTGCAGGAAGTCTGGACAACAATCCAGACTGCAACCAAGGTACGGGTCTCTGCAACTGTAAACTTCATGTTGAAGGAAGGGACTGTGAGACGTAAGTGTTCTTAATTATTATAATAACGATAATAATGATTATCCCCCGTATCAGACATCTGAGCTGGTCATTTACAAAACCGTAGTGCCCTACATTTTCTGAATATCAGGAAGGGATAGGTATACAGTTTGTATCTTCCTCAGTCTCAATGCGCATATTGACTTTGCATGCAGAGACAACGCAAAATATACCTTTGTATTTTCCCTGGTCTCACATCCGGGCCTATGAGGATGCGTATGAAGAAATACGCTTCATAATGACCCGCGCGCCAACAATCTACGTCATAATAAAGGCAACGCTGGATCTGGGCGCTTGCAAGTACATCATAATGGTAAAGTGCAGAGCCTAGATCCTGATATTAACATGACATAATAGAACTCTATTCTTAAAAGAAATATCACCATTATCATGATTTTTGCTCTAGATATCTGATTTGGATGATAATAGAAATATTTACTGGCTCGTTTCGGGAAAATCAAATATATTTGCCCTTAAAAGACCCATATTGCCCTCGTCTAAAGACTCTGGCTAATATGATTCTTTTGCTGGCAATATATGTGATGTTCAAGGCCAGTCAATATTATATAATTATTTTATTATGCAACATTCATATAGAGCTTCGTACGATATTTCTAAGCACTGCATACTATTCCACCAGCTTTATAGCATTGCTACCCTGATTAGGTGCTCGGGCATTAAAGGAATTTTTTCCGACCAAATACCCATTTGCTTCACCTGGGGTGAGAGTGTCAAGTAAAAAGCATTCCTCACCAATTGATGCAAATGCTGCAGTGGGATTTGAATCCTGGACCTAAAGGATCAAAGTCCGAAGACTTATCCATCCACTGAGCTGCAACACCTTTTCACAGTTCTACATATTCGAATTCATCAATGTTCCTTTTTTCCATATTAGAACCGGCAAAGACATTTTCCTTTCACCCTTTTTACTAATTGATCAAAATAATTACTGAAGTCTCGTATGCATACATAATCTGTTGCTGGTCCAAAGAGGACACTAGGTAAAAAAAAAATCAAACTACTCAATCAAAAGCTGAAAAAAAACCTATAAGGCCATTACCATTTGTAAGATTAAAATGTTAGATGATCCTTGAATAGAATTGACTTTATTGAACCTTTACCAAAGCTTTAGAGTGGCTTTGAATACAAGTTTTGTGAAACTTACCCCTGATTTTACTATTGATATCCTCTGTATAGCTGCAAACCTGGTTTCTTCAACCTGCAAGAGTCTGATGAGTTTGGATGTCTCCCTTGTTTCTGTCATGGGCATTCAGCATCCTGCTCCTCCGCTCCCGGGTACGAGATTGCCTACATAGAATCAAACTTCAATACAGGTATGTAGCAAACTCCGAGGTGAATTAAAAGAGTAGAAATATTCTTGTCTCATATACTGTTGTCTTATTGACATCGTCTTTTGAAGTTTTTTTCTTCATAATAGGTCATTAAAAGCTAATAAACTAATTGTCCGGAAGATAGAATCCCCCAAATTGACAGATTTTTTAGTGAAAAACTGTAGATTTTAAACATCTCCCTGATTTCTCTCATTAGATTTTATGTAATTGAGAAAGATACACCTGCATCCTTCCTCAGTAAATTTTGCCTGAAAGGTGAATTTTAAATTTGGTAGCTCTGTTAAAAGGGAAAATGTTGATATTGTATTATTTGGCATAATCAAACATATAGACAATATATACAAAAAATAGGATAAGGAGTGTCACATGGATGCTGGGAAAGGAAAAAGATATACTAAATAACTGTAACCCGAAGGTCTTCCTTCATAGTACTATTGTCTTTCAAAAATGCTATTGTTAGGTTATATTGCTTTCTTTTCTCAAATGTACTTGTAGAATGCTAGGTTTAAAGGAATCACGTGGGCATTGAATAAAACTGTAAGATTACGCAAGACTGGAACGTGTTCTCAGGTGCTCTGGCAGCTACATTGGGATATATCATTTAGCAGAAGAAAGGGTCACCAGTCGTGCGTACAGTCATTTGTAACTTATGAACAGCTTTATGAAACACCCTATAGAGAATTCTGATATCTAACATTCTCCAATTTTCTTCATCTTTTTGTATGTTTATTAAAGGTCTTGATGGATGGAGGGCTGAGAGGCGCGGTGGGGGAGAGGAGCTGCTTGTTTATAATGCTATCAGGCAGGACATTGGTATCGCGACTGTAGACAACCAACCTATGTATTTCGTCGCCCCAGGTATGTTTTCTACAAAACAGAGAGACCGTCTTACAAGCAGATATGATCAATGAATATCAGTTATAACTTCTTGTGAGACAGGACTCTCTTTCTTCTCTTTAGATGAGTTTGATTTCAATATAATCTAAACATTTCCTTTCTGATGAAACAAAGCTCTTTGATTCTCTTCCCATTAAAAAGTTAGTAATGTTGAGATGAATGAAGCATCAGGTAACAGTTCCTTATGTAAAATTGAAAAGATTTTTGCTAAGATTGAAAAAAAAATCTTCCAAAGAAATTACTCAATTTGTGATAAATTGAGAGATTTACCAATCTTCTTATGAACTGAAAAACAGAAACTCATCATTTCAAAGAGGTGCCACATATCGTGGATCAGACATGCATATTTTATGGAATTACCCACATGTGCTTAGAGTATTATAGACAAAGTTGAGTGTAGGTGGTGTATTTTCAATAGTTTGATAATAGTAGTAGCTGGGTTTGGGTGTTCTCATTGACCCATCTCCTTTTGATAATTTTATGATTTTAGAGGAGTACCTTGGTAACAAACTCTTTAGCTATGGCCAAGACCTGAGCTTCAAGCTTCGCCTTGGTAGTGATGATGTAGGTCTCAGCGTGGAAGATCTTGTGCTTGAAGGAAATGGTAGGCAGATCTCTGCTCCGCTGGTTGCCCAGGGCAATCCACAACCAGGAGTCTACCCGCAAAAATATACCTTCAAGTAAGTTTGCTTACATTGATTATGCGAGTGACTGATCAATGTGTGAGTGATTTTGTGAGTCATGTAATGGGTGAGTGAGAGATTTTTCATGTTGGTTAGATATTGAGTGAGTTAGTTCTTGAGTGATTGTGTGAGTGAATTGATTTCATGAGTCATAAAGTTGGTGAGTGAGAGATTTTTCACATCAGTGAATTATTGAGTGAGCAAGCTCTCAAGCAAGTGAGTTATTGACTGAGTTCTTGACTGGGTGAGTTATTGAGGGATTGAGTAATTATTGGCTGAGTTACTGAGTTCTTGACTGGGTTATTTATTGAGTGATTGAATAAATACTTAACTCTTGACTGGGTGAGTTATTGAGTGATTGAGTAAATCATTAACTGAGTTACTCTAAGTTCTTGACCGGGTTGAGTGATTGAATAAATTATTGAATGAGTTTCTGAGTTCTTGAATTAGTAAGTTATTGAGTAAATTATTGTGTGAATTCTTGAATTAGTAAATTATCTATTTAATGAGTGAGTTCGTGAGTAAATGAGTTATTGACCAAGTAGTCGAGTTCTTGACTGGGTGCTTTATTGAGTGATTGAATAAATTAAAGTGAGTAGGTTATTGAGTGAGTTATTTAGTTATTGAATGAGTATATTATGAGTTAGTATATTATGGATTTGATGACTGAATGAGTAAGGTAATGAGTGAGTGTTATCAATGTGATGAGTTGATTCATCTCTGTGACTTTCCGTTTTCAGATTGCGAGCCGAGGAGGACATGGGTTGGGTTCAGCGGCCTTCAGCCTTTGAGTTTCAGAGTCTCCTTTCCAACCTGACTGCCATCAAGATCCGAGCAACCTACAGCGATAGAGGTCTGTCATCCTCACCTTTTTGGCATGTTCAGTCTATTATTACGCTAACCTACCTGCAACATTATCACAATAGAGGAACATTTAGTTTGAAATCAGCACAATCATAGTTCTATGTTGAATCTTGATAGACTGTCTAGTATTTTGTTAAGTACTTTTAATGCTATTTCCAAATGAAAGAATGCCAAACCCAGACTGGTGTGTTGAAGTATATGATTTAAAAAAAAAATAAAAAACCCATCCTCACGCCCACACTTCTCAATTCCTTTGTGTTCAATGTCCTCTATTATATCAACAACTTCTAATATATATATTTGGTTGTAATCTGGAGTAGACACTGGGAAAATACCGTGCTCTCCAACATTCCTTCCCCAATTTTTCTTCCAAATTCATACCCCAGCTGGCTTGAAAAAGAAAGTCTCCAATATGAGTATTATTATTGTTACCTTTAATAGACTGTAGATTGGTTAAGCTCAGTGGTCAACCCAGTGAAGTATATCCAGAATTTCTTGAATGCATCAATGTACATATTTTGAACAAAAGCCATTTTTAACCGAATGGGATGTAGCAAATTTTACAAGCATGTGTTTAAACCCAGTAGGGACAGCCAGTTTCACATTACAACACAAAATCAACTCAACACAACTTAGTAAACCTGATGTATTCATGTATTGAATAAAGAAGAGTCCCAGTCTGCAGTAAACCACTGCATTGTTTATGAAGATATGGACTATAATAGGATGAAAATTTCTGTATCATAAATCCTTCTGTAGAGAGTAATCAATCATGTTTCATAGCGTTGAGTGAAAACACTGTTCTTTCAGGTCAAGGGCTGCTTGATGACGTCCGTCTAGTCAGTGCCCGGCGGTCAGTCGGTCCTCAAGGCAGCAGGTCTTCGTTTGTAGAGCTGTGTAGCTGCCCGACAGGATACGTTGGTCAGTTCTGTGAGTCCTGTGCTGCTGGTTACCGCAGGGACCCCTACGGAAATGGACCCTTCACCCGATGCATCCCATGCGAGTGCAATGGCCATGCTGACTACTGTGATGTGGATACTGGTGAGATCAGAATCAGATTTTAAATAATCATCATTTTCCCTACTTATCTTCATTTGAAATGTTGATTTGGGTTTAATTCGAGGGATGGTTATCTGACCAATTTGTACAATTCTTTCTCTTTTATTGTTAGTCTTTTCTGACAACTCTTTCTCTTCCTTTGCTCCTCAACTTATTTTTATTAAAATATCTGTCTTTAATCTTAGTATTTCTTAATGAATCATCAAGTGTTGTTTAATTTGATTAGATTTGATTTGCTTCTATGAAATTCAAGTTGATTTGATTTTTGTTTGATTTGACTTGACTTAATTTCATTTGAGTTTACCATAGTTGAGTTGATTTGATTTTGAGCAGATGTGATTTTGATTTGACTGGAATTAGACTTGACTTCACTTGATTTGATTTCACCTGACTTGACTTGTTTTGTTTAGTGTAATCTTGATTTGTTTTAGATTTAAAGTCATTAAAATCCTACTTGATTTCTAGGTGAATGTATCTGCAATCACAATACGAAGGGACTGAGCTGTGAGCTTTGTCAGGATGGTTACTATGGTAATGCCCTGGAGGGCACGCCCTATGACTGCCAGCCATGCCCTTGCCCTGGTGGAACCAACTGCTTTGTAGATAACCTGGGTGAGGTCGTCTGTACCGAGTGCCCTGACGGCTACGTTGGTAAGTGGACGCTGTATATTCTTCACGGATGGGGAGGGGTGGGGATCAGGTCCCTATCCTAAACTTTAAACAAACAAACAAACAAAAAATAACGGGAGAAAATTTGACTAAATTTAAGAGTCTTTGTCAAAGTAAAGAAGTGCAGCTGATGTACCCCTTGAAAAATAATTAATCCACATCCTCTCCAAGAGAAAAAAACACATTTGTGCAGGAATGCTTATCATATAATTAATGTTTCTTGTTTGGGTTAAGATTTATTGCTGATTATGAATAAAGCAGGCAATAGTTTATTCCTGTTGACTAGATTATATTCTGTAATTTCCATAGCCTCTGTTTAGGGAACGACTGGTTCCAGTAGCCAACAGGTTAAGAAGCAACCAGAAGCTTGATGTCTTAAAAATAGTCTCTGAATTATGTAGTAATAAGTGTTTGTTCCTCATGATTTTTTTTAATGCCTATCTCATTTCATTCCCAAGTATAGTCCTGAACAGAAAATGGTGTGCTTAGAAACGCCCGTAGTAAGCGCCTTATAATTGTTCTCTATTATTATTATTGTAGGATACTAGTTTTGGCAATGAACCTGGAATGGGTTTCCAGATACTGCTCTGATACCTGAGCTAAAATGGCTTCCACCTACCAATATAATCTTACTTGCATATTGCCGACTCGCGGCGTATTTGCATATACCTCCGGCTTATTTGCATATACGCCCGACCAATCACATAACGGATCAGTACCCACCTATTGTTCCCGCGTTCGTGCGTACGGTCCTGGGGATTGGTATAAATTGACTACCGTATCAGATAATTTTCGTCACTTGATAAAGAGTTGCAGCGGCACTCGAAAGCTCGTGAACTTGTAAGCTAGTGAACACTTTTTTGCGAGAGTGATCACGAATTTCCTAGAAAGCCAGTGAACACTTTTTGCGAGAGTGATCACGAATTTCCTTGTTGACCATAGTAGATTGCGAGACAAATGAATACCCTCTAGCGATTATTTCATTCCGCAATAATGAACCTATTTAGTACAATATAATCTTACTTGTAAAAACCTGTTGCATTTCCTAGTTTACAACTCATCGACTGTTGGTGCTAATGAATTTTCATTTTTCATTGTCTTTTTAAAGGAAACCGTTGCGATTACTGTTCTGATGGATTTTACGGTGACCCAACTGGAATCCAGGGAGAACGGACAGCCTGCGGACAGTGCTACTGTAACTACAACATCGACCCTAACGCTGTCGGCAACTGTGACAGGTACAGACCTCAATATACAAATAGCGAATAGGCATGAGTGCGATGGTGCAAGATTTCGCATGAGGTGAAATAAAGATGCTCTATTCAACGAGGCGTGAGCCGAGTTGAATAAAGCGTTTCTTTCTTTCACCGAATGCGAAATCTTGCACCATTGCACGAATAAGAATATTTGCTATTTGTGTTGTACAACGCCTCGGAATTTAGCGAAAATATGAAAAAACAAAGAGTTTATCCCTATAGTAATCTATGAAAAGGGAGCAAAAATACCGAAAGCAGAAAGCAAAATCCCACAAGCGCACATGACCTTGGGCAGCCTTGCCCATTTAGCCAGTTTGCTTATACGCGTATTGTTCATTTTTACCGAGCGCAATGAATTAAATTGTATTGTGACGTCACCTCCTAAAGCCGTGCAACGGTACATTTTGGATGGTACGTCTTTTGTGCAACGGTACGAATGTTTGACATTCAGCCTCCCATTTGCTCGTGTACAACAAGCTAAGTAGGCGTTGTACAATAACCTTTGAACTCCATTGCATAGTCAGTCAGTGACAGTCAATTAGATTTTAAATCTGGTTTAGTCCCCAACTACTGGGGTGGCTGGATTCATCTCACACTCAGAGAGATCACTGACCATCGTCCCCTCCCTCCCCTGTAGTACTCTTTTTGGTGCATCCTCCTCCCTCAACCCGACCCTCGTAATCTCCTCCACCACTCGCTTCTTTATCCCCATCACCTCTGACCAGCCTCCTCGATAATACTCATTACTATGGTATCTTTGCCATCCAGTGGTAACTTGCATGGAAACCTTGATTTTGATTGGTTGTTAGTATTGTTACCATGGTAGTAACTTTAATGCAACAGTGCCCTGCATATTTTTTCTTTCTCAAGTCTGTCACATTTCTGGCTTAAGAATGAATGTAGGTCTAAACAATCAAATAAAAAATATATCTGGTTAGCAAATTGGCCCATTCTTAATGATTTTCAGACTTACATATGTATTCTAAATGGCATCCTTGCTCACTATCAAAAAAACCTAATGAACTATTTTTTCAGAGGTGTGAGGGTTAGGGGATGGGGCTGTCCCGACATGTTGAGGTGTCTCTAAGGAAAATTAACTTGTATTTGGCAGAGTATATTTTTTTGGTAAACTGCAATAATGACACCAAAGCTGTATGGAGCTGATGTTCAGAGGTTCTGTGAATGAGTAAAATGGACTTTTGTAGTTAGGACCGATATCCATTTATTGCAAGAGGAAGGCATCTGTCATATGAATAAATCATACTTTATTTTTACTATTTGTACTTCTGTGATTAGTTTGATGAAGCTCTTTTCCTGATATCATATTGTGCTTTATATTAGTCCCCACTATTTTAATTCTGTATTTTTGTTTGTTTTTTATGAATTTTATATTGTGGAATGACATAAAATTGACGATTTTTTTTGTTTCTTTTTAAGGTTCACCGGAGAATGTCTCAAGTGTGTCTTCAACACAGGAGGATTCTATTGTGAGAATTGTTTACCTGGTTTCTATGGAAACGCACTCAGTACTCCCAAGGGGGAACAGTGTCAACGTGAGTATTTGAGCTTTGTTTTTTTAAGAATGAAAATCAGTCAGTGATTCATTTTTATGTTTGGATTGATTGTGATTATTTCTGCGAATGGTTCCAGTACGTAAAATGCATGCTATTTATGGGCATCCTCATTGTGGATATTTTTAATCATTAACTGAGATCTATTAGCAGCAAGCTATTAGGTACAGTATATATTTACTAGTTTCAATAGTCATTACTCTTATATACATATATTTATTGCAATGGTAGACTAAGACACTAGTTGTTGCTTGGTCACTCAATCACAGTTTCCCTTATTTCTCCCTCCATTTTCTTTATCTCTTTCCTCCTTTTTTCATTCTCTTTCTCTCCCTCGTACTCCACAACATTCCCTTTAAATTTCCTTTGAATTATCCAGCCTGTGACTGCTATGTCGGCGGCTCAACCAGCAATGAATGCGAGCAGACCAGTGGCCAGTGTAGCTGTCTGCCGTACGTGAGCGGCCGTGACTGCAGCGAATGCTACCCCGGCTACTGGAACATCGACAGTGGGCGTGGCTGTGAGCCGTGCTACTGCGAGAGCACCGGGTCGACGTCCGACCAGTGCGACATCCGCACCGGTCAGTGTCCCTGCAAGCCAGGAGTGACCGGTCAGCGATGTGACGAGTGCCAGTATGACCACTATGACTACGCGGTGACAGGATGTACTCGTAAGTTATTCTTTGAGTCGTAAAGGTGAAATTTTGATTTAAGGAAACGTCATGGTGTAGCGGTTCGGACTATCGCCGTGAAATCTGAGGGTCATGTATTCGAATCCCACCGCATCCTTGCATCCTTTGGAAAGGTGTCAATCCACACTTTGCCACTCTCCACCCTGGTGTTAAATGGGTACCCAGTAAGATGTGAAAGCCTATGTAGTATGCCTAACAATCGAGTCTTGGAATGCTCCCCAGGGAGTGGTGAGGGTGCATACATTGTCTGTGGGCATGCCAGGATCTGATGACGGGGGTAATCATAATTGCAATGTAAAGTGCGTAGAAACAGAATATAAAAAGCGCTATGTGAATGTAACTATTAATATTTTTATATATTTATTTATTTATACCCTGAGGATGCCTGGTGGAGAATTTAAGATTGTTTTAGATGGAAACTACATCTATGCTAGCTAAATTTCTACTGCAGGTTTGATCGATTCTCTGCAAAATTTTAATGCTTGACTTATAAATCGTGAAGACCATTGCATCAAAGTTGTCAGCACCGACAGGTCACCATTATCTGCCCTTCTTGGCCTATCAAAACCATATCAAGCTGTTAGGTCTGACAACTTTTCAGACGACAAATGACGACAAATCTCCCAGATGCGACATCTGGAATTCTCATATGACTTTTTTCTCCTTCCCTTTTTAGCATGCGAATGCAACCCACAAGGCTCCCTGTTCTCCAATTGCACAGACGAGGGTGTGTGCGAATGCCGACCAGGCGTTATCGGGGACAAGTGTGATTCGTGTGAGGAAAACTTCTACAACATTGCCCTGGGCTGTATACGTAAGTACAATATGTTTCATCTGGATCCTTATATGCTTGTGATTTTCAGATATTTGGTATGTCTAATATGTAAGATTTTGATGGCCTAGTCTACGTTTCAATGTGTTATTGTTAGATTCTTCTTAATATTTTTTTGTGCAAAATATTTTTTCCTTTGTACCTAATACTAAAGACATACATTAGAGAGCTGCTATGCCCAAGACTGAGTTCAAGGACCCCCCCCCCCCATTTGCATTCCTAATATGGTAGTTGCAACGTTATTCTTACTGGTCAACTTTATTTGTTATTCCATTTCATCCTATTCTACTATGAATATTTGTTGTGTCTTTATTTATCATGTTGAATATAGAGTTGTGTATTTATCTCTTGGAAATAGAAGAATATAAAATGAGATTGAGATTGACTGTATCTGAAGCTTCAAGTGTAGGTCAACGACTCATTTCTTTAAATCAAATGCGAAACAGCGGTCTTGTATAATAGCCCCACCTCGAGTCCTCAACTCCTCAAATCTGGCCAGGTTACTAACCCATAATGCAACATTCTGAGCAGTGTAGTCTTGTTATATAGGCCCACTTGAAAGACAACAAACTAATTCATGATTCAATGCATTCATGTCGCAATAATTATGTTACCAAGAAGCTTAAACAGACACTTTTCCTCTCAGAACAATTGAGTTTTTCTATACAAATGAAATTATAGGCATGTTTATTCTCAGTATTGTCAAGTTATTTCCAAATTGTAAGACTAGCTATTTATAACACACCATCAATGAGAGTCCACACACATCATTGGTCAGTTCCCCCCCCAAGCAGTTATACTATTTGCTCTAACTTCACCCTCTCTGCATTTCCTCCAACTCCCGTCGCCATGCAGCTTGCCCCGAGTGCTACAATTTGGTGAGGGATAACGTGAACGTGCATCGCCTCAACCTTGACGCACTCAGGGACAAGATCAACCAGATTTCCAGCAACCCCACCGTCATCAACGATACCGACTTTGAGAGGCGACTGAGGGAGCTCGAAGGTCTCCTAAATCAGACTATTGATGATGCTCAGAGAGCCACAGGTGAGGGAGTGCGATGATGATGACGATGATGATGATGACAATGATGATGATGATGATGGTGGTGGTGGTAAATGTGGTGATGATGGTGGTGGTGGTAAATGTGGTGATGATGATGATGATGATGATAAAGATGATGATGATGATATTGGTGATGGTGATGATGATGATGATTGTTCTTGTGATTGGTGAGTTTGAAAACAAAGAAGATGATGAAGATATTATTTTTTTTATCATTTAGCTGAGGACCGTACCTTAGCTGATAATCTGAACGCCATTAAGGATGATCTGGGAGATCTCAGAGATGCCTTAGCTCGCATCAGGGCCAAGATCAACGAGGCAGATGGAGTAACCCAGGATGCCAAACAAGGTCAGGATAATCCCCTCTTTATCCTCTCCCACCCCCTTACTCTTACCCTCATCCTTGCTAACTCTGCCACACCTTTATCTGTCTCCCCCCATTTCTTCTTTATCTTGATAAAGCTAACTTAACTACATATTGGCTTGTTCTAGTTTGTATCATATGTTTTTTTCTTTATTTTACTTCATTCATAATTAGTTTGTCCCTTAACTTTTGCCCCCTTCCTTAATCTGCTTGCTGCTTTAGAATGGGGTCAATCTTTCAAGTTTTTGATTAATTTCTTTTGATCCCACCACATTCTTACAATGTATTTTGTATACTCTGTTTGTAGAACACTTGTCTACTGAGTCATTTTAATATTATTTGTTATGATTTTATATCTTTATGCTGTGAATTGTTATTGTTTTGATGGAAATGTTGAAAATAAACTTTGAACTATTAGTCTATGGCAAATTGTGTGCAAAAAGCTTCATTCGACTGTAAATATTGACTATATTGCTATATGTTACACGTTGCAGATGTTGCGGAGGCTATGGCCATCATAGAACGTCTGAAGAGGATGTTGCCTGATGCCCAAGACTACCTTGATAACGAGGGGTGGGCCCTGCTGGACAGACTCAGGGGACTTACTGCCAACATGTCGGCTCAGGATAGGCTCATGCAGGAAATGGCAAGAGAGGCTACACAACTAGCTGACAAGTAAGTCTTAATAGTAATAATATGCTGTAACGCGCTTTGAGTCATTCTGGGAAAAGCCACTTTATAAAAATTGGCTATTATTATTAATAGTGACACAATCATAAAAATTCATCTGTGTTGGTTGGAAATAAATTATTAAACATTTGCTCTCAACGCAGGAATAAATCTTGAAGAGTTACTGTAAAATTCCTACCAGATACACATTTACTTCATTTAGGCGGAGAGTGGCAAATGTAAATTTTTGGGGTGTTGTGATCCAGTGGTTAAGACTCTCATCTTTCAATCAGAGGGACGCGGGTTCGAATCCCAGCCATGGGTTTTTTTTCCTTTAGCAAGAAATTTACCCACATTGTGCTGCACTCAACCCAGGTGAGGTGAATGGGTACCAGGCAGGATTAAGTTCTTGTATGCACCAAGCACCTTCAGCAGCTGGAGCTAAAGATGTGGTAATATATAGTGCGTCATTGAATAGAAAAATAGATAGTCAGCGCCTCATAAATGCTATATATTATTACTATTAAATAAATTCTTGCCAAAGAACACAAATGTTGTGGTGGGATTCAAACCCGGACCTCTTGTTTCATAGTTTGGAGACTTCTCCAC
This sequence comes from Lytechinus pictus, assembly GCF_037042905.1. NCBI lineage: Eukaryota > Metazoa > Echinodermata > Echinoidea > Temnopleuroida > Toxopneustidae > Lytechinus > Lytechinus pictus. Next base: position 13,351,537 of record NC_087259.1, on the reverse strand, counting down.
TTGTCATATTCTTACCTTAGCAATTGTGCGTGTGTGTGTTTTGGATTTTAAAGATTTGTGTCGATCAAATATTAATATTAGTCTGTGACCTTGTTTTATGCCACTATTAGATATACGAGAGAGAGCACAATGTAGATAAGTTTCTTTCTCAAGGGCATTACTGTCATCACTGTGTTTTCATCTTGGTACATTAATTTTTAATTGTTATTCTCTTCTTTGTTTTGTAACCATACAGCCACACTCGTATGGCTTTGATGGTTGAGGAGACCTCTCGGGAAGCTCTTGAGATTGCCTACCAGGCCTTGGAGGCTGCGAGAAACAGCGGGACTGGTGGAGACCTGGAGGCGCAGGTGGAATCGGTGGAACGCAAGTGAGTCAGGAACGCGACTATATTGTTCATGGTGGGGGTGGTGGTTGTGGAGTTGATGATGATCATGAATATGGCGATAGTAATGTTTTTTTAATGATCTGCATCATCATGATAAAGAGAATTAATTCGTCGTAGAAGATGATACTGATGTTTGTGTTACTGGTGGTGGCAGTGGTGAGGATGATGATGATGATGATGATGGATGATGATGAGTATTGATGATGATGATGAGGGTGATGATAATTTTGATAATGATAAGTGTTGGTGTTGGTGATGATGATGATGATAATGATGAGTATTGATGATGATGATGATTGTGATGTTCATTTTGATAATGATAAGTGTTGGTGATGATGATGATGATGATGATGTTGAATTGATGATGATATGAAGATGATGGTGATGACAAAGCGATCATGCTGATAATGACACCATTTAATCCATCTCCTGTCCTTCAGCTATGTTGATGCCCAAGAACTGTTCAACCAAGCTTCCCAAGCTGCCGATGAATGCTTTGACAGGGCACAACGTGCTGCTGAAGAAGCGCTTCGTTTACTCACCAAGGCGAACATGCCCCTCTCACCACTCGATGTCAATTCCCTCCTCGAGGCTGCTAATGATCACAGCTATAGAGTAAGATGCTCTTAAGTCATCGAAAATTAACCCCTGGTATTTTATCCTGTGATAATTAATTACTCTTGTTGAAAATCTGCCCGTTAAAGCAATGATTTAATGATAATGAGTTTAATATCAAGTTTGATTGTCGTGAAGTCTAGATTAAGTTTGATAATTTGTGCCTTGATATAATGAGTGCATTTGATAATTATCATGTCATAGTGGTTTTAATTCTCCTTTGTTTTCTTGAGACTCTTGTCTTTTGTTCTCATCTGATTCATACAATAATCTTTTTTTTTAAAATCATGTAGGCAGCGGGACTGGTCGGTGAAGCTAACGATCTGAGGAGAGAGAATATCCAGCTCCTGGGCCAGATTGCAGATGATGCACGTAGAGCTGCAGAACTACTTCAGCAAGCTGAGGATGCAGAAAAAGTTAGTAACTTGGCGGCAAATTGGCAACATTTTACTTTCACAGGGCCTGCCCTTTGGTACTCCATCATCACCATCACTATCATAGTCGTCATTACAATTATTATGATCATCATCATCGTAATTTTCGTCATCATCATCATTGTCGTCATTATCATAGTCATTACAATTATTATGATCATCATCACCGTAATTTTCGTCATCATCATCATTATCATGACCATCATCACCATCGTAGCCGTTATAATCATCATTACAACCATTATTATCACCGTCATCGTCTTCAACTTCATCATCATCATTGTAGTCATCACCACCATCATCACCATGATCATCAAAATTAAATCATCTTATCATGATCACCATCATATACATTATCTTCATCTCTATTGTTATTGTTGAATAATGATTATTGTTTTTTTTTTTGTTGTATTTTACTCATATTCTTATTTATCTTATTTTTTTAAATTATAATTTTTATCATTTCTTGTGTGTAGGGCATTGCCCGTCTGCTTGCGCAGGCCGATGCTGCTCGAGCCATCGCCAATGAAGCGAGGATGAGTGCAGAGCAAACTCTACAAGAAGCCAAAGAAATCCTCAAGACATTGCAAGGTAATAATTACTATGATCTAGGGTCCTCTGTCCGTCCCGTATTTAAAAAAGTAATAATAATTAAAGAACAAGTAACAAATCAGTAAACCTGTCTCAAGTATGCATACGGGAGAGACAATGATCTGATAGACTTCAGGGTGACAAGGTTTTAGATCACCAAGGTCATCAGGTTCACCTTACAATATTTTCTTGATAACTAAAGAACCATTTGAGGTTTCGACTTCAAACTTGGCTCATAGAAATGGCTTGTGCTTGACTAAACATTTGAGAGATTAGTGTAATGTAATATGTAATGTAACTGGTGAAGATTTTGCGACTTTTATACGCCTATCTTTTTTTTAAAATACCCTTCCCTTTTTATTTCTAAGAAAAGTATTCCATGTCATGATTTTTATTCTGATTTTGTTGTCAGGATTCAACGAGCAGATTGAACAAAGCAAACAAGAGGCTGATGATGCCAAGCTGAGGATCCCCGATATCGAGGCCATGATCGACCGTGCTAACATGACGGCCCACAATGCATCTGACGCCATTAGTAACGCAGAGGGCGATGCCATGGCGGCTAGGAACTTTGCCAGGATGGCCGAAGGAAATGCCACTGCAGCTTCAGAGGTAACTGAATGTGATGCAAAGTGGAAGTTTCCCCCTGAATCAAAATGGTGTAGCTTTTTCACAAAAAGTTTTTTAGCAAACTATATTTTGGTAGAAGTTTTCCTGCATTTATGGACTAACTTATGTCGTAAAATAAAATTGATCTGTCAAGTTTATGTAGGACTGGCCTCATATTAAATCAAGTTCATCACTTATTAAAGTTCATAATGACAAAAAAAATTGTTATAGTAACAATATTTCTTGTAATATGTAGTGCATATCTTGTCATGAGAAAACGTCTCTCTATCCTTTCATTCATCAGATTTTAAAATCTTACTATTATTCATTCATTTGTTGTTATTTATTTGTTTATTTTTATTAGTTGATTATTCGTTAATTTTCTATTTCATGATTTTATTTATTCAGTATATTCATTTGTGTTTTTTGTATTCATGAATTTTCAAAAAAATATGTCGGCGTTTAATTTTCATTTATTTTTATTTCATGTTATTTCATTTATTTTGTCATTTATTATTTTTCATCCTCTCTCTCTTTTTATTGGGAGGGTAGTTACGCTTCTCCCTTTTTGAATTAAATTGTTTCGGGGGGGGGGGGGGCAGTGGTTCGTTAGATAGTGAACTAATCATCCTCTCTGTGCCCCTTTTATTAATGACATCCTGAATCTGCCTCTGCTATGATGACCTTTGAACCTTACTTTTGACATCATGTACTAGGCTGCGAGAGCAGTCAAGACAGATGCTGAAGCCACCAAGCTGGAGGCTCAGGAACAGAAGGACCGTGCTGATGACCTGATCGACGATGCCACTGAACTCATGATGAAACTCAATGCCGCTGAAACCCAGGCAAACGAGGATGGTGATATGGCAGATCTGGTAAATTATTTTGTTTCTTATTTACTTTTGAATGATCCAGTTTTGAAATATTACACTGTAGCCCATTCACTAGTAATAAGTGGTCTTGATAACGTTTACAATGGTGGATTTGTGTATGAAGGAGGGCCCATGTCTGCGCACCTAAAATTTCAAGATTAAACATGAATTCTTTTAAGTTACTCAAAATTTTCAGTTGATAATGTTCCTTTTATTCTTAAGAGTAAGTGTGCCAAAAGTCTGAGAGAAATACATGATGTTCTTGGAACAAGCCACAGCCAATGACTTTTAGATGGAAATCAACAATCGTGCCCCATGCCGGCACACCCATTCACTTTACACACAATTCAGGGATTTTGATGAGAAGGGCTGCATTTTGAGGCTGTTTCCTGAAATGCCTGAGATTCAATATTATTTCACTGTTTTGATTCAGATTTTTGGATGATTGTCTGTCTCAGTACTGTATTGTAAAGTTTGTCATCAGTGCAGGTCTTTTTTATGAGAATTGAGTTGCTTAGATAGGCATATGCGCAGACAAGGGGCACTACACAAACTTATTGGCACCTTGCTGTGATGATTGTATATGGCACATATTTTTTTATGAATGTTTTCTTTAGCTGTTATACAGTGAACCAGATTAAAAGAATGAAAAGGCCCTTAAAAGAGGCATAAAATCAGAGACAGTGTACTCTTATAAAGAAAGTACACAACGCAACACATCTTAATTTTCCTGTGTACAGAATGCTTTTATAAAACCCGATTCCCTTGGGTATCTGCAACACAATGGAAAAGCCCTCCTTTAAAGAAAATACCGGGGGGGGGGGGGGGGGACAGGGGAGCGTTTCATGAAATGGCTTGTCGGATGTGTTATCAGACAGTTACCATAGTAACAGTGCATCTCAGCCAATCAAGATCAATTAAATCTCACAGATCCGACAATTTGTCGGACAAAAATGTTGATGAAACGGTTCCATCCTGATTAGAACTTCAACATAACTTTTTTAACCTTTATTTTCAATGTAGGCTCAGGATGAGTACTGTTATTTTGAAGCTTTGTGTGTTCTGAAGTTTGATGGTTAGGAATAGAAAATAGTTCCAGTCAGTATTTTAAAACATATTTTTTTGGTCAGAGATTTTGATGAAGCTAGTGGAGGAATACATGTCTTTGACCTTGATTTTCCATGCAGGCTCAGGAGAAAGCAAATGCTGCAAAACAGGTAGCGGGTGCCGCAGTACAGGCTGCACAAGACGCTCTAGATCAGCTCCAGATGATAAAATCAGAGCTTGGTGAGTAAGGCCACATAATTAATTTCTAAAATATGCATTGCCACTGTCATGCACGAATGGGTTAGAATGTGTGGTTGTTTTAACATTATAATAGAGCATATATTAGTACTATCCACCTTGTTTGGTACTCCAGACACTCCATAATCATTGCCCGAGTGAAGCTATGGTACCAGTTTTGGTGCTCTCTGCCTAATGAGGAATCCGTTTGGGCCATTATCCCATTAACCTTTTGAGGAATTCTCTCCTGGCAGTATACCATTTGATTACCTCTGTCGAGTAGAGCATAATGTGGATGAATTTCTTTTGCTGAGAGAAATTAGCACTGTTGCTGAGACTCATGATCCCTTGATTGCAAGGCGAGAGTCAACGCTTCTCGTGAAATTCTGAACCTTTCTCTGAAAGTCTGTTTTCTTGAATCTTGTTCAGATGGGGCGGGTTCCATAGATCTTGAGAGACTTCAAGAACTGGAGGACGATTACCTCAACATCAACGCCACCATCCTCCTAGACTTCAGGCTAGACGATACCATGAATGAACTAAGAGGTTACGCTGCTCAACAACAAGGCTGGATCTCAGCGTATCAATTCGATCTTAGTGAAATAAGAAAAGAGGTAAGAGGCTTTGCTTCCATTTTATCCATCTTTGCATCTATGTTCATCTTCTCTTTACAGATCAAGATGCCTCGTTAAGAACTACTTTCATTGTCCTTCTTTACGATATTCTTATGCTGAAATTGTACACTTTTGTTTAAATGATTGTGGAAGTTCAATAAATTCACATTTTAAAAAATCTTGTGGAAAAGAAGACGGTGCCCAACAGTGTGTTCACAGTGTGGAATACGATGTGATAGCATCTTCACACTGATGAAAATACTCAAATTTAATGCTTTGAATTTAATACAGAGTCCACTTTGTGAACATACTGTGAATACTTACGTTGCAGAGTTGTCCCCATTGTGAAATTACATGTATATTCATGCTGTAAATTTGGGCATTTAAACATTTTTCATCGCAACTTCATGAAGTCCAAGGTGTGAATATTCTGTGTGACACTGATATTGCCTGCATTGATGATATCTACCATTTCATACTGTGTAATAGCAGTTCATGTGTCCATCTGTTTTAGCATTGTGTAACTATTGTGCGATTTGATGTCTATATATTATTACTATTTGTATTTAACAGCAGTCTTCAGCAATCTACATGTATCTGAATATTTTTATATGTTTTTCATATATTTATATATGTTATTAAAAAAAAAAAAATTGTGATATTATATATATTTGAACTAATCATAATTTAAACAGTTCATGTGCAATCTGTCTTTCAACGTCTTTCCCTATATCTATTTTTTGATATTTCCATAAGTACATACATGTATATATTTGTGTATAGATATATATGATAGGTGTGTATGTTTGGTAAACAAATATGTGTGTGATGTAAGATTTATATATTTTGCGCATTATATTTTCTCTGTTCATTTCTCACATTTGATACTTTTTTAATACATGTTTTTCTTTATTAAGTGTTATTGCATTGTTTATTCTTATCTTGATACCAGTAATGTTTTCTTCTTTCCATAGTGTCTTAGTAAAATTCCTTTATGAAATGGAACAAAAGATGAAGTGTTCTAAAAAAAACAATCTTGTTCTAAGCCAGCTTTTTTTTAAATCTTGGTAAATTAAAAAAGTCATATTCATTTCTTTCATATTCATTATTGAATTCTGATTTCAATATCAAAATGAGATGATGAAAACCGTACAATAAAGCAATAGTAGGAGAAGAAATAATGATAACAATAACAGTAGTAATATGAATATAAAAATGATCATGATCTATCCGCTGAGTCTTTGTTTTCTTCCTAAAATTCACATGCACTTTGGGATTTATATTACCTAAGATTCTCACTTGTTCATGTTTTACTTTAATTAAATGCTAATCTTGCACTCTTTGCTTTATTTTGTTTTGTAATTCCATATGATATGCAAATTATTTATTATTCTTTTCACTAGCACTCACAGAATTTTCATTTCCAAGCACTTTCACTCTGATCAATTTCAAAAGTACAATCAGTTCTAACAAACATGCAGAATGCAGATCTTATTTGATTTTATTTAACTGCTATTCATTTTTAATTGAAAATTAAAAAAAAATGTATCCAATCTTATTTTACCAGAGCCTTAAAACATGAAATATACAATAAAATGTATATAATCAAGCAAAACGATAGGACCAGGACAAACCATGTACAGAATGTTGAAATTTATTCTAATTATAAATGTATTTATTTATGTTTCAGCCCCAGTGCCCGTATTCCATAAACAAGATAAGCTTTTTGCTTAAGTTTGAGCAATTTGTCTTAGCATTTCGCTTGTCTAAGAAATCTTCCCTAACGATATTCTATAAACTTTAAGACATTTGTCTCAAGTCAGAGAATATGGCTAAGCCAAAGTCTCAAATTCTATGACGTCATGAGAAAATTGCACCGTCGCGCAACTTTTGTCGCGAACCTAACAGCTGCTCCGTGGTAAAAAGTCTATGCGTTTTATATGTTAAAGCAAAAATCGCATCATAAGAAATATCAAGATGGAGGCTGAGAAAAAAGGAAGGCCAATTTCACTGAAGGAGAGAAATTTACGCTAATAGCAGAAATAAGAGAAAGGGAAGAGATCTTGAGACCCACGCTCAATTCACGTATCACGTTTCAGGATAAAGAAAAGGCGTGGGCCGAAATTGCCTTGAACTAAAACAATTAAGACAGCTCACAACTGTCTTAAAGTTAGGGCAAAATTCTTAGCCATGTTGAATTTATGGAATACAGACTCTGCAGTTATAAGAAGAGTTGCTTAGCCATTCATCCTATATCTGTCTTAGTCGCGCAAAAACTCTTAGCCAAATTCTAAGACAAAATTCTTAGCCAATTCTGTATGGAATACGCGTCTTGGCTAAGAATTTTGTCTTAGACAGAAAATAAGACAAAATGCTTAGATTTGTTACTTAAGCATGCTTATCTTGTTTAAGGAATACGGGCCCAGATCTGAAAATTTGTCAAACCCCAAAATGGAAAACATTTTTGACATTGTTATCTAAAATTAGATGGTCCCATTTCATAAAACTTGTTATGATAACAGATATGCAATAACAGTTTAAAGCTACTGAAATCCTTCATTCTGATTGGTTGATAGATTGAAATAGTGCTTTTGTTATTATGAGAAGTCTTTATTGAAACAGTACTCTGATCATGATTCCTTACAGGTTGCGAGCCTTTCACTCATCGCAGATAAACTTCCTGATATCTGCCCCTTCCCTGTGAAGTTGGAACCGGTCTAAACCGGTTTCAACACACTAACCCACACACACACACACTTGATCTGGCACCAAGCACTCCTTGTGGTATGATTCTATGAACTAGTGGGTTTGAAATTTGAAGTTTGACCCTTGACCTTTGACCCGTGACCCCTGAAGCATGACAAAGTTACCTTCACCCTATGAACGCAGGAGCCAATCACTGACTGTTTTTGTAAAGGCTCATTATATCCTTTCAAGTCTTTTCAGTTTCAGTAGGTGCCTTGAAATGCTGACCAAATTTCTGAACAGAGGTGTAATTTTAATCACAGTTTGGGATTAACTATGGATAGCCAAAAATGTGTAAAAATTATTTTAAAAATACAATCTTGGTCTCGTGCTTCTGTGGTAAAAAATACATTCATTTATTATTCCCAGGCCAAATTTTATGGAAAAATAGTGGATAAGGGTAACATCTACTGAATTTTATAATGTATTGGTGCCCATGGGTAAATCTCAAACACAAATCAAGGTGTATATTAAAACTTTGTTCAGAATAGTCCCTTATTCTCTTTTGATGTGCCCATTAACAGTTAAAGATTCTGAGTATAATCAGTTTTCTCCTCCCAGTTTTAACCATATGTGTTGTATCTCGATGAATGTCCATTAGAACATAGACTTCTGTTTTTGCTTTCCTTTCATACGGTAGTATAAAGTGCTGTGATCTATTTGGAGTGGAATGATTTCCCCCAATCCCAGAGAGAGGGGGGGGGGGGGGGACGTGGTACTCAACTATATCATTATACACACGCCAGACCGTTTTTCAACCATTATTAAACATATATGAATTTTGTCTGAATAATAATCTAGTCAAGGCTTTGAATGTGCTTCCTGTGCATACTTTATGCCCATAAGAGGTGTAAATCCTGAACGCAGCTTATCATGTACTATAAATACCTTTTAAAAGAGTTTTTCTAGTCGATCGTGTGTACACTAATATAGTTGACCGCCCACCACTGTATTCCCCTAGCCATTATGTATGTCAATTTGAACTGTACTGCGTGATGTTACACTGGACTAAAAAGATGTATGTACAAGAACAGTCATTACGTAACTATGTTAAATTGAGTTGTACTGCATAAACTTACACTGAACTAAAAACTTGTATGTACTTGTACATGTACAGTCTGTTTACCCTATCGTTTAACTCTATCGATTGATTTCAATGACCGTGGTGTTAATGTTGGTTTTAGTTTTTAGAAAGTAGAAAGGTTGCTGAACCAATCTTCATTACCAAAGTTCAGACTAGAAGTAGGTACTGATCCCACTTTGGACGGCTCTTCATCGTGCGATCGTGTGATGTCTCACCCTCATGTGAAATTATCTTGAAGATTATATTAAATCATTAAATAGATACTGTATATAATGGAGCTAAAAATAGATCAAGCGAAGTATGCATGTACTCTGTAACTTCTTGATCTTTAAATGACAAACTACAAAATAATCACTGCAACAATGCCAACAACAAACTCTAAACATTGAAAAAGAATCTGAATAGTCTTAATAACAGGATGTTATTATTTGTATCGTTGTTTATTGATTCTTGCATGTTTAGGTTCTCAGTTTGGAAGCAGTAAGGGACGCTCTACCCAATTTTTGCCCCCGTGAGCTGGGCATAGAGACACCTGCAATTAGGCCGGGTTTGAGGGGCGATATACCCCCAACCACATAAACAACAACCTCAGGAATGTGAGATTTGAAAGAAACAAAAATAGATTGAAAAAAATAAAGCTTGTAGATGGATAGCAAGAGCTTTGTAGTGAAATTGCATGACAATGTATGGAAGGAATTTACAATTTGATATAAAATATAGTTATGTGAGCAAAAAATATTCATAAATCATTTGGTAGTAGCAGTTTCCATTCCATTATTCATTCAATCATTCATTTATTGACTTCATTTGTTTCCTATAGACATAGTATAAGAGCTCAAAATGTTGTTAACAAAAATGTGCCAAATCATAATTAATACCAAGAAATATAAATAAATGATATTCATGAATGATAACTCTCAGACATATTGATATTATTTCTTTGAAAAATTGGAAATAATACTTTAATAACATACATTAAAGTCTTAATACAATGTGATTGAAATATACTCCAGTAATTCATATCTTTCTGTTTATGGAAAGCTAAAATATGAAATCAGTTTTGGTTGATTGAATTCACTTTTCCTGCTGTTTCCATCATCCCTACATTGAGAGTTTTATGAGTACAGTAGTAAAAAAAATATGTGTAGAAAATCGGTACACTTTGGAGGAATGTAGAAAACAAAGTTCTTTTACATAATAATCTGTGAATCATTGCAAATTATTTTGAATAATTTTGAATTGGCCAACTGAGACTTTGAAAAAAAAAACCTTTTGATTTTATATATGGGACTGAATATTGACTAATTGGATTTACAGGTAATTTTGCAATCTAGCTCAGACAGGTAATTCTCATGGGTTTCTTAACAGATAGTTTTCTTTCTTTAAAAAAGCGATATAGTTATTTGCAGTCCGCATCTAGCTTTTTGCATTCTTTATCACTCGGGAAAAGAAAGGAAGTTTAGACTGAAAGAAAACTAATACATGCCCATAGTGTAGAGAGAGGGTTGAAGTTTTAGCAAGCATGTTGCTAGTGTCAAGTTTTACAGCGACATAGTGAATTTAACATCAGGCATCAGATAGCAATATTGTAGTTCTTTAGAATATTGCACAGGGATAGGTCAGAAGCTACATTGTCAGAGGGGTTATTACACATCCATCATTCATTTCATTTCATATTGTTATCAAAGATCCGTTGACTTCATCATGTTTCATTTTAAGTATTGTGTTCAGCCATCATCGTTGTTGCCACAGTCTAGGACAGCCGCTTCTCTCATTTTCATTTTATTCAAACGTTTGAAGTAGCAAACATGATCTCAAAATAGTGACACAACTACCTTCATGGACCTGTTTCATGAGCCTTTTTGTAACGTTTGAATAACTATAAGAACGATTTTACGAATGACTGGAATTTGAGGGGCTGAATACGCAAGCGAGACTTGAATCAATATGCTTCAGCCAAAGTTTCCACGTAGAATTAACATTCTCCATAAACATATTTGATGCAAAGTGCTTTTTGGCATTTTAGTCAAGGTTATCGATAATATATTCCTGTTTTAATAATTAAATGTTAATTTGGGAATGATATTTTGCACTCTTTATTCCAGTCCTTCGTAATGTCATTCTTAAACTTAATGAAAAGCTTATGAACCCCTCCCCCAATTATTCAAATACCATGAACACCATTTCTAGTTTTTCCCCATATTGTACTTTTCCTAAACATGTCTTGTATTATTGTAAATTCATTTTGTAAGTGACCCTATGTTATGAAAGATATTTTCATGAAGTTTGTCATTTTCATTACGGTACGTGTACGTTCTATTTGTATACATTCTAATGTGACCCACATGTCCTGCATGAAGTGTTTCCACGTGGTCGCCAGTGAGCGCAGAGCTGATGTAACATCTATTTTACGATGTATAAATTGATGTGGAATTTTCTTATAACACCCCTTACTCACCATATGTACTCCATCCAGTGATAACTGAGGGATGATAATTTCCATAACAAATATTGATGAGCATGTATAATTGTTTTTGCAATCATATTTTGGAAGGAAATTTGTAAAATCTGATTCCAGTTTCAGAGAAGTTTGTTATACATGTATATCAAATGGCAAACGCCCATTTTTTTTACCAGTTTTCCTTTAATCTCTTGAACATAAGGATTATTTTTTTTAAGCTTATGAACATTCTTAGTACTCTTTTCATTGATATCAAGTTTGAACCAAATTTAAAGTGGAATGGGACAAATACCATTTTCCACTCCAGAAACCCTAGTCACAATTTCCATTGTCCAGAACCATTGGTAATTTGGAAATTTGAAAATGTTAGGTATTTTAACAGATTTTTACCACAAAATGATCATTCATCCCCTTGCCATCATATGCCATTGATATTTAGGTCAGAGCCAAGTAGTCCTAGATAGGCCTTTCAGTTAGTTACTGTTCTGTGGAGTTTTTTTTTCATATGCTGTACATATATAGATGTAAATCATTCAGGATGCGTTTTACAATGAGCTCTTTTTACCTGATTTAATTCTCTGTATACACAGCAAGTAAAGAGATATGTTTTCAAATTCGATTTGAAGAAAGTATTGGAGAACTTCTTATGTCAGTTGGCAGGCTATTCCATAGTTTGGGGGCAGCAAAAGAAAAAGCTCATTGTGAATGCATCTTGATTTAGACATCCATATGCTAGGTCAAAGTAGGTACCACTTTAGATAATAATATATGAAGAAGTTACATCTCGCTATCATGAAATAGAATGAAGATAATCATTATAAATACAGATAAGATAGTAATAGATTTAGGCTTGGTGATGGATATTTTTGATAATCAAGCATAGTAGTCTAATGTCAAGTATTCCTTTTAATATGTTTTAATGAAAATGCTTTTTTCTTTAGCGAAATGATTATATCAATTCATCAAATATTTGCCCAATATAACCTCGTTGAAATTACCATAGTCATGTAAAATTACATGATCAGCTAATGTCTGTGAGAACTCTCAAAAATTGTTCTAAAGCACTTGTATCATTACAATATCTATATTCAAACTCAATCTCGATCATTACTATAAAATTCTCTGCACTGTCACAAACCATTTATTCATATAATCCTTTGCCGTGTTATTCGTTATAATTATATCACAATATATTTTATTTATTTACTATAAATGCACTCTATCATCATTGCACTCACTCTACATGTTTTCTCTCTCTTCCTCCCTTTCTCTCTCTCTCTCTCTCCCGACCAGGTTACATCGTTGGAAACTGTCCGTGATTCCTTGCCCAATTTCTGTCCCAATATTGTGCGCCTTGAGGAACCCCCGGCAGCCCCTTGATCCAGCACCGCCCCGCACGCCCCTCCCCTCCAAACTTCCAAATCATCTTTATCACCCACCCATTCTCATCTCCTGAACTTCTAAAGGGCCAGTTGGTCACTTTTAACAGAACAACAAAATGTGTTAGATCTACATGGAGTGCTTTTTTTTTCAATTCTTGAATGGAATTTGTTTTGCGGTAGGTCTAATCCATTTTCGTTGATGAATTTACCATTGCATTCAAAGTACTTGGCTTTTATGCAGAGGAAATGCGAGTGAGGATTTCACTGTTTCAAGGTTTGAAACTATTCCGGAGGCATACCTGACACTGCACCATACAATACCTCTTATTAATAGCGATTCAATCATCAAATTAGAGGAATTAGGTATTTTCCCCAAAATATTTCACTCTATCAAATCTTCTTGGAGAGCATTGGTTAAGTAGTTTCAAAGAAGCATTCCATGCAGATTTAACTACGTTCATAGTGTTCTTGGCTAGATAGTTTATATTTTACATTGTACATTATAACTCTATCAAGTAAAGCTTCCTATATTACCTCTTATGCCATGTTTACGTAATGGCATTTGTATACTTATTTATGATTTGTAGTTTTATGCTCACATCTTTACCCATATCATTAGGTATTGAAAAAGAGCCAACATTTAAATTCCAGAAAATAAAAATCGTGTTTCCTCTGTTGTTTGTTTTGTAAATGTTAATGTACATCTGCAACGGTATGAATTGTGCTATCATACTTTTTTAACTTTGAATTTCTTGAAGAGTTCTGCTTATATATATTTTATATGACTCCATATGCAGGACATTCATTATGGGGTTTTAAAACTAATATCTGTAGGCATTTCTAGACAAGAAAAAGAATATGAAAAATGAGTCACTTACAATTGTAAGTTCCTTAGTAGTAAACTAAATCAAAAGACAAAGGGATAAGAAGTATTAAAATGTATCACATTTGACTCGGTTACAGTGGGGTTATTTTCATGCAAGGTAATGGACATGATTGCAGTGATATATTTCCAAGATTTGATTCCATATATGACCTAAAATGAGAAAGCTGACTTCATATCCAATTTTTTGTTGAATTTATGGAATTGTGGAGTTCTAATTACAGTGAATATCACATCCCCACACTTAACGTTGATAGTTTTTTAAAGACTTCTTGATTACGAGCATGTCCCCTTCTCTATAGGTTGGCTTATCAAACTTTTCTAGTAATTATTTGTGGGGTTTTAACCTGTTTGCTAGTGAACTCTGACCTTAACCATAATGAACTCTGCAGTGATTGGTTGATTTACAGTACTCTATCCTGTTTCTATGAGAGCTGAAATGATGAATCTTTTGTGCATGCAGCTTTGCTAACTACCTGCCTTAAGTCCTGCTTTTTTCCCCTTTTTCAGTTTTTCCATGTCTGTTTTTTTGTTTAGTCGTTAAATAGTTCTTTGTCTGTTTGTGTGTCAATGTGCTTTGTGAGTAGAGTAGCATTCCCCCCCCTATCACTAAGTGGTGATATGATTTTTTTTCTGATTCTTTTTGTTTTTTATCCTTTTCATTGAGTGTATTAAATTCTGTGTGATTTCTTCAAAATGCGGAATATGTTTATTTCATTTAATTACTTTTTCCTTTCAAATTTAGCTTGGAGCCTGCAACTGCATTTAGCTAGTAATAGATAGAAATTGGCATGGGGTTGGTTTCACAAAGAGTAACGTCTGACTCAGCATCATGCTTATATGGCAATGCGCACATGACATTTAACATGTGATATTTAATTGTTGCTTGCATGGTAGTGCGTGCCCCATGAACATCATTTGACCAATTTATTGATTTTTGTTGTTAGATACGACACGCAAATGAGAATTTAACATTGATATTAAAGACATAAATCTTTGTGAAAACACCACCCTGATCTAATTGATTGCTATTGATGTAGAATTTGAAAATAATTTGCATGCTCAACAATCTATCGTTCCTATTGCTTCTCTCTAGTTTCAAATGCTGAAATGTGTATTTTCTCTTAGTCGAATGCTTCACAATACCTACAAAGAAGTAGTATTGCACTGCTTTCCAGAGTAATATAAAGCCCAATTTCAATATGGAATGAGTTTTTTTATTATCTTTCGATGCCTCGTACCATTGTTACTCATATTCATTGATACGTTTTTCTTTTTTCCCCTTTTGATATCCTTTTCATTTTTCCTTATTCAATAAAATAGCTCGAATTTCATGAAATGAAAAATTGACAATTCAGTTGAGGTGATGATTTTGTTTGCATAAATTTCAATAATAGCAAATTACAGAAGTTTTAATACTTATCTGATTACCAGTGAAAATTGACAATAGAGCTGGGATTTTTTCAGGGATTTGGGATGGCGCCCTAACCCTGCTTTGGTTTTGGTTTTTGTTTCACTGCTTTTTGCTTTATTAACTGGATGGTTGCAATGGCTTGTGGAAATGAAGTTCAGAGTGGTCAAGTTCAAGCATATATTTCTCATGTGTTAAAAAGAACAGTTTAAAGTTACAATATAAGAAAAAATAATAAGATGACAAATGCATTGTGGCAATTTGGCTATAAATCTTGGAGACAAAATCGATTGATTACATGTGATATAGAAAACATGAGAAATGAGGCACTAAAAAGTGGAGGAATGAGGCACTAAAAAGTGTAGTGTGATTCAATGAACCTGGATCATGTAACTACTTGTATAGTGACAGGATGATTTGTATGAAATATCCCCAAATGGCTGTTGGGCAATACTCTGAAATTCACTTTGCAAAAGTCATTGCTATCGTCATAATTTTGACAAATTTTCATCTGCTTTAGAAATGTTTGTTTTTGTTTGCTGCCCTCATTGACCGCCTCCCCTTTGTGCTTTGCTTTTCTCTCTCTCTCTCTTGTCTTAATGCATGCTACAGATTGCTAATGTGGAAGAAATCCGGGATGCCTTGCCTGAGTTCTGCCCTAATGAAAGCGAGCTAGAACCATAAGAACACCTTGCATGCCTCCATTTCTTACAAAAAAGGTCACTTCTACGGGGTGTGTGAACAATAGGACAGTTGACTGTGTTTAATTGGGGTAGTCGCTTGAAAATGCATAAAGTCAGATCCTGAAATTGTTATTGAAAAAACACCTTGAAGGGTCACCCTATGTAGTATCAAACTATAAATATCACTCATTCCTGTGGCAACACTTCGCACAAATGAGTAAACAAGTATTTTTAGCACTTGAGGTTTTCACCAAATTTACTGGAATTACAACCATCTATAGCAAGCCATTTATACAATTGCTTGTTATTGTATTAATCTACTGTGCAAATCACTCATAATATACAGTATTTTTTTAATCAGTAAACCTGAAAAATATGTCATTGTGAAGATATGTGATTATATTTAGCTCATCGTTGTAATAGACTTTGGTGAGGACATACAATGACCAGTATGGCCTGCCATAGTTATGTGTAATTTAATTCAATATTGGGTGAGACACTCTATTGTATGTCGAATAAGTGACCCAGATACTCTTTTCAAGCCATCTTTCAATTAATCTAGTTCGAATGAAACTCTGCTTGACTAATATATCTGACCGCACAAACATGTGTTTTGATTTCACGAGTGCCATCCAATTAAACAAAGTCAACTGTCTTTGTTGTTATTAAAGAAGTTATTTTGAGAAAGCAGTCATTGTTGAAGTTGGAGTATAACTATGACTGAATGTCAAAAGATCAATGCCTTTTCTCTGTTGTTCATCATCAACATGCTTGTCTAAGCAAGTCAGGCCCTACGCTGAAAATGTCAATCCAAATCCACTTATTTCACACCATGGATCCCACCGCCTATCCTCTGCAGAACCTTCCCCGCTTTCATCTGGATTCCCTACAAGAAAAAAAAAGATTCAGCCCACAAGTTGTCCTAGGAAGCAACAAGAAATATCTATGCCAACTTGAAATGCAACAGTAAATACGTATTATATTATGTAATGTATGTGTGCATTGTTTTTTTAAGAGCCTTTCATTATTTATGACCCTTATTCCTCATGTTTAATCATCAAATTGGCAACATACTTGATATGCTGCATCATGCAAACAAAATTTGTTAACACGTAAGTTCATATATTACTTGCAACTCTTTATAAAAAAACAAAATCTATTTGTAAAATTAATCAACAATAAAAGCATTTATGTGTTATAAGTTATATTAATCAATTGCTGTGTGTTTTTTCTATTCCTTTTATTATACTTTTTCAAAAGTTTGTTGACATCTATCGTGTACATATTTAGCTGTTCATTTATAATTGTGAAAGAATTGATCTTCAGCAATGCATTATTTAAGGACCTCATAAGTATATTGTTTGATAATCCATATTATGAATGGCCAATCGCGGAAAACGTACGCCCTTGTTGTTTGTGAGAGTTGATTCAGCTTGTAATCACAGGAGTGATAATGATTCAGTGTTCAATATTGCAATGAATTGTGTATCAAGGAACTATATTTTATTATCAACCAGAATAAACTATGGAAATATACTGGCTGAAATTAGTATAAAATTGATAAGCCAAACTATTCTTTTATCTCAAAATTAAATGAAACTTTGATGGAAAAATCAAAATGCGAGTCAATCCTATACTTATAAATGTCTACTTAAATTGCTCTGTACCAAACCAGTTACACTGCCATTTGTTATTAGCTTCGTAGATTTAGAAATCTTCTTTTAGAATGTATTCTATCCTCAAGACATACAAAATCTTCCCAATATGCTTCCGAAATCACTGTCCAAAAAGAACTGCATTAAATTTCCAATAACATTTCATTTTATATAAATATGGTTGTCAGGGATTGTGATACATTGAAAATTATCTATTTAAATATTCTGTGTATATATATATATTTTTGAAGAGCTTTGATTAGATTGGTTTTGCCAGTACTGCCTCTTGTGAGAGGTAGAACCTATATAGCAGTTTTAGAGCAGTGCTAGTACCCCTATAATTAGCATTACCATTTAAACATTTCAATACTGTTATATCCCTCGCACAATTGCCTAATCAATTTTTGAACTGGTAAATCTGACAAACATGGTATTTGGAGAAGTTTAGTCACATTTTGCTGAAAAAATCTTGATATTTCAAGCTTGATCCTCTCTTTTTAACAATGGTATATATTGTACATACGTAGATATTGGGAGATGATAATATTTTGTATCTATGAAAAACCCAAAATGCTGTCATTTTGATTGAAACATAGATTTGAAAACTCCATGTTGTGTTTTATTCAGATAGATAGCTGTTAGCTTTCTAGAAATAAAGATTAAGCGTGTCTATTTAAAGTATGATAAATCATGTATTTATTCTTGTATGTAATTGCATAATGTCTATGAGGATGTCTAACAGGAATTCTTTGTATGTGTATAGCTTACTTATTAATATCGTGAACTGTCTTTTGTAAACCAATTATGCATTGCGAAAAAAATGGTGCTATTTTCACACTTACGAGGAGGTTGACAAAAATATGCAGTATATACATGTATTTGACAAGTGTACTTCAAACAATATCAGTATTCTTGTCTTTCTAGGTGTGAGTTGTGTTTTATGCTTCAAGAAAAGTCATTTTGTAATCCGTTGAAGAAACTTAAGAGGTGTATCGTGAGCTTTTCAACATGCAGGATGGATATGTGGTGCTTAGCCCCGTTTGCGAATACCTTTATTGGTTACTTCTATTTAATCAATGACCTGTGGAGAATTTCATTTTTACTTAGAATATCATGGGCAATTTAATGAAAATCTTGAGGAAATATCTTGCTTGCCTTAGTGTGATCTAATTTGAACAAACACTCCTGACATGTTTAACTATTTTAGGTTTTTTTTTGTACTGATGCAATGTATGATTTTTATTGAAATGTCCGTGATATTCATTTTCCAACTCTGGAAATTCAATTCCTTTGTAGTTGAAATACAGTCCTGCAGATTTCTGCACGAGCTCACTGAAAATGGGAGCTGTGCATTGGTAATACTACATTATGATGCTTCTCTTTCAAAGTTGCCTTTTAACTATATGCATGATGTTTCTTGGAATCGATATCTATTTATATTTTTGGAGTAAACACTGGAATTGTTTTAAAAAATACACATTCAGTAAGCTCAGAAGTGAAGCAATCACTTTTTTTTTAAAATATAGTATGTTGGATTTGGAAAACTGTCTTCATAAATAAACCAGCCCAAGGGAAAATAAAAAAATAACTTGTTATTTGTTTTGTTTATGTTCTCTTATTCTTCATTTTTTCATTGAGATATGTCCATTCACATCAATGAATTGGACTGTAGACTGAAAAAACAATGGTCTTTAAATGAATTTGAGCTTCACAATATCCATGGTCTTACAATGGGAGGGGGTAGGTGGTACCCCCTTCACCTAAAAAAGTACAATTTTTTACTGTTTTGAGAGGTGATTTTTGTTGTTGCTTACCTGCTTGTCAACCATTTTCTAGGTGCAAGTACTTCCTTCTTGGTAATCATTGCCTCTTTATTTTGTGTAGGGGAGGAGGGGGGGGGGGTCTTGCCAACATAATTTTGTCAAAAGCCCCCCCCCCTTAATTTTTTCCAGGTATGTTAGTGTGGTGTTGCTATCGGTATGACTATGTCAGTTCTAAAGTGTTAATTTGCTAGTAGAATCCATAGAGAAAGAAGATAAGAGAGATGAGAAATAGAGAAATGACGATCTGTTGGAAAGAATTATATCTACATTGACGCCCAGGTCCTGCATCACAAGCAATTTCCTTCAACTCTGCAATGGCCAAACGATCATTTTGGCATAAAACTGTTTGTCCAATAGACTGAACTGTAACCAATGAGTTTTGCAATTGATCGCAAACCTTTGAGGGAGTCTTGGGGCCCTATATCACAAAGTTCAAAAAATTGATAGACAGTTGGTTATCAGTCATTGGGCATTATGGTCAATGCCATCAAATGCAATATTCTGTTCTGTGATCAATCGCTAAGCTACCTGTAACAGGTTAACAATTTCAAGGATCGATAAAGAGAAATGACAAGTTAGCAAGAAAATTCAAATGAGAAAATGTTAAGAAGAGACCGAATTGACAGAAATTATTTATCACAGAAAGGAATAGAAATTCCATCCCCTTCTCTTTCACTCTATCTATTTTTCTTTCTTTAGCATGTTCTTCCCTCTTCCACCCCGCCCTTCCTCTCTCTAACCTGCACACACACCCTCCCCTTTCTCTGACACGCACACTCTCCACCTCCCCCTCTCGGACTCACACAACCCCCTCTCTCTTCCACTATTCCTCACCTACCCTTTCTCTCATTTCTTCCACCCCCTTCCTTTCACCCTCACACACTCCCTTTCTCTCTCTAACCCACATACATCCTCCCCTTTCTCTTCCACTCTCCCTTTCTCTGACACACACACTCCACCTCCCCCATTATCTTTCTCCGACTCACACGCCCCCCTTTCTCTTCCACTATTCCTCACCCATCCTTTCTCTCACCCACTCTCCCATCTCTTCCTTTCTCTCTCTCTAATCCACATATAATCTCCCCTCTCTCTGCCACTCTCCCTTTCTCTGACACCCCCTCCCCCTTTCTCTGTCTTCGCATCACACACATACCCCTCCCTCTCTCTTCCACTATTCCTCACCCACCCTTTCTCTCTCTCACCCACTCTCTCATCTCTTCCACCCCATCCTTCCTTTCTCTCTAATCCACATACAATCTCCCCTCTCTCTGCCACTCTCCCTTTCTCTGTCTTCGCATCACACACATACCCCTCCCTCTCTCTTCCACTATTCCTCACCCACCCTTTCTCTCACTCACCCACTCTCTCATCTCTTCCACCCCATCCTTCCTTTCTCTCTAATCCACATACAATCTCCCCTCTCTATGCCACTCTCCCTTTCTCTGTCTTCGCATCACACACATACCCCTCCCTCTCTCTTCCACTATTCCTCACCCACCCTTTCTCTCTCTTACCCACTCTCTCATCTCTTCCACCCCATCCTTCCTTTCTCTCTCTGTAATCCACATACAATCTCCCCTCTCTCTGCCACTCTCCCTTTCTCTGACACCCCCTCCCCCTTTCTCTGTCTTCGCACCACACTCATACCCCTCCCTCTCTCTTCCACTATTCCTCACCCACCCTTTCTCTTTCTCACCCACTCTCTCATCTCTTCCACCCCATCCTTCCTTTCTCTCACCCTCACACCCTCCTTTCTCTCTCTATCTCTCTCTCAAACCAACATACAATCTCCCCTCTCTCTGCCACTCTCCCTTTCTCTGACACCCCCTCCCATTTTCTCTGTCTCCTACTCACACACATACCCCCTCTCTCTCTTCAATTCAATTCAATTCTTTTATTTCATTTCCATTCAAAACATAATACAAAGTAATATAAAGTAATACAAATCAAGTACAATTTTACAGAAGGGCATTCTTACTTCGTAAAAAAACCCAGAAAAAACAGTATAATATAGAGCATAAATGGAAATGAGGGGGATCCACTAAAAAGCAAAGCTTGTAAAGTGTGGAACCCCCTTTGAAATGAAGAAAGTATAGTAGACTTATTCTTATACGCGTACATATATGTATTACAGGAAAGAAAAAGAGAACAAAAGAAATCATACGGATGCAAATATGATTACTGAACAAATGCAAAGCTTTTCACACAAAGAGGTCTTCTCACCCACTCTCTCATCTCTTCCACTCCCCCACATTCCTTTTCCCACCCACCCATACATACACACACACACACATTCTCTCATTCCCCCCCCTCTCTCCTTCTCGTGCTCAATCATTTTTTCCCCAAAGCAGAAATCTTCCAAACCAAAAACACACACCTACCTACTACATCATTTTCTTTTTCTCAGTTTTCTCTCCCCCATCCTTCGAATAATATCTCACAGTCATTCATCTATCCATTCTAGTAAAACAGACATAAAAGAGTCATTTAATTATATGTATTATTATTTTTAATGACCAACATATACCTCGATTGCACATACTTCACGGAAAAGAAATAAATATATATATTCTGACCCAATTGCACTTGTAGACTCAAATTATTTAAAAATTGCCAAAGAAGTCCCATTAAATTTAATATTGTGGTATAAGAACACATCGAAAAATACAAATATTCTTTCTACTCTACTAAATTTATTTTATTAAAAAGAACCCCAGAAATGAAATGAAAGTTAATACCTCATTAATAATCAAGTCGAATCCTTTAAATCTCATAGATAAGTAATAATTCCTAAAGATATTACAGACACAGATCTAGTTGAATTAATTATAACAATACATCTTTGTCAAATGATAAACAACCAAAAAAATATATCAATTCTAGAGAAAAATGAATTTGATTTCCCCAATCAAATACAATTTGCTCTTTATATTCTCAAAATCATTATTATGAAATAAAACAAGTTTCATTTATCCCTTCCGTCTATAATTTGGGCATAATGGCCGTACGCAGTGAGAGGGATGTAGCAGTTGCCCGCTCCCCAGAAAAGAATATCAAAACCGACAATTTTTTGCAAAACCACACTGTCCAGGTTTTATTATATATTCATCAAATACAACTTTAGTGTCAGTTCGTTCAGAACATAGAGTAACCACCCCGCCCCCATGAACTGACAGTGTTTTACACAATCCTTATTTTGAAAAAAAATATACTTTTTTGTCAAACAAAAAATCATCACTTCCCTTGTATTAAATCGTTATACAAGAAAATTTTATTCAGATGAAATTGTTGTTTTATTGGATTCTATGTTTGTACAGCACGTGGTACAAACTTGATATACGTCAGAGGTTTTGAATCATCAACCTTTTTATGTGCCTAATGGCATAAACCTATGAAATACGGTGTCTCTTTTAAGTGATAACCACTTTCGGAATTTATTATTATGAAGTGAACAGAATAAAAAAAGAGAAAGTGGTGAGACATAATACACCCCCTCGGCCCTCGTTAGAAATTTCAAAGATTTTACGGGAATGAAGGGGGGGGGGGGCTATTCTCGTAGATCCCAGGCCGGTAACCTAACTAGGTGAAAGATGTTCCATAAAGCTGTTCATTAAATTATGCACGGCGGGAATAAAAAGAGCCAAAGAATGTACCTCGCCAAAACTTAATAAAATGTGTCTGCTATCCCTGTTAGGTTGTTGAAAAAACCCACATTTTCGTTAAATGATTGTAACTGCATCAATCGAATTTCAGAAGGAATTCGTTATCAAAGAGAATCACATTTGTTAACAACTCTTGAATAAAGTTCATAACTTTGGGAACAGCTGAATGAAACACCCTGAGATCCATGGAGACCCATACATCATAAGTATTCCTATCCTGACATCGGGAACACACGTTATCTGGCTCCCGATTCTTTCGTTCGTAGTCTCAGATGCAGACGTTATTGTCGATAGCCTTCTCCAAGAGGAGGCCAGTGGTGATACCGCCAAGGATGTCGAGCTGGGAGATGACCACGCTGAGCTCACGACTTGCCCATGTCACCATCTCGACGGCCATCAGGGAGTCGACACCGTAGTTGATCATGGGCTGACGGAGGTCGATGGTGTCGGGGTTTACGCACAGGAGATCTCCAAGCTTGTTCTTTACCTGATAGGAAATAGTAAAAAATTTATATTTAGATTATTGTATCCATCAAACACATCAAGGAAATTGGAGATACTTTAATTTTGTGACAGATATGAGTAATTTTATTATCCCCATTGTTGCTTTAACCGTCACCACCACTGCCGTTACATAATACTTGTTAATATTGATGCTGTATGTTGTTATTTGTATCATATCCATCATTATCTTTATCAATAGTAGTAGTACTACTGCTATTACTAGTACTATTAGTAATAGCAGAAGTAGTAGAAATGTTAGTAGACGTGGTATTGATGGCGGTGGCGCATTATTACATTATTATCAAAATCAAGGTCTTAAACATAAAAAGTAAAAGATCATCGCTGGATGTACCTGTTTCTGTAGATCTTCTAGACTCAGTTTACAGTCTGAGATGGCCACCTGTTCCCCTCCAGCAAGATGGCGGTACTTCAGGGTGTGGTCATGAGAGAACTTCAGTACAGCTTCCCAGTCCTGGCGGCAAGAAAACCAAGAGAAACGTTATTAATCTTTAATGAAACGAGAATTTGCTTAAATATTTTATTGTTCGTACCAACGATGTAGAGATAACTATATTCATGAAAATATGAAGCAGAGTTTATATGAAGTGAAAATATATGGAATTGAAAAAAAATTGTTACCAATACTGAACGTCATTCGAATTATTCAATATTTCACAATATCTTTTAGGAGATGTTCTACTGTATATTTGGTGATGATTGAAAGATATACAGTATATTTTTTTAAAGAATGGGGCAGTCAGACCAACGAAACCTGCACCAAACCAACCGATGTAGGTCTTCCAAAATAAGGCAATATATTTGATCAGCGTTGGGTTGCCAGGTTGGTCACTTCGGCGTGACTGCTTCTACATTAACATCAAGTTATTTATGGATGCTTTATCTAAATTCTGGTATAAATATCTTTTTTCTAAAGCCGGGGTAATAACATTATCATGTTAGGTAGGGCCTGCTGGTAGAACAGTTTTCAGAACTGAAGTGGATTCCCTTGGTAAAATGTGACATTATAATTATTTTCCTTTCAATTATCGGGAGACAATTTAATTTTTAATCATTTTAATATTTTACAGTCTGTGGGAGTGTGGAGTTAACAATATGGGAATGAGTACGTTTCTTTAGAAAAAAAAAATATCTTCATACCTGGTGTGTGATGCAGACACATGGTGGTGTATCAGGAGATAGAAGAAGTTTGCCAAGCACCATCAAGAACTCTTCAACATGGAGACTAGCTTCTCCATCTCTTACTGGTAGAGTCGTCTGTCCTCCGAATTCATAGGCGTCGATTCCGCGGAGAGCTCCCACTTGCACGTTGAGGGCTGGTTTCCCTTCCAGTCGCCTCTTCATAGCAAAGCTCTCGAGGTACGAATCTCCCGTCACACTAGCTACAGCAGAGGGGTTACCCCAGGCAACGTCATCGTTGGATACGGTGAGGAAGTAGTCCAGCTCTAGTCCCATCTTTTCTGACATGACGTGTGACAGCTTTGCCGGACGAATCTTCGCAGAGAGCATTGTCTGGAGACTGTCGTAAGTGATGTCGGACATGGTCTCTTTGCCTGGAAGTCGGTAACCACCAAGGCAGAAGATGCCACGAATAGCTGGTGCATTCCTTTTCTTCAGATCACCAAATATTTTGGCAACTCCACCATCTGGGCCCCGCACATGAAGCTCATGGCAGTACTCAAAAACTTCAGCACCCTTACTGGTAAGGTAGGTGACCGTCCTGCTCGCCTTGGATTTTCCACCATCCGTCAGGTAGCACATGGCTATGTGCCGCGCGCCATTGTTGTAGAGCCAACGGGCAAAGATTTGGGATAGGCCTGACTCAGCAGCGGTTACGACATAGGTTGCATTTTTCTTGAAGAGTTGTGTCGTTGAGATGACTTTGTTTGGTTTGAATGCTGATGGGATTTCGATAGCAACTTTGCCAGCGTTAGTGATGCTGTCATCTGCAAATAGAGTTGGGTAATCTGTGACGGGTCGGGAGGTAACGTCAAGTGGCCTAAGTTTACCTTCACCCATTAGCTCTGTTACCTTCCGAAGGATCCTCTGAAGTAGTGACTTCTGGTGCTGAAGCATGCTGTCAATGTTACATGAGATCAATGACCTATTCTTCTGCAGCAGCCTCATCTGTAGTTTGAAATTGATAGCATTTGAGTCGGTGATTGAACAGAAGCGTCCACCGGCAGCCAAAAGTTCCAAACTCTTCTCCATCTGCTTACCCTGAAGGGAGTTCAGGACAACATCCACGCCTGCTCCATCTGTGGCATTGACGACATCGTTCACAAATGTAGAAGATGACGACAGGGATACAGTTGTTGCACCCATCTTCTTCAGTGAAGCTGCTTGAGCTGTATCCTCCACGGAGCAGATGACCTTTGCCCCTGCATTAGATGCAATCTGCACTGCTGCATCCCTTAATCCAGGTTCCGTCACCTGAATTAGAATAGATTCCCCATTTGTGATGTTAGCTCTTTCAACCAGGCTGTAGTATGCAGTTGCAAAGGCGATGCTGGTTGTTGCAGCCTGTGAAGGGGTCAGATTCTTTGGTTTCTTGACAACAAGATCTGCATGGGCTAGAGTATACGATGCCAGACAGTGTGAACCGAATCCAAGAACTTCATCTTTCGGCTTAATCGTGGTTACGCCTTCTCCTACTTTCTCCACAACTCCACAGAACTCCATGCCGAATGCGCCGACACCTTCTTCCTGTGCTGTGATACCTCTTGCAAGATCAACGTCTCTTTTGTTGATGCTGGCTGCTGATACCTTTACAAGTACTGTTCCTGGAACCACATCAAACCCATCTTGGTATGCGATGCCCAGATCCTCTACTGACGACTCTGTCTTGAATGGATCATCAGATTGGGTGAGCTTCCAGTAGGGGGTTTCGCTGACCTTTACTTTGGGGAGCTGCATTCTTGTAAGCCTTGGAGTAAGAACCATGCCATCCTTTACAACCAACTCCATGTCAGATAACATGTTTCCTAGCATTGTGTTAACTAGTCTAGAAGCCCACACCTTGTCTCCATTTGTCACTTCTTCTGGGATATCTACTGTGACGAATGGGATCTGACAGGCATT
Source organism: Lytechinus pictus (assembly GCF_037042905.1). NCBI lineage: Eukaryota > Metazoa > Echinodermata > Echinoidea > Temnopleuroida > Toxopneustidae > Lytechinus > Lytechinus pictus. Next base: position 13,324,738 of record NC_087259.1, on the reverse strand, counting down.
GGCCGCAGCATGGACAAGACCAGCACCTGCTGCATTAATGGGTCTTGGTCCCGAAGTGGCAGCAAAGGTGACCATCCATAGCTTGCAAACGTTCTCTACATTCACACCGATGTGTTGCAAGAAGTGCAGGAGAACCTTGAAGCCGTTGTCATGATCAACATTCCAGATGAAGAGAGCTTCAATGACATGTCCGTCTTCTTTCAGCTTGCCAAGATCAGCCTCCATGATTTCATCATAAGAGAGAGATGTCACTGTACCCGAGAGTGATGACTTGACAAGATTGACAAACTGTGCATTCTCGGGATGTGACACCACCAGCCATTGCTTGCGTGTGGTGACTGGTGCAGCTTTGGGATTTATGCAAGCATCATCGCCTCCTGCCTTACGTCCAATGAGGACACTGTGGAAAAGCTCTTTGGGAGATGATAGAGCCACAACATCATCGAACCCATTCTTCTCCAGGGCCAGTTTCCAGTCATTTTGCTCCATCCAGCAACATTCCGGTCTGTCATCTTCAAAGACCCAGCAAAGACGAAGGGCACCGAAAATCACCTCCGCGATAAACTTGACAGTTGTTGCTTCATACAAGAGCATCCATCCATCATCACAGATGAGCTCTCGCATGTAGTAGATGGCTTCTTGGAGATGACCAGTGGAGTGGAGTGTGTCCAAGCAGATCAGAATGTCGACTGATCCTGGGACGAACCCTTGACTCTCAATGTCTGTTTCGATGTCCAGTTGCTGATACTTGACGAATGGGTATTCGGCCAAATGGTCTCGGGCATGTGGGAAGAAAGCAACACTGAGATCTGTGAACACGTACTCAACTCGTCCTTCTATGCACAGATCTTCTAGATGTTCTAGGATGTGATGTGTAAGACCTCCCATGCGGGCTCCGACTTCTAGTATCCTGACTGTGGATTTGGTCTCGAGAGCCTTGAGGACTGCCTGTCGTATCATCTCTGCTCCAGCCTTATAGTAGAATGTTGTAGTCAGTGAATCCAAGAAGTAAGAGGCCATGCACTCGGGCTTGAACAGCAATGTCATTGCCGACTGTGGGTTTCTCAGTGTGGTTGAGAGATGCTCACCAAGACTCTGTGCCATAGTCAACTCCTGCTTTAGCTCTGGTGCCACTTTAAGCATCTCCTCTTTGACACTTGGGATCTCGTCATACGTAATCTGACGTACTGACGTATCTTTTGCAAGCTTTTCTAGTCGTCGATAATAACGTGGATCTAGATAGTCAGAGCGCTCTTTAACTGGTACCTGTCCCAAACCATGCTTGATGTATGCAAGACAGATTGCTCCCATGTTTGAAAAAACTGATTCTGCCCTTGTTACTGATTCCATGAGATCCGGGAAGAGCTTCCTTAGATTTTCTTCCTCAAACACCTTGGCGACTTCTTTGATTGGTGGTAGATGTGCCTTGACTGTCTGGAAATCTCTCCTGTAAAGACACTTATTAATGTCAATGTCCGTCTGTATACCACATGTGTTCTTACATGTACATCCCTTAATTTCAGCAAGCACCTTTCCGTTTGTCAAAGTAATCATGACATTTCCTCTGAGTGCCCAGCTGTCGCAATCAATGATGGAAGTGTATGCCAGAAGAGGTTCGCCAGCAGGGAGTGATGGTACATTCATGCGAATGCTGTCAATGGTAGCTGGTTGGTATAGGCTTGATCGGGCTCCAAGAGTGTAAGTGAGAAGCTGGAAGCAAGCATCTAGGTGGGTTGTTTGGATTCTCTGCTTGTTATCTTGAGCCGACTCGAGAGACCCAACACATTCTCCATTTCCCAAACTTACATCCTTGACCACCTGGAACTTGGCACCATATTCGAGACCCATTTCTTGCATGTATCCATAGAAGTCTTCTGCTGAAGACTTCTTGGGACATCTCTGGATGATATCATTGATAGGGATAGTGTTGTCTTGGGCAGTGCCCTCCTCTATCTCTGCAGAACTGCATACATCTCCTTTGTAGCTAATCTCTACCCTGTTTCCATCTCTCACCAAGTCAAGGTTCAGAGTAGCCTTCTTTGTTCCGGTAACCGTCTTCTCCTCTGGCCATTCTAGAGGTTGGGTAAAGGCAACCTTGTTCACAACAGGGAGCTCATTTTCACCACTGGTGGCTTCCATGATGTACTCGACATATCCAGACTCTGGAAATACTAGTTTGCTCTTTGTGGTACGGTCACTGTGGAATGGGAATGTTTCAAGACTAAGCTGACCATTCTGCCCTTTGTAGGTACGGTCATCAAGACCTAGACGGCGCTTGCGTCGATACTCTGGCTCTAGCATGAAAGGCTTGTGTTGCCATGGGTACAGAGGGAGTTTGGTGTACACAGCAGTGTCCCTGGTGATATTCTTCCAGTTCAGTGGCACACCGTTGTTGTGCATGTTACCAAGGGATCGAAGGGCACACATGCGGTCATCCTGGTTTCTTTGGCAAGATGCGATGGTTGTGAGTTGGATCTTCACACCAGAACCCTTTGCAATTTGGTTGACGGATGACAGCAGTGTGGCTGAGGCGGCACATTCCAAAAACATATCACATTCCAAGTCACGCAGTACATTTTCAACTGCAGACTGGAACTCAACGGCATTGCGGATGTTATCCCACCAATATGCCGTCTTGAAATCTCCTTCATACCGAGCTCCGGTGAGAGTGGAATAGAATGGGATGTTTCGTACACCAGCAGGGGTCTTGACCACTTTCTCCATCTTCTCTTTGAAGGTCTTCTCGGTTGGATCCATGTCAGGTGTATGGAAGGCACACTGGACACGCAGTTGTTTGGCAATGGTTGGGTTATCGGCGGCAATCTGTTCAATGGCTTGGGTATTGCCTGCAATGGTCATGGATCCGGGTGCGTTGATTGCTGCTACATAGAGACGCTCGTGCTTGCTACAGAGCTCCCTAGCTTCCCCAAGGGTCATCCTCAGCGCTGCCATGCTTCCAGTTCCCTTCAGCTTTCCCTGCTCCACGCTCCTGATGTAGATGGTCTCAACCGCTTCTTCAAGGGTCATCCCACCACAGGCATAAGCAGCAGATACCTCGCCAAGGCTGTGTCCGATCACACAGGCAGGTTTAACACCCCAGTGGGTCCAGAGATTGAAGAGACCAAGTTGAATGAAGAGGATAGCTGGCTGGGAGACTTCTAGATCATTGATGAAAGTGTCTGGCTTGTAGTCTGCCGAATGAGGGCGCTCAACAAAGAGAGCTGTAAATTTGAAGGAAAACGTGATGATGAAAATTAACAACATACCAAATATGAAATAGCTTCACTCATGGGTGGCGGAGCAGAGTATTATCTTTTGTATTGGGTGCGCAACGAAAGATTTGCCCCCCCCCCCCCCACTAAACAAAGGATTATCCTTTGCTCCGCCGCCTACAATAAAAATGTATGACTTCACATACACTTACATGTTCATGTTTACATTGGACTTTCTTGAAGGGCCAGGCGCACCGAAAGGTGGGCATATGCAATAAAATTATGAATAGCTACTATTATCACTAAATTATAGGCTTGGGTTAAAGCCATTTTCTAAATTATGTTACTTGTCAAGTTTGTTGACATAGTAAAAATTCGTTTCAATAGGCCTTATAAACAAATGCTAATGAAGAAATGTTTATTGGGGTGAGAAAAAGATGTTTTATTACCATTTAATCGCTCGAGACCCCTTTTTCTATCGTAAAATTTCTGCAAGTACATTTATTTCATATTCTTTCAAAATTACAAAAATGATAAAAAACATATCAATGTGAAAAAAAATTAAAGTAATAATTAGACATAGCAATGAAATTATTATGAACTTCATTTTAAACCGAATGTTCTCAAGAGTCTACTTACATTTTTCTTCGAGGACGGACCAACCACTGATCTTCTTAAAGATTGCATCGCATTCGTCCACGGTGTTCCTGAAGACTGGTTCTGTCTTGTAGAGTTGTCTTCCCATGTTGGCGTACTGTTGCCCCTGACCGGGGAAGATCATGCATATCTTGGGTTCACCGCTGTATACGGTGCCTGATGTTGCGTTCTCCGCACCACCTGAGAGAGAGAGAGATGAAGTTAGACGTGTTAATATATGAAGTCTTCAAAATGATCATGATGATGATAATTCTCATCATCAGCAGCAGCATTACCCCCACAACAAATAGCATCACCACCATAATATCAATACTGCGAAAACAAAACAAAACTATTCATCTCCTTCTTGCAACAATAATTATATTAAAAACACAAATGCTGGATATCAAATAATATTTTGAAAATCTACTGGAAGTTAATTCATGCCCTTTTTGTTTAATATCATGTCAATTTTCAAGTATTCATCGTACTTTTTTTTTGGTCAACTTTATCATGTTTTTGAATCATGGTATTTATTCCGTATGTAGGTAATATGCGGAAAATGTTATTTTTCACGATAAACAAAATATTCACAAGAAAGAATAAAAAATGAATCTAAATCTGAATGGGAATATTCTCAGTACCTTTCCGGAAAAATAAAAGTAACCTATATGAACTGTAATTGCTCAATTGATAATTCGCCTTTATGAGTTGTTGTCTTCTAATCTTAAGACAGCCGGCATTTAAATATATAATTATACAAAGAGAAACAAAATGTCTTCTTTATTCTCATTTACCAACTGACGAATGCTCTTGTGTGAAGTCTAACATTTTAAATAGTTAAGGCATTATTAAATTAAAATGGTTATAGGTTGATTTAAGAAAATATGTATTGATAAGTCACAAAGGACACGTGTCTGCTCACCTGATTCGACGAAGTCTTTCATCTGAGCCTTGAACTGTTTGCCGGAGCTGGATATGACAGTGAGCCTGTTTTCATGAAGTCGACGTCTGGTGGACATCCAGGAGACTACACTCATGGCATCCTGGTCAACGTCTACATCCAGCCACTGTTTAGCAACAGCTGCCAATGCCTCTGGAGACTTTGCGGATAGAGGAATGATGATAGGTTGGCCTTCCTTGTCAGAGTCACCAAACTTCCATCCACACACCTGTTCTGAGCTCAGTTCCTTTACTGGTCTCTTCGGTGCTTCCTCGAAGATACAATGGGCCAGTGCTCCGGCAAACCCAAAGGAGTTGAGGCCGATGATGTGCTTGTCGTTGGTTGGGAAAGGCTGGATTTCGGTCACGATATCCAGCCTCATCTCCTCCGGGTTGATGTGGGGATTTGGAGAGACGAAGTTGATGGTTGGTGGAATGGCACGGTTCTCCATCATCAGGGCGACTTTGATGGCAGCTGTTACTCCAGCAGCAACTTCGGTATGTCCAAAGTTGCTCTTGACAGATCCAATCTTGAGAGGTTTGTCGCTGGGGCGGTCGAATGCCTTGGAGATGGCTTCTGCTTCTAGAGGATCACCAACCATTGTTCCGGTGCCGTGAGCTTCGACATAGTGCACGTCAGACATGGATACACCGAACTTCTCGTAAGCTTCCTTCATGACGTATTCTTGAGCCGGAGGAGAAGGCATGGTCAAACTATTGGCTAATCCATTGGCTGCGATGGCGCTACCGCGTATTACAGTATAGATGTGGTCATTGTCAGCAAGAGCCTGGCTGAGGGGTTTGAGGATGATGGCGCCCCATCCTTCACTGCGCACGTATCCATTAGCGGTACTTGAGAAGGGACTGCAACGGCCATCGGGTGAAAGTACACCGAGGGCACTGAAACCAACTGTAATGTCAGGCAGTTGGATTCCGTTGCAAGCTGACATCAAGGCGATGCTGCATTCTCTGTTCCAGAGACTGGTACAGGCGAGATGGAGGGCCGTCAGTCCACTTGCACAAGCTGTATCAACGGCAAAGGATGGACCTTTGAGGTTGAATGCATAAGAGATGCGATTAGCCGACACACTGTGTGCAATACCAGTCAGGGTGTACGCATCGGTGGTGGAAGTATCAACCAACTGAATGGCGTGATCCATCATACCTATACCAACGAAAACACCACAGGATTCGCCTAGGGTATCAGGGTTGATACCTGCGTCTTCAAAGGCCTCATAGTTGACTTCTAGGAGATGGCGCTGTTGAGGATCCAAGGATGCTGCTTCTCGAGGTGAAATCTTGAAGAAGAGGTTATCAAAGCCATCCATGTCCTCGATGAGTCCGCATCGCTTGGTTACCATCTTTCCTTGTCTGGTCTGGTCCTCGTCGTGAAAGTTCTCGATGGCCCATCTTTCTGCAGGAATATCCACGATGCACTCCTTGCCTTCCTTCAGAACCTTCCAGAAGTCATCAGTAGTATTTGATCCGCAAGCATGACGTGTGCCTGGAATATGGAATGATATAGTTAACAATATTGTTAATGATAGTTTCTCAATGCTATATACCAGTATATATATAAAACAAACGTTTCATTGGGCATGTCTCGTCGATGAATTAATCAAAAGATTCTTTTTCGCTTCGTTGGATGTTATTATCTTACATAATCTGGGGGGGGGGGGGTCTCCTTTACGATAATCTTCTTAAAATGAGTGCATGAAATCTTTACATAATTCATATGAATAAATGAATATGAATAATTATATGAATAATAATCAAATCAAGTTTAATTCTTGGTAGAGTTGATCAAAGAACGTTTGTTATATATCTTAATTTACAGTCAAATGTCTTGTGTATATCTTAGTTTTGTCAGCATTAGGATGGCCCTTTCAAATAATGGAAAGGTTCTGTTTAAAATTTTAATCATTTTAGGGGGTGAATATACGAAATTTTACATTGCTTACCAATTCCTACTACGGCTACAGGGAAATATCCCCAGCTGGTTTTATTGCTTCCCATGGTGGCGTCTCTTTAGAAGTAAGTCGATCTGGAAAGAAAAATCCGAACAGAATGAATGTTAAAAGTCATATAAGATTTAGAATCTTCCTAGGAAAAGGCTACATTGTCTCTAAGGAAATAGCTAAAATTACAACAATGATGGAGGAGAACAAGATGATGAAGCAAAGATAGAGAAATAAATAGAAAAAAGGAAAGAAGGAATAGAATAATAAGGAGGAGAAGGAGAACATAATAAAAAGGAGAAGTAGAAGAAGAAGAAGAGGAGGAAGAAGGAGAAACAGAAGAAGACATAGAAGGAGGAGGAGAAGAAGACTAAGAAGAAGATGATGAAGAAGAAGACTAAGTAGAAGATGAAGAAGAAGGAGGAGGAGAATGAGAAGAACAAATAGAAAAAGAAGTGTTAATTGAAATTTGATTTGCCAATAATTAAAAAACAATATGAAAAGCGAGCAGTGAAGTGATTGGCACTGTTCCTACAATGATGCTATTTTTAATTACATCATTTGAATATCACAGAGCCAAGAATAAAATCGGACGTTATGTCATCTGATACGTAAACAATTAAATTTAACCAACTCAAGTTGCAGCATCGGAATGCGTGGAGAATTCATAGTACCCGCAACATACATGAATACCCTCAATTTATTTAAAGTTGATATCCCAGTGAATTTAACTTAAGAATATAATATCAGTAATTTGTATTTATCGCCGGACACGAAAGTAAAAATATATGTAAAAACATCTAACCACTTCCTTTTCCTGTCACTATTAATTTCATAAAGAGTTGAGGGTATATACTAAAAGAAATTGCCTCCCGATAAGAAAAAAAGTTTCTGTATACACGTTTAAAATATATTCCATATTTGACGGTTTCAAAATCAATCTTAACGTCAAACTTGGATTACTGTAGTACCGTTAAGAAAAAAAACTTAGCATTTAATTTTGAAATATACTATAAATGAAAAACTGACAAGAAGTTGGCTAAGATTGACAAATGATAGGGTGATATATAAAATTTGCAATTGTAGGTGTGTTATATCAAACAGTCCAAGAGCGAATGAAATAATATAAATTAATAAGTTTTGAATTGAAAAAAAAAACAGTATAAATCATTTACATATGATGCGGTTCATATATCTTTTTTTACAATCTCTATGGTTTATCCGTTTCTTGTTATTCACACGGATCTTTAAAACAATGAAAGGAGTTTTCCAGAATAGTCTGCCTGTCACATTATGCAATATTGTAAAAAAGGAATATATGACAAACGGAAATTATCAAAACAATAACACTGAAATCAAATATAACAGGGAAATACAGAGAGAGACCTAGAGAGTGTGCAAACAGGGAGACATAATAGACTTATACACATTTGCATAAATTGTGAATAAATCTTGCAACCGATTTGCTCACCTTAAGTAATATATATATATTTTTTTCTATAAATCGGTTAATGTCTCAACACCCGAAAAAAAAATAAACACAAATAATACTTCGTTCCCACAGTCCTGCGATCCTTTACGAAAGCCACGATTGGCCTTTCGTAACTGATTGCGAAAACTATTGAACCATTCACAAATTTGTCTACGATCAATACAAATGCCACGATTGATCTGATACGATCTGATAAGATCACTACGAATACTTCACAATTAAGTACGATGTTTGAATCGTGGCGCGGACCGTGACAATGGGAACTAGGTATGAGTAAAAACTGAAACCAGCGGCGTACGCAGGGGGAGGGGGGGGGGTTACAGGTGTTCAAACCCCCTTTAATTTGTTTTGCTACCCACCCCCACCTAAAAAAATGTTGAAGACTTTTTTTTACTTGTCAAATTGATGTTGGGTACGAAACGACCTAAAATTTATGGTGGAGACCTTTCTTCTTTTTTTTTTGCTTGGCAATTTTTTTTTTTGGGGGGGGTGTTGTCAAAATTTCTTTCAGCTTGAACCCCCCTTCAAAAATCCTGCGTACGCCACTGACTGAAGCCTAATGAAACGAGTAATAAATTCATATCGGAAACTGGTTATAAACTGGTTATTTTTTCAGAACTCCATGTGACCAATTAATTACTCTTTCCATTTGAACATTGATTATAGGGGGTATTCCCTTTAGGAATTACCATGAGCAAAAGTGATGATATCGTTTTTGAAATTTTATATAATTTTAATTTGTTGATCTCGATAATGAGGTCAATATGTTTGCTTCATGTACATTGCTAAAGATAGATTCTTTTCTCAATATTAATAATGATAATAATAATATAATACACAACATTTATAACGCAATTTTCCCAAAGGTTATACAAACATATGACAAAGAAGGGATGATTTGTTATATTAATTACGATACATAAAGGTATCGCACAGCGACAAAATCATGACCTCTATTTTTTCAATGGTTTATTTGAATAAAAATCATTTGAACAATAAGTGTACACATCTCCATTACTAAATTGTGCATTGAATTACAAAAGTATATTTTCACATGGTAAAATTTCACATATTAATTGTGAAACTTAGTATAAGGCAACATTTAACAGTGAAAAAAAAATAGTTCAAATTAAAAAGGGATAGTAGAGAAGAGAATGAAAATGGAAAACAAGGAAGGATTATAATGAATCGATAAACTTAATATTTACTTAAAATATATACGAAATATACCGTACGTAGCGATAAACAAGTTAGAACATTTCAACCCTAAAAATAATACTTGCATGTGGGTATTGCAAACTAAGTAAGCCGATATGAGGTAAAGTTTTGAAAGTGAGTATATAAAGAACAAGAGATTCAGTTTTATTTAATTTTTATTAAAAAATAATGTAAACAAAGTGTAATTAGCCTGATTTTGTTTCTGTGTAATAACAATAATATTACATTTTTTAAGCACCGTAGTTACATTAAGCGCGTCTAAAACTTTACCAATTGGTTTGATAATGGGAAATAGATATTTACATATATTATACTTGTTGCATTAAGAAAGACAACATACTTTTTTTCTAAAGGAAGAGATATTACATCACTGCAAATTAAAAAAAATGAAAAAATGTAGACAGCAAAGAAAAATTATTCCAAGTGCTAATAGTTTATGATTTTTTGTAGACGAATATGATTTTTTTTCAGTCAATATTGATCAACTTCATTTTAAATCATTTTCGATTACAGAAAATAATAGTGAAATGGAAAAAAAATATTGATAGCAAAGAAAGATAAATTTCAAGCGCTATTAGTTTATAATCTTTTGTAGACAGATAATGTTTTTTTCAGTCAATTGATCAACTTCATTTAAATCATTTTCGATCGCAGAAAATAATACTGAATTGAAGAAAAAAAATGTTAACAGCAAAGAAAAATAAATTTCAAGCGCTTCGAATAGTTTATGATTTTTTGTAGCCAGGTAAGATTTTGTTCACTCAATTGATCAACTTCATTCTAAGCCACTTTTGATCACGTAAAATGATAGTGTAGTTTAACAATCTTATCTTAAGTCCCGAATATTATATATAATGATATCTTTAATTATAATCTAAGACAGATTTAGTTATCAAAGGAGAGCGAAAGAACATTTGAAAATGGATAATCACATTGCAAGTTTAAATTAATAGATATAAATATGAACACTGAACAATAGAATTAAACTGTTTTCTATTATTTCTATTTAATCGAGATTGACATATTTTTATAAAACGTGTATACCGATAATTCAAACTTTCGTTATTTTCTACAATGTTAAATATATTTTTTTATTAAAATCGATATAGGCCTACACAAAAAATATGCGATAAAATGTGATAGTGTTACGAAGAAACCTAACAGTATCGTGTTAAGGCTAAGTTTATTTCAGGTATTATCATGTCATTAGGATTAAGAATTCACTCTTCGGAACTTGACAAAGAGACTGTTTCCATGGAGCCAGAAAATAATTTGCATTTATATGGACAAGGAATGTGCATGAAGCCTAAAACATACGAGTAGAGGAAATTGTGGTTACCGATATGTTGTTGAAGGAAAGATGCATTTTGGATTATGGTGAGAAGTTCGTTATTTTCTTCAGCCTAATATGGCTTTGACCCGACATGGCAGCTATTTTGACAGAAACTCAATTGAGTGTTCTTTCTTCAGAAAAGCAGGCTTTGTCTAAATATTTCAACGCATCGAAAATGGGATTTTTAACGATGCTGAGAAAGGAGTCTGCACATATGGACTTTGCTTTAACAGAACACGTACTACACTTCCAACAATGTTCTGAACTTCATTAATGTGGACTGGATAGTGCACGTTGTCAGCCATCAGGAATTCGACAGAAAGAGTGACGCCTGGTCAAGTTCACTGGACCCAACGCTTTTAATTGTAAGTTACTCAATTATTATTGTTTTGAGATATTGAGGTCAATGCTAAATTTTGAAGTTGAATATTTTGTGGTTAAATAACAGGCATACAGGCGCGTAGCCAAGGGGGTCGTGCCCCCCAAGAATTTGTAAAAAAGGGGAAGGATAAGAAAAATAAAGAAAGGCAGCTTTGTGGAATTTTCTTCCCCAAAGAATACCCCGCAAACTATACATCAGCTCATTGCTAGAAAACCATTTGGGAGTAAGCAGTTCCTAATCTAAAAAGATCGATCGAGGCAAGCATAAAATTCATTCGTACTATATAAAAAAGAGGTACAATAGTTCTTTTAGATTTTAAAAAATCATACCCTTCATAAATCTCCTGTCTTTTTTATGTAACTTAAGTTTCTTAATCATACAAATTGAAGCGCGTCATGAGTCAAAGAAATTATAGGCCTACATCTTTTTTTTTCTTTCAAATTTCGATAAATCGAAAAGGCTTCCTTTTTTGCGCTCTATTTATTTTTGCAATCAAGTTTAATAACCTTAGAAGGAAAAAAAATAGAGCAGATGACGATTTCATGACATATCCGTCCTTTAAAACTTCAGCGTTTCAACGCTATGCGTTGGGAGGAATATCTTCTCCCTGCATAACCGTCTTCTCTTTTTATTTACGTGCACTTAAGTACCACCCCTTCTATCAAATCAAATCCTGACGATGCGGTCGCAGACATACATCAAACAATAATCATATCGAACTTGTTCGGATTGTGTTTGAAGCAAGTTGTAAATTGGAGGTCTGATTTTTCTTTGCTAATGACACACAAATCTTTTGATGAAAGGTCCAAAAGAGGATAATTTTATTCGACTTAAACCCTATGATTGCTTGAATGTAGTATTTTCTTGAGTTTGACTGTCATAACAATACAGAGAAAGGGTATTTTACTGCAAAGTAAAACTCTATGTGAAAGGAGGTTGATATCAATGAGGATAGAATCTCAAAAAATAATTATTTAAATACTACTTTTAAATCGTTGAACTATTGCTGGCAAATGGTTGCTACTTTGCAGTGTTATAGTTAGAGCATATTTCAAATTGGTATCTCGACAATCACGTTGAAATGGAAAAGGGAATAATGAAAATCAAATAAAAATCATTCTTAATATGATTACCATGATGAATACGAAAAGCATGATACATAAACTAAACCAGCACTAACAGGAGAAACGAAACTTAATTTGAAAACGGCGCTGCGCATTTTTTCAACCAGTGGTATACAATTTCTATGATGTGAATACTTCAAAATAACTAATGAGAAATCCACTCACACTAGTACGAGGTTAGTAGTCTATACTATGTATATGTGAGAAATCAACCAATTATACAATTACATGAGAAAATCGAAGATAAAGATGCTTCCTTCATTAAAAAAATATGATGAATAGAAGGTTCCCCAATTTCAACATGCTACTGTCACACCCGGTGTCACACCCACAAAAACGAATCCAAACCGATTGATGAAACACCATGCGAAATAAAGTAGAGTTTTGATCGGTCTCCACTCGATTCCGTTGATTGTGACTGGGCAATAGAAGAATACAATCATTTCTGTACAGTAAAACCGGTGTTTGAAATTTCAATCACGTTGTTTTAAGCTCGTCACTCTAACAATTATTTAAAGTTTTAATCAAGTTGTTTAAATTGTTAATCAAGTTGTTTGAAAAAAAAAGTTATACAATTTGAAAAAAAAAAAAACGTAGTTTTGATCGGTCTAAAGTCGAATACGTTGATTGTGACTGAGGCATAAAAGAATACAATCATTTCTGTACTGTAAAACCGGTGTTTGAAATTTCAATCACGTTGTTTTAAGCTCGTCACTCTAACAATTGATGTTTAAAGTTTTAATCAAGTTGTTTAAATTGTTAATCAAGTTGTTTTTAAAAAAAGGTTATACAATTTGAAAAAAAAATACGTAAAGAGTTTTTATCAGTCTAAAGTCGAATACGTTGATTGTGACTGAGGCATAGAAGAATACAATCATTTCTGTACTGTAAACCCGGAGTTGAAATTTCAATCACGTTGTTTTAAGCCCGTCACTCTAACAATTATTTAAAGTTTCAATCAAGTTGTTTAAAGTTTTATTCAAGTTGTTTAACGCTTTAATCAATTTGTTTACATATTTAATCAAGTTATTTGAAAAAAAAGGTTATACAATCTGAAAAAATAAAACAATTAAAAAAATAAAACAATTAAAAAAAGTTAAAACAATTAAGAAACAGTTTCAACAATTGTTTAAAAGTTTGAGCAACTTGTTGGAGTGACTGGCTAGTAAAACAACGTGCTATTTTTTTTATACTCTGTTAGGAGACTTACCTTGGTTCCTTTCTGTGGGGTCTCCAAAGGCTGTGTTCTTGGTTCTAAATCCCTTGTATCAAGCACTGATTAGAAACAGAAAACCCTGCCGAGGAACTGCGAGCTAGATCTGTGGTCTTGGACCAACTTATCCCTTGTCAGTGTTGAAAGAAAAGAAGACAAATGACTCCTCTTGATCACCCTTATTTATACCAAGTCCAGCGTCTTGGAAATTCCAAAGTTAAGGGTACGTATAGGGTAGTACGATGTCAATTAGCATCGATTCATGAATATCCATAAGCCACGCCTTATTTTGTGAGATTGTTACGTCACATGATGACCAGGGGGTGGTGAGGGTGGTTTTCCCCCCATATCTTGCAAGTCATACTTAACAAATTGCGGTATTATTAACAGGGCGATTGCTTGAGTTTTTTTAGGGGCGGGGGGGGGGGGCTGAAACCGTTATTCATCTCGATTTTTTCATAACACACAGAACCCAAAATACCCGTCTTTAAGTTGTGTGTTAATTGAATTGAATAACTTATACATGCTTGGTTCTGACTTAATCTGTTGAATATTCATGACCTGAAAGGATTGTCGATGCTGATTGGTTCTTCAATTTTTTAAGACATTTTTTAACGGGAAAATCCCGAGCCAAACTCATGCTAAATTAATGATCTGGGTTTTCTGCCCATAAATTGCATCTATTTATGGATCAATATTTTATAAATTATTAATGCCACAATACTTTTGCTTTGAAAAATACATCATCGTTTTGAGATGCGAGGAATCGTAAAAGTATCAATTGCAAAGTAAATTCAGAATACACAAATTATTAGTGATGAATACAGGGCCTAACAAATTTAAACAAAATCCTATCGTTAATTTCCATGTCATCTCCGCAGATTAAGAATGATGGATATATTTCAGTTATAAAACTACAATTGTGGTATGCTATATCATTGTGCAGTATTTATTATCTTTCACGCACCTTTTCGATTCTAGGTAGTAACATTTCTACTATCTACCATGAAAACAGTAATTAAGTAAATGGTATATGAACAATTAAATTTAGAATAAACAATTAAATTTAGAATAAAGGAAAACATGAATTATGAATTAACCGCAAAATAACAAAACTATGCAATCTCTTTCTAGAGTAATTCACGTGTACAGATTAACCTTTCAATAGAAACCGGAAAATATATATATGTACATGATCATGAGTCCCCGGTATCACTTTCCTCTTATCCAAGAAATTTGTTGGAAATTTCGATGGTCAAGATGAACTTCAAATTGTGTGAACTGTAAAATTATATTCAACCAAGATTAATGATTTCTTAAATCAAATAGATAATATTCTAGGAAATATTTGAAGATTTCACAGGCAATGAAAATTAAATTAAGGAAACCTTGTAAAAAAAATAGACGATGAAGACATCATCAATCATTAAGAGTATTCATTCATTCATTTATTCATTTATTGGTTTCTGCAACACTTTTTTATAAAAACATTAACAAAGAAAATACAATAAAAATATACGTATATATATTGCATTTTATATTAATACATATCGATTTTTAGAAGGTTGCAGGGGTTGCAACTATAAGCTAAGCTTGATTGCGTGGCAACCCGAGTATTATAGCATCGTCATGGAAACATTAAATTAATGTTGTGCATAATGTTGTTTTTATTTATATTTAATTGAATTCCTTCTGTTTCATGACAGAAAGCCACTTTCTTTATACTTTGCTGCTCTCAGGTGTATGATTTTGTTTTCTTAAAAAATATTAAATATCGGTCAAATCGTTTTCATAACTTTTCAAATATAACTGTCTGGGTGGGGACGGAACAAAGATTTTAGAAATAGGGGGAGGTGTTCCTCCGAAATATTGAACAAGCAAATAAATGGTTATCACTCCAAAGTTGGTTATTTTTCCTCTCGAAAAAAAATGACAGCCCCCCTAAGAAAGAGAGAGATAGAGAGAGAGAGAGAGAAGAAAAGGGCATTCACAACAGAAAATGACATACCTTCATGCTCTCTTCCGGGAGGGGGGGGGGGGGTTAACGGGGACACGACATACCATCGGACATACCATAAGGTATTATTTGTGAAGAAATTGTTTTTTATTCATTTTCTTTTATTTGTTTAATATAGTAGATTGCCGAGTAGATTGGTAGGTCCAATTTTAAAAACTGCTTTACAATGGCACTCCACTTAACCCCCCCCCCCCCACAATTCTAATTGAAGATACAATAACTACATAACAAAAGAGCGCGTGTCCCCCCCCCCCCGATTTCACAAATGCAGTAAGCCTAATACGATGAATCCAAATTGTATTTCCTATAAGATTCAAGTCTTCCAAAAGGCGCACGCCGATGGGGAATGTTGATATCAGTTTATTAAAATATACCCTGTCCCACTCCATTCCTGTCACGTTGTCACCTTGTCAATACCATCGTAATTGATGATGCTGGTATACTAAGCATTGTCATGACATAGAAGCATGACATTTCGATAACAAATTATTTAACTCTAATCTAACCTGTTGATAGGAATGTAAGGGTATCATGTCATAGTCCTCTTGACATTATGAAGTAGTATAGGCCTAGTGTATTACTGAGTGAATTAGTAAAGAAAATGCCGAAAAGGAGAGGGGAGGGATTAAAATTAAATCCTAAGTGGTAAAGTCTTTTGGAAGCGAATAGTTATGACAATTTTCATCGTTATATCATCAACAGCAGAAGCATCATCATCACTTATTAGTGTTATTATTATTATTATTATTATTATTAATATTATTATCATTATTATTATCATTATTGTTATTATTATTATCATTATTATTATTATCATTGTTATTATTATTATAATTATTATTAGTATTAGTAGTAGTAGTAGTAGTAGCAGTTGTTGTAGTAGTAGTAGTAGTAGTAGTAGTAGTAGTAGTAGTAGTAGTAGTAGTAGTAGTAGTAGTAGTAGTAGTAGTAGTACTAGTAGTAGTTGTAGTAGTAGTAGTAGTAGTAGTATCATTGTAATTATTAATATTATTAACGGTATACATAGTACTAGAAGTAGTATAATGCTTTAAACGTTCGAGTTCTTTTTACAAGTAGTAACTTCTTATATTTCGGAATTTGATTGGAATGCCTCTGGGGGTAATGTCATGCTATCTGAAATGATTTGCCTATTGTTTACATCTTACCCAAATATCGAACAAGAAACTCATTAGAACAATGATATATGAAATTACCATTCTATGTACATTCTTTAAAAGCTTAGTAAAAAATCAATTTGTTGGTGAATATGTATCCGACAAAAAAATATTGGTTAAAATCAATCAAATTTTGGTAAATTCCACCCAAGTATTTGGTTAACTTTTTACGATTCCTTTCTTCGATCGGATACATAATTTACATTATTTTGGCCAATCTCTTAAAAAAAATCTATATTAATATTTCAGGAAAATAATCAGAACTTCATTCCGAGACGTATTGAAATTACACTACGCTTACCCCTAAACAAATAAACTTGCAATTAATTGAATCAAATGAATCGTCCTTATAACCGAATATACGAATATATATGAAAAATCAATGAATGATTACTTAGTTAAAGAAGGCAAGAGCAACAGTAATTAACAAAGGAATTGATAAAACACTAACGAAAAATAGATTTATTCAATTCAGAGTTGGAGGAGATGCCAAATTAAAATTACTAAATTCTAAAAATCATTCAATTGACAACGCTTTTTTCTCGATATACAGTGCGTCCCAAAAAAAACTATACACTTTTGAAATGGCTGCCAAATAAAAAATATAGCACTTTGGGGGAAAAGACTTATAGATATGGAAAGCCAATAAAGTCAACTTTCAAATGACACCAAAAAGTTGGAAAACTATTCATGCTTGAGCGAGCACTGCCCACTGAAACAAAGGGTATGAAAATTAGGGTGGGCTGGAATTAGCCATCCAATTTATGTCAGTTTTTGAGAGGCGAATCCTTTCGAACTTGCAAAGTTAAGGGCGTTGTGATGAATTAATGATCAACCGTGACCAGTTTTGGTTGCTTAGCAAATTTTATGAATTATTAAATTGAACTTTAATGCATGAGTGAACACAAATTACACTTTTTTGGCAGCATTTCAACTTTATCATTTGGATCTCTTTTGGGGCAGCATTTCAACTTTATCATGTGGATCTCGGCAATGTGTTCATGGGAGTCGGGAGAATAGGGGGTGAGATAGGACTTAAATGGGAGAAGTAGGTTGATGGAATAAGGGTCAACAGAACATTCAGCCCCCGCCCCCTCCCTCTTTCCCGCCCTCCCCTCCTGTTGAGAGACTGATGGCTATTGTCATGTACGCAAAGTCCAGAGCAGAATGTTGATTTAATGATTAATTCTGAATTGGGGCATCACCTTTTTCCTTTCATTTAATCAACAATTTATCAGTAAATCAACTCATTCAATGTGCAATGTGATCAATCAAACATTCATTTTTCTTCAATAAATTATTTCATTAATCATCATAATCATTAAATTTCTTGGTAATTATTCAATAAAAAAACTGACCATCAGCCACCGGTCACCGGTTAGGTGTTGAATAGGCTAAAATCCAGGAAGTGAGACAGAGAGAGGGGGAGGGGGGCTGGGAAATGGAGTTGGAGAGGGGAGGGTACATATGACTTTTAATTTGTAAAAGGACAAAAAGAAGAGGAATGCCCCTTTAACCAAGTCTTAGCATATTTCGCCCTCTTGCTTGTAACAGGTACCATCACATTACTCTGACTCTCACGAACACACTTCTGAGGTCCACAAGATGAATATGCTACACTAAAATTACAAGTCCTGTTCACTCATGCATTAAATTTCAATTTAGTAACACATGAAATTTGCCTAGGAAACAAAACTTATCTCACTCATATAGCTTAGCAAGTTCCAAAGGACTAACCACTAAAAAACCCTGTAAGGCTAATTCCTGCCCAGCCTAGCCGAGCTTAGTCTCTCAGGAGAACAGAAGCGGGGGGGGGGGGGGTTGAGATGGAGAGAGGGGTTGCTAGGTTGCTAAATGTTCTGTTGACCTTTATCCCATCAACGTACTTCACCTACCTAAGTCATATTACCCCCTCTTATCCTGACTGTCATGAACACATTGTTGAGATCCACATGATAAAGAAAAAATGCTGCACTAAAAATTGATGATCACTTATGCATTAAATTTCAATTTAATAACGCATTAAATTTTCACAAACAACAAACTGATCACAACTGATCTTTAATTCACCAAATAACCCTCAACTTTGCAAGTACCAAACAAACAAACCTGAAAGAAATTGGAAGGCTAATTCCGGCCCACCCTAATTTTCATACCCTTTGTTTCAGTGGGCAGTGCTCGCTCAAGCATGAATAGTTTTCCAACTTTTTGGTGTCATTTGAAAGTTGACTTTATTGGCTTTCCATATCTATAAGTCTTTTCCCCCAAAGTGCTACATTTTTTATTTGGCAGCCATTTCAAAAGTGTATAGTTTTTTTTGGGACGCACTGTATATAAACGATTCGTCGTATATTATGTATCTTATAGCTAATCATTTCAAGTTAATTTTTTTACGATTGCACAATCTTGTTTTCGTATTGACTTAATCGACTCGACGACGCTAACATGATGCAGTGAAAATGGAATATATTGAAAGAGAATCAAATGGAAATGAACTACACATCGAATATTGCATGTAGTCATTCATATCATCTGGAACTTCATTAAAAATGGTTTCACTTTGGAATGATAGGCCTATTGTGATTGTCTCCTTGTAGAATATACATACGGGGGTAAGAGCAATGAGACCTAAACGTAACGTCAGTTGAATTACAGGTGTATTAATAAAAATACACGACTTATACCTTCATTTTTTGCTCTTCTTTCGTCTGTCTTCCTATTTCTTCTAATTTTCCTTCTTTTTTCCCTCTTTTTTTTTCTTCACTACTTGAAAAATCACAGGGGCGACCACCCCTGTCCCTGTAGCGATGCTCTGATTAAAAATACAATTCATCTAATTAACCTTTTAATCAAAATATGATTACCAATAAGAGGGAATTTTGATCATGATATAAGCGCTTTGCGATAAAGTATGCATCAGTATCGTTAAGTAACTGTAAATGGCCAAGTTATTTGTGGGGGTGGGGGAGAATAATTATTGTGCAAGAGTGACGGGTTGATTTGAGGGCACTGTCTACCAGCACAAAACGATGACATATTATTTATATAAAATACCTTCAGTTGTTCGGATAATAAGACGGTTTATAATTAGACATACCGGTAGTCTTCGTCGTGGATTAGAACTGTAAAACGAGTTCATTACGAGTTAATTTTTGTCGGCATAGTATATGTAAATTGTATTAGACATTCATTATTGTCATCTTTTATCATGCAAAAAAAAACAATGGAAAAGGAATACTTATTCGCAAAGCGTTACATCACGAAAGCTGAACTGAACGTATACGAATGCGAACGTGATAAAGATGCACCAAATTACTGAAATATAGAAAATATTGAAAAGTAATTATTGTACAGCGGATTCAGACGATTGATGTTTTCGCGAACTGAGAAAATTGCCGTAAAAAAGAAAAGCTACTGGATCCTTTCATCACGTTGGTTTCGTAATGAAAAATGAAATATATTAAGACTATTATGATCAATATCATGATTATAGAAGAAAAAAAAATCTGTCAGTAACGTGCATGTCATTTCCTCCGTCGCATTTATAACTCATGTGAAAGACAGGGTAAATCCAACATAGTTTCTCAATCCGAATTTTTGAATAAAATTTTATTTTCTTATTGAATAGGCGGCGTATATATAGAAGACGGTTAAGAGAATGCACTCGAGTTATGATTAATTAAAGTTATTCTCCGTATTACGATTTTCTGTGTAAATACCAGAATGACACTGACTAAAATATATAGTACTGCATGTATATCATTCTTACAATTTAATTAAAGTGATTGGTTAACATTGGTTTGACTTTTAAAAAATCTGAGCTCGAAGGTCACACTTGTCACCTGTGTCTGTGATATGTTACAAAAATGAAGCCCAGAAAAAATTGCGTTCGAAAATAATTATTTAGTGCTTCAAAAATTGAAATATAAAGTGACCGAAAACACCATCTTAATTTCATCCCATACACTTCTGTGTACTATTTAGGCGTCTTATAGACGCCTATTTACAAAATCGGGGTTTGCCTTGTAGTTTTAGCTTTTCATTCTCATTAATGGTTGTTTTTAGGGTTTATTAGTTCTAATACATGCACTTGTACACATGTTTCATCTTGGTTTGAGAATTTTTTAAATCGGCTGCTCACAAAGTTAAACAATACCTTTAATAAGTGGATTCATAGTGGAACCGTAAGTCTATGAAAAACGCAGGGCCCTGGGAAAGATCTTTTGCTGGGGGTGCATGCTGAAGTAAATTTGACAAGCAAAAAAAAAAGAAAATAAATAAATAAATAAAAAGAAGAAAAAAGGGTTTTCATTACTAAATGAAGGTCGTTTTTTCCCTAAGACTCCCAGCACTCCTGCTTCCCAGGGCCATGGAAAAACATGAACAAAAATTACAATTAGTTTTAAATATTAAAACGTATGTCTTTATGAATTTACACCCCAATATGTTTCGAAAATCGTATCTGAACAATATTCCTCTGCTTCATCTTTTTTTTTCTTTATTATCATTATTAGAAAGAGACTGCGGGTGTTTGTTAATCATTGTTCGATTTGTTTCTTTGGTGTATTTTAATGGGATGAAAATTATGAGAATACATAACCTAAATACATAATTTAAATACTGTAGATATTCCTTGTATTGTACTGTATATAAATTATTTATTTGTATACTTTAAATGAAAATTTGATGAAATGTCAAGCGGAAGAATGCTAATCAATGTTGATTTGAATTGAAATGAATCGAATATACTTTATTTGGAACATTTTTTAAAATGTGTACAACATGGATAAAGCAGATATCATCTATTTTGTTGTTAAGATCAATGTATTTAATTCGTGAACATGAATGCACCAGAATAGTCACTCCCAGACGTGGATGCCGGTACACACGATTTTTGTCCGGGGCACACTGTAAAAAAATACTGGGTAAAATTTAAACAACACGAGGGTAATTATGTGTCCAACCAATTCGGGGCAGTATTTTACCCATTGCAGGAAGCATTTTGTCCATAAGGTTAGAAATAAGCAGCAATAACTTTAGAATCCGTTCTGTTTTATATAGTTATTAGTCAAAGTTACTTTAGTTCGCATTAGTTCTCATTGTTTATACCTTCTAATTCAGCGCTTCTCAACCCTGTTTTACTCGAGGACCACTTTGACTCTCAGATTCCTTTCGAGGCCCACCTACCAAAATTTTAAGAAAACGTCCATTTAGATGAAAAAATGTTTCGTGAAATTTGAACACAATGCTCTGAATCACACTTGAAACAAACATTTTGAGAGCTAATCTGCAGTCGCAAATGTCCGGTGAATGGGCGACAATTGCATTAAAACCATCATAGTGTGCATGCTTTGCAACATGCATGATACCTATTAATGCTTTAGTTTTGTTTGACCCGCATAGACCGATCGGACATACCATGTTTGGACATGTCTGTGAAATATACTATGGTTTTTCTCCTATTTTTTTTCTCCCCCTGGAGCTTCTCGCGGCCCACCTGAGAGAGCTTCGCGGCCCACCGTTTGAGAAGCGCTGTTCTAATTCTTATGCATTACTCCGATTGATATTGTACTTTAAATTTGACTATGTATTGTTACTTTGATTTGTTGTGCTTTGTGAACGGAAAATGAATAAAATCTAAATCTAAATGGGCAAAATATTCATCACACGGGATAAATAAAAATGCCCAAAAGAAATATCCAATGTTGGATGGATACAGTCATAATTACCCTCATTGAACATTTTTACAAATTTTTTTTTAGAGTGAGGGGCGGGGGCGGTATGAACAATGTTTAGATTGGAAGCAAAGAGCGCGAAAAATTCGAGTTATTAACGGCGTTTGTTGAGATATTTCACTAGAAATTGATTGATCTGGCGTCACCTTTGGCTTTTGGTTGAATTATTGCGAGATTATTTAATCAAATCGGAAATAAACGGAATAGGCATATGCACTGGAATAGACAAAATATTGCCCCCTTTTTTTACCTTTGTATATACCAGTCACTAGCAATCCCCTGCATATACCATAATTACCATAGTGTGAGTATAGGATAAAAATCGGATAATCTCTAAAATTGTGTTGTTTGCTTTTCATAGCTCTCATGGATCAGCACCACAATATAATCTTTCATTTATCAATCACTTCAGACTAAGTAGGTCTCTACGCTCATCCACTTCTGGCTAAAAGTTTCAAAAAACTTAGGGGAAGATCATTGGCTTATGCATGCATGCCGCACTTTGTGGAATAGCCTTCCTGAAGACATAAAAAATGTACCTCTGTCAAGACTTTCATAAATCTTCTCAAAACTCTTTTAAATCTTAGCTCTTTATGCGCCTTGAGCACTCTATAGAGTGGATAAGGCAATTTATAATCACATTATTATTATTTGTAAAGAACAAATGAATAGGAAGAATCCATAGCGGAAACTAATATTTTACTATCAAATAAATCCACCACCCTCTATGTATTACAGTAGTTGAATTGTATTCTTGAAGGCTAAAATCTACTCTCGAAACGGTTGAATCCTTTATATTGAATTGAATAAAATTTATTTTCATACTTCACAAAATATATATAAAAATATAATAACACAATACAATAAATGCATTTGATTATGATACAGAATACAGAAGATAATGACAATGGCAGAAAATGAAAGTGAAATATGAAGGAACCTGCATAAAAAGCATAGCTTGTAATGTCTGCAGGTTCCTTATTTGGAAATAATATTAAATGTTTAAAAAAAGGCGATGTTGGATAGGTTCATGGAGAGTATGCGGGGGGGGGGGGATCCCAATCTGGAAAAAAAATTCTGAGAATTAAAACAAGATCCTCGCTCCACGTATTGAATTTTACGAGTTCATGTACCTTTGTCCGGGGGGCCACTTCCATTCACGAGTGGATACCATGCGCGACCATGGGGTCTCGAAAAGCACCCTAAACACGTAATTTCCATATTCTGAAAATGCACCCCTTAACAAGTATGGGCGTCTAAAACCCTACCCTTAACAAGTATTGGAAATAAAACGATACTCTTGGCAAATATTTCCTGAAATGAACCCCGAAACAAGTACAGGAATGTTTTATTGTTACGGGTCCTTCGGTCTTCGTCTTACCTTATTTTGGTTTAGTACGACCCCACCTTCTACACCTCGCGCAAATCGGACTCTAAACACGAAGTGTTGGGGCAAAAAGGACATCCTTTATTAAACATTTTCATTTTGTTTTATCGTCCCCGCAAATTCGACCCTAAACAAGTAATTTTCCTAGCGAAATAGATACCCTTTTTTCATTATTTTTGTGTTTTTGACACCCTTATCACGTTACGTACGTAACGTGCCCTATCGTGAAAAAGACATCCTTTTTACGTGTTTTTTTGGTCGCGCATGGTATCCACTCGTCAATGTAAGTGGCCCCCCGGGCGTAATTGTCACGGTTTTATAATCATATCACCTTAATATATAATCATATAAGGACGCTTTGATAAGAAGCCAAAATATTTTGATCTATTTTTTTTAATAAAAACAATATGCGTATATAATGCGTAGTAAAACGTCAAAGTTTT
Organism: Lytechinus pictus; assembly: GCF_037042905.1. Classification (NCBI taxonomy): domain Eukaryota; kingdom Metazoa; phylum Echinodermata; class Echinoidea; order Temnopleuroida; family Toxopneustidae; genus Lytechinus; species Lytechinus pictus. The sequence goes on along the minus strand of NC_087259.1, from coordinate 13,300,471 downwards.
TCATGCTTTATAACATGCTCATTATTTTCTTCCTTATTTTTTTTTTTGTCGTTTTTAACCCCACAGAGGCCAATTTCATCATAAACATGGTAGCGGATGATTCGAAAAGTATGTCCTTATGTTGAAATTGATAGATTTTTTAATTTGATGAAATATAGATGGAAACCAGATAAGCGAATGAATCAAAAGGACAACGAGATTTCCCTTTAAACCACTTGAAAGTAAACTAAAATACATTTTGAAATCAGATGCAGTTCTTTTGACTACATATACGATTGAATACAAACCAGATAACTGAAGAAAGTGGATAGGAAGATCTCGTCAGTAGAATAATAGTTATTCATGTTCATAAATTTGATGACCTAGGGTGACCTAGAGGGTGCTGCACCATTGTGTTCTATTTTGTAAAATTTATTATGAAACTATAGAATGTATTCTAATAATACAATTCTAAATACACCGCTTTAAAAATGCAGCGTTATTTTTTACCCTCTCAGTTGCAAGAAAATGAACGCGCAATTTGTGCAAAATGAAGACATTGCGGCTGATTGTCAAACGAAACTGTTTATAAATATAAGTTATATTGTACTTCAGTCGTCAAGCCTGGCTTTTTAGCAGTCCGCTCCATACCCAACCTGTTATATAAACTTCCTATTGTACACTATGAACTCAATGTTTGATTAATTTTAATTTTTTTCAATGTTTTACAATGCATACTATGTTACCTGAATTATTTTGTTTGTTGGATATGGAAATAAATGAAATGAATTAAATTATTATGAGCGGATACCTCACGTTTTCCAAATAGATCATATCAATGCAGTGAAACTTCCATCATGAACTTTCTCGACCTTCTTTGCCTTCAATACCCTTGAACTGTACTGAATTCTCTAAAAAATTATTGAGTAAACACATTATTTTTAAGCATCATTTTACTACATTCTTTCCGCAAATACCCTTAACATTATTGAGGAACTGAGCTATCCTGAATTCTATAAATAACATTTAATACACTCATTCATATAAACACCATTCCTTTTTTTTCAAAAGAAAACAATTCTATAAATATTCTCAAGATGACAAGCGCCCCTAGAAATAGGAATTTGAGTAGATCTCTCTCTAGCTTTATGGTGGTAGTGTGGTACTTTCAAATTATTACATTTTCCGCCCGCAACTATGAAGACTACCGGACGCAAGAGTGGGGGTGCATCCGTAGTTAAATAATATAAAATAAGAGAGATAGACGATCCGGAGATCAGGGCCCCAGTATATCCATATCTGCCATCGAATTTCATAACTCTCATCATTCCATTAGAGTGTCACGTCGAAGGGCCGTGTTACCATGAACAGGGTACAAAGTGGGGCAGGGATGTAGGAAGGAGGGGGGGGGGGGGCGTGCACCGACGTTTGGGGGCTGGGGTGTTTTTTGTGAATATATAGATTTAGAGAGATTCTGGTATATGAAATTACGACATTGCTGGTGAATCGCCCCAACCAATGGCCACTCCCTCCTTGTAAGAAAAGAATTGCTTATCAGATTTCTCATTGGATAGTTTTTTTTTCCAAATTATTTTTAATTTTCATTCATTCGTCCATCCATCCATTCATTCATCCATCCATCTATCAATCCATTCATTCATTCATTCATTCACTTTATTCATTTATTTTTTGTTAAATTGTCACGATTTTTTTTATTTATCTGTTATTTTAAATTTAAACTCAGTTCTATAAATATATTTATTAATAATATTAATTATTTATAGTATTCACGTGTATATTTGGCGGGATCGGGTGGAAATTCTGAATAATTATATTCACTCCAATCCTGTATCTCCCCTTAGCAGAACTGTATCAAATATGATTCTATTAAGTCAAGGATGTTTTTGATTAAACATACGTTATAAGATTGCCTGCGTATTTTATGATCGGTTATTCAACACGATTATTCTTAAATTTTAGAGATGGATATTTTTACCCCCGACACCCTTAACAGTGAAGGTTCAGGAAAAATGGCTTAAACCAGTGGCGTAATAACAAATCTTTGAGGGACCACATGTCACAAATTTTTGACCTTTTTGATAATACTATGATTTTGTAATAGAATTTGACATGATGTTCAGAAAACTATATCATATTTAATCACAATACTGGTATAGCACGAACATAATGAACATGTATCTAGCATCGTATTTCCCCTATTAAATTTCCTTTTCCGTTTTTTCTCCTTTATTTTCTTGGTCATGAATTTTTTTTTTTTTTTTTTTTTTTTTTGGGGGGGTCCATTGCCCCTAAGCCAAGTCTGTATGTCAGTGGCTTAAACTGTTAATATATCTGGCTTTAACCACAATTGTATGTCTAGAGTAAAAACCAAGACATTTTTTGTCAGCGGGCGGATTATTATTGATATACCTGAAAAGGGAAAGTCTAAATAGACCTGTTTAGGAATTCACAGATGACAGTAAACAAAAAAAAAATAATCTGCTTTTATATAGCGCAAAATAAAACGCAATGACGTCTCTAAGCGCTTTACAGATAAATTATATTTGTAAAGCGATATATTATTATTATATCTGTGTTATACATGTATTATATATTATATATATTACAGAGGTATATCATTAAACAATTGGACCTAATACAAGGGCGAAGCATGAGCCTATTTTTTTTCAAATGAACATCCTAGGATGGATTATTTTTGTTGCCCACTCTCCAACCCCCCCCCATTTCTCTGCCACCTTACCATTTACCCCCCCCCCTTTCTTTCTTTCTAACCCCTCACCCCTTTTCTCTTCTGCTCTCTCAGGCTCCCCCTTGACCGCATTGTTCCCCTCGGTCAATATTTATACTGTACACCAATAACTATTTCCACTGGTTCTACCATCTCTCATGTTTCCCTCTTTAACTCGTCCATTTAACCATTATCACCATTTGGTCTAATTAAACTAGTGTTAATTGTGCAAAATGAATGAAAAGGAAATGGGTATTAGATCAACTGGTTATTAGACGATATGGTGATTAGACTAAGCGATGATTGGACCAAATGGTTGTTAGACAAAATGTTGTTGGACGGAATGGCATTAGACTAAATGAAGGTAGACCATGTGGTGAGTGGACGAGTCGGCAGTGGATGATTTGGCAATTTACCTCATCACCCATGAATAAATATAAATACGACAAAAAACACTTGGAAAGGAGAGTCGTTTCTTTTCAGAATATTTATTCATTTGATAAAGTCAATTTCATAAAGCTATAAATGTTTACATATAATAATGAATTAATCTTCACGTGTGTTTGTATCTTGTGCAACTCTGCTTGTTTGATAAATTACAATAAAGACTTGCTAAATGAGTAGTGGAATTCATCCGTGTAAAAATAGTTTTAAGCATTTACTCATAATAATTTTAAATTTATGAGCAAATCTATATGCACTTTTAAAGAACTTTTAATATAACAAGTCCCGCTTTAGCTCAAGCACCTTCACAGAATTTGCCATATTATAGAATTAGAACAGACATGCCCCCCAAAATATATGCATTAAATCAATAGTGCAGGTGCAAGTATTCACATGGAGTGGGCAAACAGCCCTGAAAACCTTCCACTAACTCTCTAATTAATTTCTCTCTTCAAAAACTGAAAATAAGCCCAAAGATAACAATCCCTTTAAATAGTCTTGAAATAAAGTAAATTAGAAATTGCAACACAAAAATTACATATAAATAAACACTATGGCATGTGCAGATAACTGGCTAATTCAAATCAAGAACATATCAAATAAGTGTACACATCTCCATGCTTCGTAGTGTGACAACTACATTGAGCATTGGATTACAAAAGTGTTTTCCACTAGGAAAAATTCCACATAAATCATAATGAAACTCATATAACAGTGGCGTCGATACGCCACGCCACGTCACTCCCCAGTGTTGCACGAAACAATAAGGGTCCATTTCATAGAGAGTTACAACTGTTGTAACTATGCCATTATGGCAACATGGCTCAGTAGCCAATCACAATCAAGATTACCATGGTAACCATGGTTACAACAGTTGTAACTCTTTTATAAAACAGGAGCCCAATCAGACCCCACTGATGAATAGCACGACAAGACGCATCATCACCTATGTATACAACATAAAGCAGCAATTAACAGTGAGGTAAATGAGTTAAAATTAAGTTATATGCATATTTATGCATATTATTGCAACACAATCAATTTAACAGTACTATAAATTGAGTACCAAAGTTTCATCACACCCAAACACACATAAAGTTCTCCAATCATATCATTTCTATTCAAGCATTCCAGACACGTTTACACGTAAAAGATATTCAGTTGAGATTTTCATGAACATGAGAGTGTATTATTCACAATTTCAACATAGCGGTGTTAATATATTTCAAAATTTAATAAATCATTTTTAACACACACATACCATTCTTTATTTCAGATTAACATTTCAGTTTTTATTAGGACTAGCAGAATTAGCTGCAGCAGCATGGCGGGTGTGAATCTCGGTTACACTTCGTAATTTCCGAAGGTTCTTTATTCCGAAGGTTCGTAATTCCGAAACACGCAAATTGCCTATACCTCGATGTTCGTTAATCCGAAAACGTAAAAGGGTTCGTTAATCCGAACATTTGTGGCGTTATTCCGAAGGTTCGATAATCCGAAAACGAAATAAGGTTAGATGTTCCGAAGGTTCGTTAATCCGAAAACGAAATAAGGTTCGTTGTTCCGAAGGTTCGTCAGTCCGAAAACGAAATAAGGTTAGTTAGTCATTTAGTTTTCGGACTGATGAACCTTCGGAATTACGAACCTCATTTCTTTTTCGGATTAACGAACCTTCGGAATTACGAACCTCATTTCGTTTTCGGACTAACGAACCTTCGAAATTACGAACCTTCGGAAAATACGAACCTTCGGAACAACGAACCTTCGGAATAACCGAACCTTCGGAGTAACGAAGCTTCGGAATTACGAATGTATGCGGTGAATCTCATGTCCTGTATCAATTGTTAATGTGTGTGGTGGCTTCGCCTTTTTGTATATAGTTGATTCACACTGAAAGCCAAATTGTTAATTTTTTTTTTCAAATTCAAATTCAAATTCAATTCAGTTTTATCAAAATATACTCATCAAGAAGTCAGAAGACTAACTATGTAAGCTCACAATCAGAAGCATAAAATATGACAGATAAAATAAGTATATAACGTGCAGTGATCATAATAAAACCAATTACAAAAAAAAAAATGTTCTAAAATGCATGAACATTGAAACAACAATGTGATATTAAAAGTACAGGTGTATATGATTAAATAAATTGAATTAAGGGCAGAAAAACCGACCTGGCAAAATTGCAAAGTTGAAGTCAATATTGCATGGTTACACTTTCAGTCTCAACTTCCCGACCAACCACCACCCGCCAAAACCAGAGAACAATAGATTCGGTCCACCGAATCCATTATTCTCCGGTTCCAACAGGCAATAGTGAGTCAAAGAATCATGACCAGTAGTGTATATGTCGCAATAAAATGTTTCAGAATTAAACAACAATCCATTACCCGTAAAAGGACACAATGACATAACTCTGTTCAAATAGACCAGTTTGTAGTTTTCATGGACGATTTTGGTCATTTCTTTCACTATGATAGGCAGATTTCAAAGCAAGATATTACGTGAGCATGCCTTCCATAGCAGGATGAAGAAATTGAATAGACCGGGGGGGGGGGGTGTTTCACAAAGATTTAAGTATGACTTAAATCGCACTTAAATCCCTACGCTTACATGATATGCAACGCGCAATCTTATTGATCAATACGCAGTAGTGCGCGTCCTCTTGGCAAGAGCTGACCAATGCGGTCAAGCCTTTTATACCGAGCGCAACTATGCATTTAAGTGCGGCTCTAAGTCATACTTATATCTTTGTGAAAACCCCCCCCAGGTGACTAGAATAGCACACCAATGAACACTCTATGAAGGTATTTGTTGCATTTCTACTTTGAATGCATAATTATAGCATGCTGTCCAATGTACTTGGCATACTGAAATACCAGTCGTTCGAGGACGCATTGTTGTTTTTTGTGGAGGTAAATCAAAAGAAAATATGAATAATCAAGACATCAAAGTTGGTGCTTATATTAGATTTTAAACCACCATGTCACTTAAGTACCAATGACCTTCCTCTGATCATGCGCAGAATCTTCTGATCATACGCAGAGTGGAACTACGAACTGGCTTATTAATAATCCCTTCAGCTTAATCAAATTAATGATCCCTTAATAAGCCTTAAATTGTACTTCTAGAAATTGAGGTCGAAATAAATATGAGCAGAGATGAGATTGAAGAAGTAGAAAGGAGAGAAAAAGAGAGGAAGGGAGGGGGAAGAAATATATTTGATTTCTTTAGCACAGAAATTCTCTTCTATACAACATTCAATTAAGAATTTGGGGTTGACTTGGAGGTAAAAGTTAAGTAATATTTTTTTTAGTCAAACAAAATAGTAACCATAGAATGGAAAGAAATGTATTTCAACACAGTCCCGAGACCTTTAGAGTGACAGAAAATGTCAAATTAAATTTAAAATTGTACTGGTTTTGCTACATCCATGTAAGAAGGGAAAAGTGTCCCGTTTTCCTGTAAATGGACAAAACAGTTGGCCCGTGTCCTGGAGTTGGGTTAAAGTCAAACTCTAGTTTGGAAGTTGTGGTTTAACTATTGATAGGCGATTGTGATATAAATCTTCAACAGTACAAGTTCAATTTGTCAGCTCATTTGATACACAGATTATTAATAACTGACTGGGGATGATTACTAAAATGGCTCTCTTCATCATTAAAACATGAGGAAAGAGCCAAGTAAAGATAAGAACATGTGAGTAAAGGACACCTCACAAATCCCCAACTAAAGAAAAATATTTCATGAACACATAATTATTATATATGGTCTGAAAGAGTATCTTCTCCTAAATAATTTGATATCATATTCATGTGGTTTGTGTTCACACTTTGATGACAGGATTATAAAGTAGATCCCAGAAAAAGAAACCTGGGATTCCCATGTCCCAGAAGAAAGGAAACCGGGATTCCCATGTCTTTTTTCTTCAAAGGCAAATGAATGATGACATTTCATTTACATCATCATACAATTCAATTATTCCTCTATAATTTGATGCCTAATATGAGACGGTATATACGGGGGGGGGGGGGGGGGGGTTGGGGTCAATGTGACCCCCCCCCCTCAGATCTCAGCCGCTGATCGCGTGATCGCCGCGAAAATTTGCACGGACGTAGAGCCGGATGTAAACTACAAGACTGTATGGTAAAATTTTCAAAAAATTAATTGTTTATATTTTTTAATTAATTATGCAAATAAGCGTATGAAATTTGTCCTAAATTTTGATTTTTGCTTTTAACTAAATTTACATAGCTAGTAGAATGCTAATTATTTTCTAACAAATATCGTCTAAAAAGTTGCAAAAATATAATCACTTTCTTATGTATTTTATTGTTTTTTAAATTGTTGTGTATTTCTTTGTTTTTTCAAACCTTTGTTTTTTCTAATGAAATTTGTCGGGGACACTTTTGCGATCATAAATAGCATAAAATAAATCCATTTAAACCAACAAAAGTAAAAATAATCATAATCATTTATGAAATGAGAGTGAATCTGCACAAATCATCTCTAACATGCCTCAATATTTTCTGTTTGTAATCTGCCATGAGTCATATTAAAGATGAGATCTCCCTCTTACCATACATATCAAATTGTACAGTAACAACACATGTAATAATTGTGAAATCTATTTCTGAAAATGGATTTCCTTTTTGTGGGACGCACTGCATAATTGTTGTTGCCAAACTTATGTTCATGAGCCCAAAGAAATACTAATCAATCTAATAAACGAAAATAAATATGTTTACTTCTGTACCAGCTTCATTACCCTGTGGAAAATTATTACTAATGTTAATACTTTTCAGTGAAATGCTGGATCTGTGAAATATCAGATATAAGGCACATTAAAGGTTGCAACAGTCTTAAACATTTCAAGACATTCACCAAATTAATATTTCATTTTTCATCATAAATCTCAATGTAATGTGATTAACATATTAATACATGAAACATATTTCGGTAGATCAGTCACAAATTTTCTGAATGTAACACAACTGCAAAAATATCTAACATGAAATGAATGAATTGGGCCAGTCTGCCTCACTGTTGCATAGGTTAATTGTTCATTGATTTTTTACATTCTAACACCAAGTACAGAATTCATAGACTTCACATATTCTAAACATGAGGGATACAATACAGGATTCATGTTGACCGGTGCCCTATTTCATAAAACATTTATACATGAAAAGTTTCATTATACTGTTATAAGCTATGCAAATCCTGCGGTTTGACTGGCCGAGATCAAATTTATCATAGAATTTAGACAAGAGTTGTTGATAACCAGTTTTATGGTACAGGGCTCGGTGTAGATGCTATGTTTGTCCATTCTTGACGTGTTTCTTAGATTCAAAGGTGTTCTTGGTTCCAGAAGCATAGCTGGCCATTCTAAGAAGAGAGAAACATAATTCAACGTCTGACTCAAATCATCAATATTTTTGTCTATTTGGATTGTTGCAAGCAATGAAGTCTATCAATGAAATGCATTTAATGCGCAGTTTTCGGTGACACAACATTTGCACTTGCAACCATTGCTCCGGGCTTAATTTCATCTAAGATGTACAGTTAGGCTTAGGCTCCCGTAGCAACAAGACTGCTTTATATGAAGTGGTTTTGAAAACCACTTTCAGGTGATCATATGAAAACGCAAACAAAGCGACCTTCCAAACTGGATTCTTGAACCGGTTTCTAGTAAACTAGTTTTAGAAAGTATACTAAGAACAGGGTCTTTTAATACATTTGATAGAAAGAACACAAGTGAACTTCATTGAATTACAGACTTGCCAACATTTAAAATGCAGAAAACTGAACCATTTACTGCGAGACCGAGGGGGGGGGGGATATGGAAGGGCGGTGTCCCCTCTCCCACAGTAGGGAGCTTTGCTTTTTTGGACTTACAATTGTGCAATCTGGTGCATACCTTGAGAGAAAATTCAGCCTCAAGAATGACTGTACCTGGGTGTATTATGATTTGCTCAACCAGAATACAGAAATGGATAATTGGATATATTAAAAAACAATATTAATAATTGACACACTAAAGGCCACCGCACACCTTACGACACGACTGGTCCCCGACTGACTTGCAACTGAGTGAGGGGAGATGTGACGTCACAGCTCTTATCAGCTTGAGCGTCGCAGACCGGTCACAGATAAGTTGCAAAGAAAATTGTACGGATTTGACATATCGAATCCTTATGACTGGATCGCAAGCTCAATCCAACTTCCAGCCAATCAGACAGCAGAGTTGCACGACACGTATATGATAAACAAAGCGCATACGCAGTAGTAAGCGCACTTGCTCAGTTGCTATGCCAAAAAGCAAGAAGCGCATGCGTGAGTCGCAGATCGGATCGCAAGGTGTGCTGTGTCGAGGCTTATGACTGCCTTGCGATTCATCTCCCCTCTCTCAGTCGCAAGCCAGTCGCAGACCAGTTGGGTCGTAAGGTGTGCGGTGGCCTTAATCTATGCAACCTAAATCCATACTCACAAAATCTCAAAATCAGATTTTAGGGAAATAAATACTTCAAAAATCGAATGGTTGGCAACATAGGAATTACTGGGCTTGGGGAAAACTGCTGAGGAAGAGGTAAAGAGAAAAGATTCAAATGGAATTGTTTCCTTTACTCTCGAATAGTCATGGGTGTCACTCTCCAGTTGATTTTGATGGTGGTGATTTTTTTTCACCTGATTGTTAAGAAAGCATAAATGCTTGTAAGCAAGCAACCAGAGGACCGATGGCTTAAGGTCCTCTCCGATGGAGCTGGTAATGAGGATTAATGCCTTACTAAAGGGCATTAGCGCACCAAGTGGGAATTGAACCCAGGTCACCGGAATCCGAAACCCCCGCTCAACCGACTGAGCCATCATGCCTCCTAGTATATACATGGGTAGTAAAAAACAGGATTTAAGATATATTTTCATCAGCCCTACTTCAAAATCATATTGAATGACTGAGTGAGTGAATGAATAAATGAATGAGTAAATAATTGATTACCTGTCGTGAATGACACCATCTACACCAATATCAGAGAGCTTCTGTCTGATGACGGGGTCTACCGTGCCCTCTCCCCAGCACATCAGGGTCAAATTATTTGAGTGGCAAGACTTCACCAGACTTGGATCTTTGATGTAGTCCTCACAGTGACCACAAAGTCCCTGGAGGAAAAGAAACACATTTGAGGAAATAATGATTTTGTGTAAAAAATCACTCTTTTGAAGAAAACCCTGGTTTCTAGATGATTGAGATTTGCGACATGTGCCTGATTCTGAGGCGCCGAGTCACATATGTTCCAGTCTTACATAGTTGCAATGAACAGCCCCTATGAGTGCACTGTGAGTGGGGGCGTCGTGGTCTCACGTCTTTCAATCTGAGGGACGTGGGTTCGAATCCCAGCCATGGCATGTTTTCCTTCAGCAAGAAATTTACCCACATTGTGCTGCACTCGACCCAGGTGAGGTGAATGGGTATCCGGTAGGATTTATTCCTTGAATGCTTTAGTGCCTATATGGCGGCTCGGCTACAGCCGGGGTAATAATATGATACCATTTATCAAGCTCAATAGAGTATATGCAATTATAGTAGCTGCACTATAGGAATGGACCATATCATTAATATTGCTTATACAGGCACATATCAATATTACTCAATGACAGAGATTGCTTAACCCTAACTCTCCCGGGGTATTTTGATTCTTGTCCTTCCACGTCCCATTATGGCCCCCCTTAAGATCTCGGCCGCCGATCGCGCGAGCGACGCAAAAATTTGCACGCTGGTAGTGTGCGATGTAATCTACAAGGCTGTATGGTAAAATTTTCCAAAATAATGAGATCTTATTTTATATGAATTAATTATGCAAATTTATGCATAAATCATACTTTTTGCTCTAATTCACTAAATAAAGCTTCTAGAATGCTAATTTTTGGTAAAAATATTCTTTGTAGCATTCTTAACAATCGCAATTAAAAAAAACTTCAGTTTGGAAATTAATTTCTTATGTATTTTATTGTTTTATGAATTTCTTATGTATTTCTTTGTTTTTTTACTTTTTGTTTTTTATTGTTTTTTCAATGGAAATTGTTCCAGACTTAATTCTGATCATAAACAAGGCAAAATTAGTTAAGTTTAATCAGTAAAAGTAGAAATAATGATACATTTATGAATTTTGGCTAAATACACAATTTGCATTGGATTTGTACATGAAATCACGTTTATGAGCAATTTTGGGTCTGACATGCACTTACATAATGTTGCGTAATGTCGTAACCGTGTACTTGGGCGTCACAAATTTGGGCTCAAAATTTGCGCAAGACTTGAAAGTAAAAAGTCAGGGAGCGGCGAGGTCAAAAAATTTTGCGCAGCAGAGATATCGCGAAAATTGTCGAGGGGAGGGGGCCATAAATGGCCCCCCCCCCCGGGAGAATTAGGGTTAAAGCAGTCCAGCTATGAAGAACTGCTGAAGTGTTTCACGAATTAACTCTTAGCCAATCAGATGCAAGGATTTACAGTAGCTTATAACATCCGTCTGTGATTTTCATCGACAGACATAGTCATGAAATACTCCCCTAGTAGCAAACCTTCGCTTATTACAAAGTACTTACCAAGATCTGATAGGCACGTGATGTCAGCATACAGTTCTCCACACACACGCTCCTCGGGTCGTTGTAGGACTCGTAGAGGGCGGTCCGACCAAAGTTACATAGCATGACAGGATACTTGGACTGCTTCAGACGAATCCTGTGGGAGAAATTCAAGGTAATAATAATAATGATATTCCGACGCCTCTAAGCACTTTACAGATATATTATTACCCCGGTCATCGGATCCTTGCATGCCCGCATACAATGTATGCACCTTCTCCACTCCAACAAGAGTTCCAAGACTCAATTGCTAGGCATACTACATAGGCTTTCGCATCCTACCGGGTATACACTATTACCTTACAAGAATGATGATGGAGAGAATTCATATAAATATTAAGTAATTTTGAGGGAAGGGGTAAAGGGGGGGGGGGGACTGACCAATACAATGCATTGTCTCTCGTTGACTCTGTGTTATAAATGTCTCAACTAATAATATAGCTTTTGAGATTTAAATTTAGAGGATTAATTAGGGCTAATTTTATCTGTGTAGAAAAACGTTTTTGAGAGGATAGGTCTCTGTTTTGGTAACATGTATTAAGTAGTGAATTAGTGTTCATAATTCAAGTGGGCCTATACTCCAAGACCAACCTGCTGAGAAAGTAGCCCTATAGGTAGTGAACCTGGGCTACGTAACACGAAGGTTTGCGATGAATTGCAAATACGAAAGAACCGCACTGATTGGTTCCCGGTCAGTATTTTAAACAGAGCGCGCATGCAACGATGACCTTGATTGGTCATTGGTATTTCGCGATTGATTGCAAACCTTTGTGTTACTGGGGGCCCTGGTCAGATAGGAATTGTGCCTTGCCACTTCTGCACTAGCTGACATTGTGTTTTGCCGCACAAGCCATTTGATGTTTTGAGTTTGAAATTTCTTTGTCAGAAATTGTTCCTTTCAATAGACATCATGAAAGATTCTGATAAAGCAGGGCCTGCAAGCTCCTGCAAAATGAGGAAAATGAATGACAAGCCTGCTGGTTCTAGCTTAAATGGGGAATTAACCACCAAACCCGCGGGGACAGGCCCCTTGAGTAGTACTTACATTGCGCAGACGTCTGGATTGAAGGCCGAGAAGAAGATCCTTCTCTGTCCGCCGTGCTTGAGGACCACCCTCAAGATGGCATCCAGCGATTCATTCATAGTCATGGGGGTCTCATCATACTCAGGACCAGGACCCCCCCCAACTAATCACGCCCCTGGAGTAGTACTTGCATTGCGCTGACATCTGGATTGAAGGCCGAGAAGATCCTTCTCTGGCCACCAAACTTGAGAAACACCCTAAAGATGGCATTGAGTGATTCATTCATATCGATAAGTGCCATCATACTCGGGACCAGGACCCCCCACCCAATCAGGCCCCTTGCGTAGTACTTACATTGCGCAGACGTCTGGATTGAAGGCCGAGAAGAAGATCCTTCTCTGTCCGCCGTGCTTGAGGACCACCCTCAAGATGGCATCCAGCGATTCATTCATATCCATAGGGGTCCCATCGTATTCAGGACCAGAGTTCTGAAACACAGGGGGAACATTCAAGACTTAAAGTAATTGGGTACTTTCGAAAGATATCTAAATGAATTGGTAGAGAGACTTCTAAGTCAATAAACAAGACTATTGATAATAAGAGGTAAACAAATAGATAAGCTAATAAATTAGGCAATATAGAAGTAAATTGATTAAGTAATAAATGAATTAACATATCAATGAATACATACAAATGAATTTATGAAATAAATAATGTTTAAAAAAATATTAAAATAACTATTTGTAATAGTCTGATGATTCTTTTCAAATTTATCACAGCAATATTTCTCAATACTTAAGTGCTATCATTTACACAAGTAACACTTTTTACTACCTAACATACACACAGTGAAATACACTGTAAAATGAAATGAAATTACACAAACTCTGATGAATTTCCAGTCTTACAGCAAACCTGAGCAATAAATGGAGTATACAGCATTGACTCCGAACAATGTAGTTAACCTATCACTGAAATACTGATAATCAGTCAACTCATTAACTATTAATTTTTGTAATTCTCATAAGCTTTGCACAGAAGCCATCTGGGTCGAGTAGAGTCAGGTTTACTTTAGACCATGGTCTAAGTCTGTGCTGAAATTATGGAGAGCCAAACATTCTAACATTCTGTTTATATTGCATTCTTATGTTTACTATTCTGTTTCCTTTTGCTTTCATAATGATGAAAAATACTTCAAAATACTTCAGTTATCATTCCCAGACAATTTGGGTGTCATATGAGTTAATAAATTGGATGTGTACTGTTAGGGATTTGTGCCCCAATCGCAGAGCTGCCAAGTTGTATTTTGCATTTTCAGTATTTTGACCAAAAAAAAATCAGTATTTTTACCGTGTGAGATAAATATGCATGCATAATGCAGACCTGCCAACCTCTGGGAATGAAAAACTGTATTCTGTGATGAAAAAAACTGTATTTTTCAAAAAAAAAGTGTATTTCATAATAAAATGTGTGGCGCACTCGCTCATTGTGGCGCTCAAGCTGCATGCAAGCTAAAATGTGCACTGCTCTTGCAGATGAAAAAAAAACATTGAAACATGTGTATATCTCACCCTGGTTTTAACAAAATGATTTTAAAAATAACAAGTTACCTGAAATTACATTGATCTAATAAACATATTTGTGTAAGTTGTGTGTTTTTTGTTATTTACAAAAACATATTTTTTAAAGAAAAAACGTACTGCCGTATTTTGGTTGCAAAAACGTACTAAATATGCCAAAAACGTACTGGTTGGCAGGTCTGCAATTGGCTCTCCATAGTTAAACTACAACTTTAAACCAGGGTTTAATTTAAACCAGAGTTCAGAGTACGGGCCAATGGGTTAACATTTATCCCTGAATACCTTCAAAACAAACCAAAGCTACTGAATACATATTGTCATTAATGATGTCATTACTAGAATACACATCGTAAACATATATACCTCACAAATCATTGGGTACTTGATTTCTATGTCAAAACCACAGTGTACTGGAACAGTCTGCAAGGCCTATAAGAAAAGTAAGGAAAAAAACAAAAGAAATTGTGAGGTCGTCATCATCATAACATCACCATTACCATCATTTATCAAATATAAATAATTCAGGTTCCTGGCCGAGAGGAGCTGTCTGGCAAGGCAAATTACCGGTCAGCCCTTGGGTTAAACTTGGAAGCGCTGCCTGGCACAAATTTTCTGAAAAACAGAAAAATAAATTTGCTGATTATGTATAAATTTGATCATATTTCAAGCTGGCAAAGTCATAATTTTTGCACAATGCAAATTTCGCATGCATTATTTTGCCAAAGACACTCACCATCGATCTCGAGCCCAATTATTTTGTTGTAAAACTCCGCATCGCAGCGTTGCCTCTTGATATTTTACCCGGCACTTAAATGGCCCTTGCTAGAATCCTGTATATAAACAATGGCCTTCCAAGATGTAGAGCAAAGTTTACATAGATTTCTTTCAACTCAAAGGTAAAAGACAGTAGTTGCAGCAAACAATTATTTCATGAGAAAGTCTTTAAAATCAAGGTTAATTGCCACAATATTATCAATAATCCTGATGATCACTTACACAGGATTGATTGATTGATTGATAAAAAATTAACGACACTATCAACACATGCGTGTCATATAAGTGTCGGACAGTTAATCTGGAAAGGTTACTATAATACAGTACAAATTACCCTAATGCAACTTTACAAAGGAACAGGATTATAAATAAGTGATTATCAGTAATAAATTAATACTACTTCCCCGGGATAACTTCCCTACTCTTTACGAAAAGAGGAGTAGGTTTTTTAACGTGCAAATGGTGTGACTCTCCCTTACACGGGACCGACGGCTTAGAGTCTCCTCCGAAAGACTAGACAATTGGATTAAAATACCTTGCCCAAGGGTATACCTGTTGTGATTGGGATTCGAACAGTTTCCCATCTAAAATCTAATAAAAAGATTGATCTCCTTTAGGAAATTTACAATACATAATCGTGAAATTTCTCTAAATAATGGGTCAGGAACATCATAAAAGTTAGTACGAATATGTGCAAAATCAGCACATTCAATGAGGATGTGTTTAACTGTAAGTGTACAATTACATGATATGCATTGAGGTGGATTTTCTCCTGCAAATAAATATGCATGTGTTAAGTGAGAATGTCCAATACGAGCACGGGTCAATACAATGTCTTCCCGTCGTTTAGCTAATGGAAGAGTATTTTGTGATTCAAGTCTTGGTTGGTGTTGATGGAGTTTATTATTAGGATTTAGATCCCATGATGTTTGCCATTTATTTCTAATATAAGTATTAACCTTTGATTTTAGATCAGTGTAAGGTATCTGTATTTCTGTTATATCCAGATCTAAAGCTTCTTTAGCTAACTTATCAGCCTTTTCATTACCTTGAATACCTGTATGGCTTGGTATCCAAACAAATATTATTCGTTTACCTAGTGTATTGATTTTATACAGAATTTCCAATAATTGAACAATATAAGGATGTTTATGATTTCTACTTTGTAATGCCGTTAAAGAAGACAAAGAATCTGTATAAATAACAAAAAGTCTACCGACACAGTTTTCTACAACACCTAAAGCCATTTTCAAAGCTAATAACTCAGCAGTATATATGGAAGAACTATCTGGCAATCTAACTTGTCTTTGTATAGGACCACTTATACAAGCCGCACCTACTTTATTCTGGTGTTTTGATCCATCTGTATGGATTGCACGATAATTACTATATTTATGTCTTATTTCTCCAAATTTATTTAGGAAAACTAAATCACTTGTAAAACCCTTTTTATATGTTCTTAGTGTAAAATCAATTATTGGTTCAGCAATCATCCATGGTGGAATATTAGATATCAAGGAAGGAGCTACGTTAGTAGCATCCAGTATATGTGTTAAAGCTTCTTTAGTACGTAAACCAAAAGTTTTGATGGCTGATGGTTTACTAGTATAAAAATTAATATATCGTGGCGTGAATGTACAATCATATGTCGGATTATGAGTTATTTTTTAGCTTTATCGCATAGTGTAAAGAGAGCTTTTCGTACCTTAGATGCAAGGGGGGTTCATTAGCCTCCACATAAAGACTCTCCATAGGAGATGTACGAAATGCTCCTAGACAAAGTCGAAGTCCTTGATTCTGTATGGGTTTCAATTTTTCAAGATATGACTTTCGAGCGGAACTATAAACTGCACTGCCATAATCAAGCTTAGATCTAACTAAAGATCTATATAAACGGAGAAGGACAATGCGATCAGCACCCCAATCCATTTTGGACACAACCTTCAAAAGATTTAAAGCTTTATGACACTTTTGTCTCACATAATCAATATGAGCTTTAAAATTGAATTAATTATCAAAGATTAAGCCTAGGTATTTAGTTTGTTGAACTACAGGAATGATAGAGCCATTTATTCTAATTTTAGGATCTGGATGTACTGATCGTTTAGTACAAAAATGTACACAAACTGTCTTGGTTTTTGAAAAGCGGAAACCATTCTCATCTGCCCACCTTTCAATTCTATTTAGACAATTTTGTAATACTGTTTCAATGGTCGACATACTTCGTGACGAACAAGAAATACAAAAGTCGTCCACAAACAAGGACTTATCAAACCTAGGATTTACAACGTCAACAATGCTATTGATCTTCAATAAGAACAAAGTAACAGAAAGTATGCTACCTTGAGGAACACCCATTTCCTGATTGTGTAATTCTGAAAAAGTTGACCCAAGGCGAACTCGAAACACACGATTCGAAAGAAAATTCTGAATGAAAATGGGCAACCTGCCCCTCAACCCAAGATTGAAAAGGTCTCTCATAATTCCATACTTCCAAGTAGTATCATAGGCATTTTCAAGATAAAAAAAAGACAGATACCACATGGTGACCTCGAAAAATGCCATCACGAAAGAAAGATTCAAGGTGAATAAGTTGATCAACAGTGCTTCGATTATGACGAAAACCACTTTGAAACTTTGAAATCAAACCACGCTTCTCCAAGAACCAAACTAATCGGGCATTAATCATTCTTTCCATGGTTTTACAAAGACAACTAGTCAAAGAAATGGGACGATAATTCGTAGGCTTAGATGTGTCCTTACCAGGTTTCGGAATAGGAATAATGGTAGCTTCCCGCCACTAATCTGGGAAGTCACCTGTTCTCCAAATTTTGTTAAATATATCTAATAGAACTAAAAGAGATGCTTCTGGTAGATGTTTTAAAAATTGATAATGAATTTCATCTGGACCAGTTGCAGTATCATGACATTTACCGAGTGAGTTTTTTAACTCAGAGATAGTAAATGGGATATTATAATCCTTTACATTATTTGATAAAAAATTGAGTTCCTGACTTTCTGCTTGATTTTTATAAATCTGAAATGTAGGAGAGTAATGATTAGATGATGAGTTATGTTCGAATTAAGATCAGGTGATATTCTGGTGGAAGTCGAGAGAGCTGGTCAGGCGAGTACTTTGCTCAAGACCGACAAATTTGTCAATATTCCTATTAAAGTCTCACCACATAAGACCTTAAACTCGTGTAAAGGGGTAGTTCGCTGCCCTGAACTTAGAGACTGCAACGATGATGAAATTCTTGAGGAACTTGCTGATCAGCAAGTAATCGATGTCCATAGAGTAACAGTCAATCAGAATGGAATTAAGAAACCAACTAATACCTTGTTTCTAACCTTTAACAGATCTATCATTCCTCCATATATGAAGGTTGGCTATTTGCGAGTAAAGGTGGATATTTACATCCCAAACCCCATTCGATGCTTCAAGTGCCAAAAATTTGGCCATTTCAGAAGCTATTGTCAACTGAATGAGTGTTGTGAGAATTGTGGCAAGGATGATCATACTGGCTCTTCCTGCCAAGTTCCATCAAAGTGTATTAACTGTGGTGGCAGTCATCCTGCTAACACTTACACAGGAAAACATATGTGGGACAGTGCAATATTGCTTGGAAAAATACCGGACATTTGATGGAATTCAGTGCTTATTTTGATCATTTCTCAGCAATTACGCATTTTCTTCCCGAGTCACTTGGCACATATTCTTTATTCATACACACAAATACTTGGTGGTATTTTTATTGGATTCTATTTCAACTCATTTTGAGATCGTTACCAAAACTGATATTTATCTTTGATGTTCCTTATCTATTTGTCTTGTTTATTCAAGATGCAGTATACAATTGGCAGGCACCTTGGAGTGCAATTGTAGGTCCGTTTGGCTATTTAATTGGATAAATATGACCCCCCTAAAAAAAAAAATTCAGTATCATCATCATCACCAATAGCACCATCATCATCATCATCATCATCACCAATACCATCATCATCATCATCATCACCAACAGCACCATCTTTATCATCATCACAATCATAATCATAATCATGATCATGATGATCATCATCATCACCAATAGCATCATCATCACCATTGTCATCATCATCATCTTCATCATCATCATCGCCTTCACCAACAACACCAACATCATCCTCATCATCATCACCAATTCATAAATATCATCTTTTTCATAATTGGCATCATACTTCTAATTCATCATTATCATGTGATATGTCATTTTTCTTTCACGACAATAAATCATTGAATGAATTTGATGAGAAAAAAAAAATCACAAAACCAAAAGACACAGAGAGGAAGCAATTTCATACCTTCTGCAGTTCACCAAACGCCTGAGCATCTTCTTCAATTGATGTCGTAGTTTCACAAAGAAAGTCTGGAAATTAAATATAACCAAACACATTAGTCTGGGGTGTCAGTGATCACAATGAAAAAGAGCTCAAAAAGCTGAAGGAAAAAAATTAGAAGGGCTCCCATACTTTTTGAAAATGAAAATGAAAAAAAAAAAGAAAATCCATATTTAATTGTTCAAAATAGAAACCTGAAATATAAATACTCTGAAAATTCATAAATTCATTTTGCCCAGCAGCCACAACTTCATAATACGGGCCATCTTTTGCTTCTGAGCCCCCCTTAGGTACAGAAACATGCAAAAGTATTTATCTACATCACATATACAGATACAAAGCTTTAACTTGTAAAAGAACCGCAGAACAATACATACCTGTTGTCCCTTTTCCAACAGCCAGTTTCTAATCAGAAAGAAAGAATATATATATTAGTCTGTATTTTTACATAAATATTTATCTCATTACAAATGATTGGATTGGTGTTCTGCATTTCTCAAGAATATAAAAGATTTAGGAGTAAATAATGCTTTATCGCTTCAATACAGCACAAGTTTAACATAAAAGTAACGGGGGAGATAAGTTAAATTTTCCATCTTGCTAATGAAATGAATAAAACACAGGCACTGTGGTGTAGGGGTTCTGACTCTCGACTCGTAATCAAAGGGTCGTGTGTTCGAATCCCACCGCAGCCTAGCGTCATTTGGCAAGGCGTCAATCCACACTTTACCACTCTCCACCCAGGTGTTAAATGGGTACCCGATAGGATGTGAAAGCCTATGTAGTATGCCTAGTCATTGATTCTTGGAACTCTTGTTGGAATGCTCCCCAGGGAGAGGAGAAAGTGCATACCTCATGTATGGTCATGCCAGAATCCAATGACCAGTGGCGACCGCACAGAAGCGTTGTTAGCGTAACAGAACACTAACATTAGGGCCAGTCACACCTTTCACGGGTGACCACTGCCTTGACGCATTGTTTTCACTAACAGAGCACTAAAAGTAGGCCTACCGGCATCGTTAAACTCACAGAAGCTTAGCCGAATTCCTAATAATCTAACAATAAAAGGCTTAGCAGAAGCTAACAGTGGCGCTAATGTTAATACAATTCACTAACAGTGCCAAGGGCACCAATAGTGACGATGTTAGTGCATAATTTCTCTCTTTAAAACTTGTCTCCCTTTCTTATACCAAGTAATTAAAAATATACCTCGACCGAATTAAAGGGGTATTCTAGGCCCAACAATATATGAATAAATTGAGTAAAATTAGATGAGCAAATTGCTGAAAATTTCATCAAAATCTGATAAAAAATAACAAAATTCTTGAATACTAAAAATTAAACACTGTATTTTGCAACTGACATTACTGAGCAGCATGTTGCCATGAATATGCAATAAATGGAACGATAATGCCATATCCTCTAGCTCTTTCCCCTTTTTCTGATTTTATTGAAATGAACTCGTAATTGTCTCAAATGTGTGTATGTCGCTCGAGTAACAAAATGATGATCTTTGAAGCAATATTCTGTGTGGATATTCCTCAAGACATGAATATGAATTTCACCGAAATAGGGCCTAATGCAAAATTTTAAGATACCATAATTTTTTGTATTTATTTCCAATTTTTATCAATTTGTCAGAGTTTTGTTTGTCTCACTTTACTGTTCAAACCGTATTATTTTCTTCAGCCTGGAGTACCCCTTTAGGAATAGGTACATAGCGGGGGATGTTGATTAGTGCCAAGATATATGATCCTTTTCAAAGATTTTTTCTTCCAAGATATATCATTTATTTAGGTGTTTGAAGACATTTTTATGAATAGACCCTACATTAGAATTAAGAACAATAGCTGATGAAATTTATCGCATGATAACCATCATTGGCAAATACTCTATCATGAGCATGATGAGTGAAGTGAGTGAAGTCTGTGAAGAGCATTTTCAAACAAAAGAAACTGATGAAAAGTGGGATTGCGTTTTTTTGTACAGAATCTCCATCGTAATATCACGATTTTTAAAATCTTTTTAAAGCTAATTCAATATTTTTAAAATTAAATTAGTAAATATATATTTACTGGCTGCTGCCATTGCATGTTTAAAATGTAATAATAATTCAATTTTGTAGGCCTATATGATAATTACATTTCTTTACCCTTTCCTAGACAAGATTTTAAACTTGTAGGATGTGCAAATAATCATAACTAAATCTAAGTTAAATCTAGATCACTACGCACAAATTATAGATTTTGCTTAACTCTAATCCCCTAACAACAGCTTTCTGTGCCTTCTGTGCAGTAATTCTACCCATGTTGTTAGGAGCTGATTTGTTAATGGATAATACTATACAGATTGTGATGTCAAGCGTTAATCTCAGATGTAAATAATGCATTATAGCCATCGCGGCGAGATTGCCGGTTGTAACAGGGCCCTTTGTTAGCGCAGTGTTAGTGAAATGTTATGCTAACAGCGTTTCTGTGAGGCCGATACAGGGTAATATTACATATATAAAGCATTTCAAGATGTCGTTCTGATGTATTAAGCACTTACTCTGATTACAGCTAGTTGATCAAGCGTCATATCCTTGATGGCAAGCTTGGCGATATGGGTATTCTTTGAACTCCCAGGCTACAAGCATAACAAAAAAAAATGCAGTACGTAATAAACTCTCTGAAACATCACACTGAAAGAATAGCTAATATCAGGCATTATGTGTGCAGTAAGATTGATTTCATGTATATATTTATATATATATATATATATATATAAATTATATATATGTATATCCAATGAAATTCAACACAAAGGGGGAATGCAAATACTAACCTACAACATCACATATAAATAACATTTAAGCATGATTGCATAAACAACATAGGGTTACTATTTCAGATACATGTAGACTGGATAACTGAGAATAATTGATAACTTCATTATAAAAGCATAGTACATTTAATCTGGTAGAGACTGAGTCTGCAAATATGCGAGTCTATGGAAAACAGATGTTATAGTGATATTATTTGGTCTCCAATGATTAAAATAAAATTGATCAAGATTAGGGGAAAGAAAATGCCTTCAAGTCATCCATGTTGCTCACTCTACCATAGGGAAAATCTACACAGGGGCTTGGGATGATTTGCCCCCAAAATTGTCAAAAGAGCCCGGGCGAAAAAAAAAAAGTCCTGGTAAATCCACACTGCAATGTTAAAGCTTATCCAATGTTGTTTATTTAAGCAGTAGGTCGTTAAAAGTACAGAAATGATTTTTTTTTTTCCTGCTCTACCTACTTCTGGGAATCGTATCATTAATTGTAATGAGACTATCATGCAAGGCAGAAGACTCCATACCTGCCTCATAAGTACATGTAGTTGCATATGATGGCGCTCTTCGATCTCTCCAGATTATAAACCCATGTAATGTCAAACAATTTGGCAACGATTGGATGAATTCATTACTTTTGATTAGTCACCCATCAACTTATTAGTAAGTCCTACAGAGTTTCTTATAATATGCCTTTGCCAAATAGCAAATATCAAATTACATAATTAACAAAGTAAATAACTCGAAATTCTCCCCATGATAGTATATCGAAAAATATACAGAGCTAGAAGAAAACTATATGGAGCTATTTGCAGCAATGTGCTTTCCTATTGAAATGATCCTTTGTCACATGATCGCGAATACTCATGAATATTCATAAGAGGGATATAAATATATATATATATATATATATATATATATATATATATATATAGCATAGTCACAAATATAATCAACGGCTATGTCTACATTCAAACTACAATAGTTCATCATGCAGAAGTCCAATTGTACAAGAAAGTGAAGGACACAATGAATTATATTGAGCTGCAATAGCAGGCTTACCTCTCGCATGCACAATGAGAATTGGAAATCATGGAAGAGGACAGGAAAACCATCCTTGGTAACGTGGACATCAAACTCAACAAAATCAGCTCCCTAAAAAGAGAGATTAAGATAAAGGAAAAGTTAATCTATGGATTGTGTGATCTAAATATCCCATCTGTCTTTCAAAAAAATGAAAAAAATAGGATGCAAAAATTTAGTGGAATGAACTATTACTTGTCTGACTAAGTGATGACAAGAAAATGAGTGATTGCCAGACCTGTCAACCTCTGGGAATGAAAAATTGTATTCTGTGATTAAAAAAAGTGTATTTTTCCCCCCAAAAAGGTATTTCATAATTAAATGCGTGGCGCATTCGCTCATCGCGTCGCTCAAGCTGCATGCAAGTTAAAATGCGCACTGCTCTTGCAGATGAAACAAAAAAACATTTAAACATGTGTATATCTCACCCTGGTTTTAACGAATAATACGCCAAAAGCGTACTGGTTGGCAGGTCTGGATTGCATGTGTAAATAACAAATGTGCGAGCATTTTTCTGGTACACGTGGATACATGGACGCTACATGTGTGGGTGATTTTCACCACACTCGTTCTGCACCCCAGATTCCAAACTTCCTTCACGTTTGGCTCGAGTGAACCATGACAGAAATAGCTAAACTCCAGATCTATGATAAAACAGCAACCATTAACCTTGATTTCTATAGAGACTGTCTCTTGAATCTAATGCTCCGGCACTGCAAGGTATTCCAGTTTTGCTTGGAGGCTCAGTCTAAGTTAGACATGGCATTACGCAGAATTACAAACCTCTCAAATCTGATTGTTCAAGAGACTGAATATGGTCAAGAGTAAAGGTCAAAGGGTGAGGCTTGACAGGTATTCATCAAAAAGGCATTTATCTACCTCTGCCAATCTCCATCCATTAAAACAATAATGACCCTGACAATAAAAACTTATTGTCAGAGCTTCCCCTTTAAAAATGAGAAATATATTTTTTCTTACGTGGTCTGCAGCTTCTCTGAGGGAATATATAGTGTTCTCAGGAATAGATACCAGTTGGTCTGCATTAGGACTGAAAACAAAAAATAAATCAAAATGTCAAACAGGAATAAGTGAACTAAGGCTGGTGTACATTCACTTCAATTCAATTCAAAATGGTTTATTAAGATAAAAACTTCCATCGCAGCACAGAGCCGAATTACAAAAAGTTTTTACAATATAAAAGATCGAAATCATAAGGAATAAGTATAGTGTGGAGTATAACAACAAAAACATAAATACAGTAAAGCAACAAATATGGTACATGACATAAGATAAACAAATATTATCACAAGACAAAATGTGCTCAATATGACATTAACGTCAATTACAAGAATCACGGTACTAAAAAAAATACAGAGTCAGAGAATCAAATATGAGAAAAAGGATGAGACATACAAATGATGCAAAAAAAAGTACCATGTATGTTGGTTACTAAAGATCTGGTCGCAATGGCCCATGGATACAAAATGCATGCATAAGGGATGAACAAAATGTTGGGGGTGGCTCCATTGGTTTTCATCCAATCCAGAAATGGACAAAATTGGTGAAAATTACAGTGAAAGGATGCTTGATGGACAGAGCGTATGAAACACGTATGCAATGAGTACACGATGTTTGCATAGCGTTTTCTATCAAGGGATGACATCCATAAGTGCACTGGGACCAGGCCTTAAAGAATTCAAGTCGTTAGTATAACAAGTAATTACTAAAAGCAGATTTGAAGGATGCAGGATTGATATTATTTATTGGAGTATTCTTTACGTTGTTAAATTTAAGAAGAAAGCAATTAATGATTTAACCCTATCTAGGCCGGGGCCTTGGAGGCCCTCCCCTCAACGAGTCGCGCGATATTTTCGCCGCGCAATTTTTTTTGACCGCGCTGCTAGCTGACTTTTTACTTTCAAGTCTTGCGCAACTTTTGAGACCAATTTTGCGTCACCCGGGTACGCGGTTCCGAAATAACGTAACGTTATGTAAGTGCATGTCAGACCAAAAATTGCTCAAAAATGTGATTTCATGTACAAAGTCAAAGTAAATTGTGTTTTCAACCAAAAATCATTAATGTATAATTATATTTAGTTTCACTGGTCTAAATGTATGTATTTTATGCTGTTTATGATATTAGGAGAGTCCCCAACGAATTTCATTAAAAAAGAATGAAAAACAAAGGGTCCAAAAACAGAGAAATACATAAGAATTTGCAAAAAACAATATAATACAAAAAGAGTTTCTATGCCAAAAATTAGAACATTTCGAGCTTTATTTATGGAGTTAGAGGAAAAACGTATGATTTTGCATACTAATTATGCATAAATTAGCATAATTACTTAATAACAAATCGCATGAAATAAATTACTATACAATTTTGTAGATTATATCCCAGACAATCTGCGTGCCAATTTTCGGCGCGATCGCGCAGTCGAGATCTCAACTTAATAAAAAATGTTGATACTTTTGGCTTCCCATACTTAAACCACAACTTTAAACCTGACTTCAGAATACGGGCCCACAAGTTTAACTGAAGAAAGGGAAAATCTGGGTGCATTGACATTTACTCTGCTCTGAAGTAATTCATTTCCTATGTCATATTCAACAAAGATTGCATGTGAATTTGCAGTTTATCTGTGAAATTGTTGGATACCTACTCTGTAATAAGGGAATGGTCTTTGAGTGATCTTCCCATTCCTCTATGGCCGATGTTCAGTGCCTTCTTCCTTCTCTTCCAGTGTGTGGTATAGGATACTTCTAAGCTATGAGCTTCCAGGTTCGTCATTGGCTCAATCACTGCATAGGATACTGCCACAAGGACCAACACAAAACCAAAAAGCACATCATTTCTCAATCTATGAATATTCTTTTGAGGTGTATTGTTTGACTTCTTTTCATTTCTTTTAGTATCAATTGGATCACACTTGTGGTTAAAGAACTTTAACCTGTGGTTTAAGAACTGATAAAGCACACACACAGACTGCATGTAATAAGTGCAGTCCCGAGTGGTCAAAGTTAAAGAACAGAATCACAAGAGAAATAAAGAAAGCCAAAATGGATTACTACAAGAACCGGATCCAGAGATTGAAAAACCAGAATCAAAGGGCATGGTTTCAATTTGTTATAACTGCTAAAATTACTCCTGCTGGAGGGGTACCCCAAGGTACCGGTACTTGACTTGGGCCAGCAATCTTCCTTGTGTTAATCAATGACGCTCTGAGAGACACCGCCGATATATGCAGATGGAAATAAGTTGACGATCTAACCTCTGCGGAAGGCCGTAAGCTGGGATCAAACGGTGTGGTGCTTTCCAGTTTTTCATTTCTCTTACATGGTCGTTTCAGCATCCACATGACTCCATTGTGGTCACTCACTCCTACCGGGGCAACAATTTCTGTGGTGGAATACCGAACTCATCATATAGTGAGAATAAAATCTAGAATGTTGGACGATTTACTGCCTGAGTCAGGTCTTGTCCAGTCAGATGTCGGATACATACATACTTGAGTGTGTGCAAACTGCGATGAAAGCTATCAAGTAAAGGATACTTCTTCCGCTATTTCAGAGCTGCAGAATATAGAAGAGGATATCAGATCCTTAAGCGTAAACAAACTAATTAGGATCACAGACAAGTCCAAAGTTGTTTGGAAGGTGGTCGACGAGTACCTATGGGAGGGACTGAGAAATATTGGCAAATTCTACAGGCACTTAAATCCAGAAAATTTACATTCTTTATAAAAATCAAATAGGAAGTCAAATAGGAAGTCACATAGGAAATCAACATATGGATGAAATGAGCATAATGTTTGTGTTCAATGGATGTTAGTAGTCCTTAGATTCTGAATTTTGACCATCACCAGCAATTAGTCCAAGAGTTGATAGGGATCTGGAATTAGAGAGGGAAGAGATGAATCGGTATGCAATAAGGTTACAAAGTTAACTGCTTTGAATATGTACACACAAGGCAGGGCTGAACCTAGTATTATAGAGGAAGACCGAAAGTCAATATTGACTTTCAAATAATTAATAGGAGCTCCAGAAGAAGTACTGAAATTGATTCAATATGGATATAAGATACCCTTCTTGGAGACTTCATCTCTAAAAGTATTTCGTAATAACAAATGAGGTTTTTAAAATATACATGCAGTCTTCCATTCTGAAGGTGCTTTTGAACTTTTGAATAAAAACTTGATTTTCAAGGTGAGTTCTGTACCAGAATATGTCAATTCACCTCACAGTTTCCGTTGAAATTCGGGCAAGAAGCGCCTCAATCTAGATCGAAGATATATAAGGCCAAGTAAAAAAAGAAAGTAGTTGATAGTCCAGGTTTTTCGAGATCAGTGATGAGGGAGGTCCTTACTATTTGCGATCTTACTATTTTTTTTTAAACAAGGAGTCATTTTCTTGGCCTGTTTTTTTTACATCAGTGATGAGGGAGGTCCTTACTATTTACTATTTTTTTGCTATTTTTATTCAAATGATTGTCAGGCCATGTCAGGCTCGATTTAGGTGATCGATGCATGCTCAATATTAATAATAAATGAGTAAAAACATATATATGCATGTATATATATATATATTCAATTAATTGGAAATCTATGGAAAATGTATTATGCAATATAAAATTATTGATGTATTTATTTTACTGATGTATGGATCTATCGGTACTGTATTATTGTAAAACAAAATGTTCATGTCAAGTGAATGATTTAAACTTTATTCTACATTATAAATGTAAGGGTAAAAAAATACTTGGGGGAGCATTCAGAAAAAAAAAATTGATAGCCATTTTTATTACCCTGGAGCCATGTTAAGTTTTCCAGAGCCAATCTCTTTTTCAGCTCAGGGCCCCGCTCAGGGCATGGTTTCGTATCACAGTTTGTCCTGCTTTTTTATTCATTTAAATAATGTTTAATATTGTTTATTCAATTGCCATTCATTTTTTTATTTATCAATTGTTAAATGATTTTTTAATGAATAGTTAATTGTTCACTGCATGTTAATTACATGTACATCAATATTTGTAACTGTTAGATCTATTTACTAACTTACAATTGTCCATCGAATTGAATAGCTCAAGGAAGGATGAAGTTTATCAAATTTGAACAGAATTGGTACCGGAATCCTTTTCAGAATTTTCAATTTCTTGATAATAAATAGCTCACATGAAAATATATTTTTTTAAATATTCAATGCCGCTGGAGAGCTAACTAAATCTCGCCAGAAAATTATTCATTTCACAAATTCACATGTTGCGCCGCAGCACAGTCATACACACCCAACACAGTCACAAGCACAGTCAATCACCGCAACACACATCGGAGTACAGGCCCGGGTACAGGCGCTATCACTCACCAAAAACCCCCGCTGAAATACAAATTACGTCGTTAAAATTTATTTTTCTGCGCCATATTTCCGAAGCATGCAGCGGATTTGTTCAGATTCAGGAAGCGGGGTCCCCGAAAATGCAATAAAAATGAAGAAATCTGTGATTTTTTCTGAGTTTGCAAACTTTATTTTCTCGTTAATTTATTATTGCATCTTCAAATTACCAATAAAAAACCAAATCAGATTGAAGTTACGGCGATATCGAACTTTGCAATTGTTTTAGGAAGGTGCGAGAGAGATCCCAGAGTACATGAGAGCAAATCGCTCACCAATTTTGTGTATTTTTTTTTAGCTTTTCAGCAGCCATAAAAATAGTAAATATCAAGAAAATTGATGCGGCAATCAAAAAGGGAAGTGGGCGCGGACGATAAACATCACTTTTTGATATTTTTTTAGCCAATTTTTGAAAATAGTAAATAGTAAAAAAATTCATGCGGCGGCCAAAATAGATGCGCGCGAGGACGATCAACTACTTTCTTTTTTTACTTGGCCTAAAGTCAATACTTTGGGAAGCATAAAGCCCCCATCACACTTATTCCGAATCAAGCAGAAGCAGCCAGAACTAAATGACTATTGTTCGACCACAAACTGGTCAAGTATATACCTGACTCCATTGAGGCTCATATCAACTCGAGTGTGACTAGTGAGTTGTCTGGTAAATTTACCTTATTAGAACTCCAGTTGGGTGAATTCGGACACCATCCCATAATTTTTCTAGATTTTTTTATCTTTATTCATTCCAGCTGATTCCTAATAAGTGTGATGGGGGCTTAAGGTGTCCTTTGAAAACTGGAATGCAGCATTTAGATACTTCCAAAAACGTGATTACATGGTTTCCTTTGACATCAAGTCGCGTTCACATCGTATTGATATTTTTGAGAAACATTTTTAGTATTTTGTTTCAGTTGGAACTTCTACGGAATTACTAGATACTTCTCATATCAAGTACTTTCTTTTGGATTCTACTCTACTCCACATATTTTTAATGAAACAATACGACCTCTTGTCAAGTACTGGAGGGAGAAATATTTTGTAGTTGTATTCCTAGATGATGGGTGCATTAAAGCTTCCTCCTTTCAAGAATGTAAAAATTCCCAGAGCAATCAGAAATGACTTTAGTGTGAGTGAAGTGCCCAATGTAGAGAAATCAGTATGAATACCTGCTCAGAAACTTGACTGGCTTGGTTTTAACAAGGGCTTCCCAAAGAGGCACTTTGCACGCGACAGAACGTAGAATTTCCAATATTTTGGAGTTCACTAACAATATGATAACAGAATTACCACACACTACCGCCAGGAAATTAGCCGTATTTATTGAAGGTAAAATGATTCCATTTCTACTTGTAGCCGGGCAAATTGCAAATTTGCGAATTAGATTTCCTCAACTGAAGTTGCCACATGCAAACATCTGGACAAAGAACTTGACCGCTCCACATAAACTGTTATCTTGAAAGAATCGTTCTTCTGGAGAGATAATGTGAAGTCAATAAATGTACAACATATCTTGCATTATTCTATACCACAGATACTTGTCTTTTCAGACACCGGCCATATCGGTTGTGGAGCTTGGTCAGCAGAGTGCGGTGGTCTCAAATTTCAACACATCAGGGGGCGGGCCTGTAACACAAAACTTAGCAATGATCGTAGAACATTTTTCTACGCTTGATTCCAATGACTTCAATGTTTAATCAATCGTAAAAATCAAGCGTACGATCAATCGCTAACCTTTGTGTTACGGGACCCTGGTCAGAATAAGGTGAAAGTTCCACTTAGAGAGAACTTAGGGGTGTTGTACGGGCAATAAATGCATTTGGAAAGAGAACCCGAAACCAAACGGTTAAGATATTTACAGATAACACTGGAGTAGAACAAATCATTAATAGGGGCAGTATGAAAAACGATCTGAATTAGCTTAGTATTGAGTTTATAGCAGATTATAGCAGATTATTGTACAATCAAATATAGTGATGGAGGTACAGTGGATACCAATAGTTCAAAATGAAAAGGCAGATGCCTGGAGTAGAGAAATAGAATTCGATGATTTTCAGTCATCTTTTTCTCTTTCATGGATAGACTTTGGGGACCACACACAGGGATAGATTTGTAAATATTTTCATTTTTTCTGATTCCTGTTTTATCACAATTACAAGAGAGCCAAGAAAATGTCTTGTCCCTGCATCTTCTCAAAGTAATATAATTCTTGATTATTTTAATTACAGTTGAGGCCAAAAGTTTACATACACCCATGGAATTCAGTGAAATTTGTTTGCTTGCCAAACATCGTAAGATTTACTATATCTTCAGAAATATAAATACTACCATGACAAATTTGGTATCAAATGAAAGAGCGTATTATAAAGTTACTTCACATGATTTGGATGCCGTTGGGATCAAAGTATATTTCAGGTGGAATTTTCTTTGAAGAAAAAAAGTAATATTTGTGCCAAATGTATTGTTTATTATATTTTCAAACATCATTTCATAGAAATATATAAATGTCAAAATCTATTATTTATATTATATTTTCTATCATGATATGGCACCTATGAACAAAAAAAGGTAATCTGAAATGATTGTGTTAAGAGGTAACTAGCACAAATATGAAATATTTTTGTCAAGTTCTTACTTTTAATTTGTCTAAAATATATTTTGGGAGAAAAAAGACACCTAAATATTTTTCAGCTCCTGATGACAAAGCAATGTGATAAAGGGGCATGACATACTCATTTCTTTGATATCAAATTTGTCATGATAGCACAAATAGTTTATAAGATACAGTAAATTTTATGATGTTTGGCAAGTGTCAACTTTTCTTTGAATTTCCTGAGTGTATATAAACTTCTGGCCTCAATTGTATGTATAATGGTGGGCCCCAAGTCTGCGCACCTAACAATTTGAGTTAAGATTTAACATGAATTTCTTCTCATTTCAAAAAATCTTTCAGTTAATAATGTTCCTTATATAATTATGAGTAAGTGTACCAAATTTTTCAATGAAAAATGAAAGAAAATATCTAGGATTTTTTTGAAAAAACCTCGGGCAGTCATTTTCAGATTGAAAAAAAAATGGTACCCCATGTCTGCGCACTCATTCACTTTGCACACGATTCAGGGATTTTGATGAGAAAGGCTGCATTTTGAGGCCGTCACATGAAATGCCCTAAATTAATTATTTTTCCACTATTTTGAGACAATTTTTTTTATGAATACCTGTCTATGTATTGCATGTGTTAAGTCTGTGTTCGTTGCGTATCTTCTTTTAATAGAATCGCGCAGATACGCGAGTGCGCAGACAAAGGGGACTGCGCAGACTTGGGGGAACTTGCCATATAAATAAAATATTGTTAAGAAAGAGGCTCAATCGGATAATACTTATTTCTGGTTGAGCTGGTGAATGGGGGAATAATCAGATTAGTTGACTAAGAAGAGTAAATAGGCCTATTTTCTCCAATTCAAGTTCAAAGTACTTTACCAATACATGTACTAGAAGTGCATGAAGTAGTATATGACTGCTATCACTCCAGTACTGGTAGAACCTGTTACCATCAAATGAAATCATCATATTTCTTTCACTTTCACAATATTAAAATGATTTACTCTGTTTCATGATATCTCTTAATGAAACTGGTAAAATAGTTAATCTCTAAAGTCAGCAGATTCTTAACATAATTGACAACTCAATTGGAGCTCTCTGAAGGGCAACCTGACATGTACATGTAGGTGCACGCAACAATATGTATCATAAACTAATATGTGGGCCATCCTGGGAAAATGGGTATTATAGGTGAAATTTTGGATTTTGGTTTTTTTATGTTTTCTGGTACATGGACATATGTACAATGTGTATACAAAATATTAGAGTCTAATTCATATTTAAATTAGAGATATGGCCAATTGAATCAGGGGTACCCCCCCTGCCTGGCTGTATGGGTCGTCATGGTAGTCGGGCTTATTATTCATCTTTTCATGATAGGGAAATGTTGGTTCTTTTGTAACGCCCAACATACCTGGCATAGGCGAGGTGATCTTTTGTAGTGCAGACATAATTTTTATATATACACAGCTAGGCGAATACAATAAAACAAATTATTCTACATATTCAATCACACCCACACTAGAACCCACACCCACACAATCACATTACATGCAAAAAACCCTTATTGAGACTATTTGTCATACTGTATATATAGTTCGTCATAGCGCGTAGTTTTAACATGGGAGGAGGTTCCCAGATCCAATGACCAGGGGAAGATGGGGTTGGGTTATTCATCTGATTTTTGTTGTTGTTGGGGGGGGGGGGGCAGCTTATCATTTTTGTTGGGGGGTGCCCACCCCCACAGGTGCCGCAGAACATTTTTTGCAAATGGGAGGGGCTGTCCATGCAAAAAAAATCACAATCAAATGGTAATTTTTTACATGTTTATACATGCGTTCTGGGGAAAAAAAGTGGGGCCAAAGCACCTGCCCACCTCCATTCTAGATTTGTCCCTGCCCTTAACCCCCCCCAAAAAAAAAGAGACACCACCTTGCTGTTTGTCCATACTTCACTTTCTCGCAAAGTAAAATCTAAAAAAAATCATGCTTAAGCTTTGGAAAATAACCACAAACAAAATTCAATTTTGCAAAACCAAGTTTTTTCGGTGGCAATACACAATAGTGAAAAGCTGATGCGAGTTACATTTCATAAAGATTTAATATGACAGCAACTCTTGATGAAATATCAACTTTCATTGAACTAGCGAATCAGGAAGCAGAAGGTTCACTGTTTTCATGGTAGTTTTCATTCGAGCAAGGGATCATATCAACATTTAATGAAATGTGCCACATTTGGTTTCTTTTTAGAGTCATGAAATTTTTTTTCACAAATTGCTGCCAAATTATCTGGATCACTGAAGGATTTTTTTAGGTCACTTCGTTTGAAAAGAAGAATAAAACTGTGCATAAAAACTTGGCTCCACATATTAATACGACAGATATTATAACTAACAAATACTCACAAATACATAGTCATCTTTTCTCTGCTACACTCTGTACACGTGTGTAATGATATGCGTTGTAAACATCTTATGCTTGAATAAAAAAATAATATCAGAGTTTAATTCTTGATATGGAAGAGACTATACATTTACTCTCTTCTATGCAGCAGTATAAGCAAAACTCAGGAATGTGCATCGCTCTCCACTGTCCAAATTTGCACTAAAAATGATATAAAACACGATAATCTCTCCTTAGTGTGTGTGTTTAACATTATCACAAACATACAGCAGCAAACTTACCACATTTCAACTTTCTACAATGACATCCTTCTAATGGGTTAGCAAACGTTACAAATTAAGTTTAATTTTTTTTTCGAAAAACTTCAGAGTTTGTTCATTCAAAGTAAAACATGTATTCATTGTTCAATTTCCTCTCCTACCGGGGAGGCCGCGAGGTGCCTTGTCCTCATCTAAGATCTTTCCATATATCATATTCCCTCTATTTGGAAAATCCAGTTGATAGCTTATCTGGGAGTATCTGAGAGACTATGTCAGCAGGGTTCACCAAAGGGAATAATTTTCTTCCTCTGCATTGTTTGCTTTCTTCATGTTCCAGTCTTAAAAATGCCACGTTACGATGACTCAAATCTACATGTTTGATGAATGCAATTGAAAAGTTCACCGATATTAATGTGTTATAAAAACAGTTACATTACACTCTCATTTCTTCATGATTCATGGACATTTATCAACAACATGATATTTAAAATACATTAACTTTTCACTCTTTGGCTTTGTGTAAATGTTACTTGTATTTCTAATAAAGGTGGAAGTACTCCCTGATGTCATATTTTTCTACCAAAAATAATAAGATTTAACTATTGTTGGGTAAAAAAATCCCTCCAAAATTCATGAGATGTTCATATTCAAATGTTTAATTTTGATATATCACTTGCAAAAAGCTTTCTCTGCATGAGCCTTTATCCAAATTCTATATTTTTTTACATTTTTTATTGTTTTTATCGTTTTATGTTTTTTATATTTTCCATAATTCTAGATTTCATGTACTAATAGTGGTAAAATTAATTTCAAAACAATATCTTATAAAACGGCAATTAATTCGTGGAAAAATCGGTTACAACTGACATGATAAAGTCAAAACTGGCACACTATTTCCATATAGAATATGGATAAAGCATGGAAAGCTACCTGAAGCTGTGTTAATGGTGAATCCCATATCAGAGTCTTTAAGTACTTCTTGAAGGGCTGATGTCAGCTGTAAGTTGGTTCTGAGATGTCTTGTCCTCACTGCACTAATACAGTTGCCCTGTAGATCCCGTGCCTTTAACATGTTTAACACAACGAAAGAAAACAAGGCCAATTAGTTAATAAATTTTCAGAGTTAAAGTTTATTTAAAAAAAAACACTACTTAAGAAAAAAAACTTTAAAAAAAATTAAAACTATAATTTTTTTTTATTTTCAAAAATGTTTTTTCATTTTTTTTTAAAATATTGAATGATTTTGTGTAGAAAGTTGGCGAACCTCATGTAATGTAGCTCGACCAGATTGTAGAAAAAATAAGAAATACCCCCCGAACCGCCCCCAAAATATATTGTTATTTTTTAATAAATTTCTTATAAATTGTGACAATCTGTTTTCTAGTTATAATTTCGATATCATTTGCACAGCTTTGGTGAAGCTCATACCAAATAGACCCCATCCCCTCCGAAAAAAAAAATGAAATTAGAAGTCCGACAAATAAGAATTTGTTTGGAGAGGGGATTTGAAAAATGTCCATAATTAACCGATTTAAAAGGGTACTCCGAGCTGAAAATAATTTCATCAAATGTAAGCAAATGCTGCAAATTTCATCAAAATCTGATAACAACTAGATCTAAAAGGGTTTTTCATGCATTATAAAAACAGTTATATGCACGTCTTAATAAATATTCGTTAGATGGGCTGATGATGACATCCCACTTTAACTTTTCTTATAACAAAACATGAAATCATACTTATTTTATTTGGTCATACGTGTGTGAATGATATGTCACCTTTTTGCATTAATTAATATCTAGTCTTGGAGGGGGGGGGGGGGGGGGATAGAACAAACATAATTTCATGTAACAAGGTGAGACATCTTTGCATCAGTTTGTGAAGTAAATTCATAAAAACATGCAAAGAACTGTTTCACCGAAATCCATATCTTTAAATTATCATAGCTCTTTTACTCCTTGTCCAATTTTGATTTTTTTTTTAATACATTTTTTACAAACTTGTTGCATGTGATAGATTTAACTTAAATGGTTACAAGTATGTAACGAAGGCCTATCTAAGCAGGGGCGGATCCAGCTTTTTATAAAGGGGGGGGGGTTGGGGTGGTATGCGAGGGAGCGTAGCGACCTAGTCCAAGCGAGCGGAGCGAGCGAGGGGGAGGGTGTGGGAGGGGGTGTCCCCCTCCCACAGTAGGGGAAATTTTTGAAAATCTGTGTGTGAAAATGGCGTTTTCTAAAATTACAAGTTTAAAAAAAAAGATAAGATTTAAAAAAATGGTCCCCGGATTTTTTTTGGGGGGGGTTGCAACCCCCCCAACCCCCCCTCTAGATCCGCTTCTGCTAAGTAGGTGCAGATCTAGATCTAGTTGATAGCCTAGGCATACATAAGTTAGATCTTAAAAAGGCAGTCAAAGTCTCGGACAAATACCGCGAATCGCTGCAGCAGTCGCATGTAATTTGACGTTTAATGTCGTTCCTAAAAAAGCTCTCTCTCGATAGATCCACATAAACACGCAACACAAAATTCACATTCACTTGTTTAGTTGCCATGTTTCCTCGCATCGCAATTATCAATGAATTTAACAAAACAACTCAATCTGCAACATAAT